>NC_092748.1:25406024-25722784 GCF_047496795.1 Chiloscyllium punctatum | reverse complement strand
CAATTCGAAGAGTAGTGCGACTCTCATTCATTCAATAGGACAAGCTTAACGCTTTCATTCAATCAAACAAACTGCATTCATTGAATCATTGAATCAAACTGCAATTATTAATTTAATGAATCAAACCATATGCCTTGTTTCAATGGAACAAACCTAGCTCCCCTATATAGTGAAACACACTGCATACGTTCATTCAATGAAACAGGCTGCACTTGTTAATTCAATGAGTAGAGCTACTCTCATTCATTCAACGGGTCAAGCTTAACGCTTTCATCTTTTAAAACAAACTGCATTCATTAAATCATTGAATGAAACTGCAATCTGTAAATCAATGAATCAAACCATATTCCTTGTTTCAATGGAACAAACCAATCTCCCTTCTATAGTGAACCAAACTGCATACGTTCATTCAATGAATTAGGCTGCACTTGACAATTCAATGAGTAGAGCTACTCTCATTCATTCAAAGGGACAATCTTAACGCTTTCATTCAATAAACAAACTGCATTCATTGAATCATTGAATGAAACTGCAATCTGTAATTCAATGAATCAAACTATATTCCTTGTTTCAATGGAACAAACCTGTCTCCCCTATACAGTGAACCAAACTGCATACGTTCGATCATGAAACATGCTGCACTTGTCAATTCGAAGAGTAGTGTTACTCTCATTCATTCAATGGATCAAGCTAAACGCTTTCATTCAAAGAAACAAACTGTATTCATTGAATCAAACTGAAATCATGTATTCCTTGATTTAAACCATATTACTTGTTTCAATGGAACAAACCAATCTCCCCTATATAGTGAAACAAACTGCATACGTTCATTCAATGAAACAGGCTGCACTTTTCAATTCAAAGAGTATAGCTACTCTCACTCATTCAACTGGACAAGCTTAACGCTTTCATTCAATCAAACAAACTGCATTCATTGAATCATTGAATCAAACTGCATTCATTGATTCAATGAATCAAACCATATTCCTTGTTGAAATGAAACAAAACTAACTCCCTTCGAGAGTGAAGCAAACTGCATTCGTTCATTCAATGAAAGAGGGTGCACTTGCCAATTCGAAGAGTAGTGCGACTCTCATTCATTCAATAGGACAAGCTGAATGCTTTCATTCAATGAAACAAACTGCACTCATTGAATCATTGAATCAAACTGCAATTATTAATTCAATGAATCAAACCATATGCCTTGTTTCAATGGAACAAACCTATCTCCCCTATATAGTGAAACAAACTGCATACGTTCATTCAATGAAACAGGCTGCAATTTTCAATTCAAAGAGTATAGCTGCTCTCATTCATTCAATAGGACAAGCTTAACGCTTTCATTCAATGAAACAAACTGCATTCATTGAATCATTGAATCAAACTGCAATTATTAATTTAATGAATCAAACCATATTCCTTGTTTCAATGGAACAAACCAATCTCCCTTGCATAGTGAACCAAACTGTATACGTTCATTCAATGAATTAGGCTGCACTTGTCAATTCAATGAGTAGAGCTACTCTCATTCATTCAGAGGGACAATCTTAACGCTTTCATCTAATGAAACAAACTGCATTCATTAAATCATTGAATGAAACTGCAGTCTGTAATTCAATGAATCAAACTATATTCCTTGTTTCAATGGAACAAACCTGTCTCCCCTATACAGTGAGCCAAACTGCATACGTTCGATCATGAAACATGCTGCACTTGTCAATTCGAAGAGTAGTGTTACTCTCATTCATTCAATGGATCAAGCTAAACGCTTTCATTCAAAGAAACAAACTGTATTCATTGAATCAAACTGAAATCATGTATTCCTTCATTTAAACCATATTCCTTGTTTCAATGGCACAAACCAAACTCCCCTATATAGTGAACGAAACTGCATACGTTCATTCAATGAAACAGGCTGCACTTTTCAATTCAAAGAGTAGAGCTACTCTCATTCATTCAATAGGGCAAGCTTAACGCTTTCATTCAATGAAACAAACTGCATTCATTGAATCATTGAATGAAACTGCATTCATTGATTCAATGAATCAAACCATATCCCTTGTTGAAATGAAACAAAACTAACTCCCTTCTAGAGTGAAGCAAACTGCATTCGTTCATTCAATGAAAGAGGGTGCACTTGCCAATTCGAAGAGTAGTGCGAATCTCATTCATTCAATAGGACAAGCTGAATGCTTTCATTCAATGAAACAAACTGCACTCATTGAATCATTGAATCAAACTGCAATTATTAATTTATTGAATCAAACCATATGCCTTGTTTCAATGGAACAAACCTATCTCCCCTATATAGTGAAACAAACTGCATACGTTCATTCAATGAAACAGGATGCACTTTTCAATTCAAAGAGTAGAGCTGCTCTCATTCATTCAATAGGACAAGCTTAACGCTTTCATTCAATCAAACAAACTGCATTCATTGAATCATTGAATCAAACCATATTCCTTGTTGAAATGAAATAAAATTAACTCCCTTCTAGAGTGAAGCAAACTGCATTCGTTCATTCAATGAAAGAAGGTGCACTTGTCAATTCGAAGAGTAGTGCGACTCTCATTCATTCAATAGGACAAGCTTAACGCTTTCACTCAATGAAACAAACTGAATTCATTGAATTATTGAATCAAACTTCATTCATTGATTCAATGAATCAAACTGCATTCATTTTTTCAATGAATCAAGCCACATTCCTTGTTTCAATGGAACACACCTATCTCCCCTATATAGTGAAACAAACTGCATACGTTCATTCAATGAAACAGGCTGCACTTGTTAATTCAATGAGTAGAGCTACTCTCATCCATTCAATGGGTCAAGCTTAACGTTTTCATTCAATGAAACAAACTGCATTTCTTGAATCATTGAATCAAACTGCCATCATTGATTCAATGAATTAAACCATATTCCTTGTTTCAATGGAACAAACCAATCTCCCTTGCATAGTGAACCAAACTGCATACGTTCATTCAATAAATTAGGCTGCACTGGTCAATTCAATGAGTAGAGCTACTCTCTTTCATTCAATGGATCAAGCTTAACGTTTTTCATTCAATAAACAAACTGCACTCATTGAATCATTGAATCAAACTGCAATTATTAATTTAATGAATCAAACCATATGCCTTGTTTCAATGGAACAAACCTATCTCCCCTATATAGTAAAACAAACTGCATACGTTCATTCAATCAAACGGACTGCACTTTTCAATTCAAAGAGTAGACCTGCTCTCATTCATTCAACAGGACACGCTTAACGCTTTCATTCAATGAAACAAACTGCATTCATTGAATCATTGAATCAAACCATATTCCTTGTTGAAATGAAACAAAACTAACTCCCTTCTAGAGTGAAGCAAACTGCATTCGTTCATTCAATGAAAGAGGGTGCACTTGTCAATTCGAAGAGTAGTGCGACTCTCATTCATTCAATAGGACAAGCATAACGCTTTCATTCAAAGAAACAAACTGCATTCATTGAATCATTGAATCAAACTACAATTATTAATTTAATGAATCAAACCATATGCCTTGTTTCAATGGAACAAACCTATCTCCCCTATATAGTGAAACACACTGCATACGTTCATTCAATGAAACAGGTTGCACTTGTTAATTCAATGAGGAGAGCTACTCTCATTCATTCAATAGGACAAGCCTAACGCTTTCATTCAATGAAACAAACTGAATTCATTGAATTATTGAATCAAACTTCATTCATTGATTCAATGACTCAAACTGCATTCATTTTTTCAATGAATCAAGCCATATTCCTTGTTTCAATGGAACAAACCTATCTCCCCTATATAGTGAAACAAACTGCATACGTTCATTCAATGAAACAGGCTGCACTTGTTAATTCAATGAGTAGAGCTACTCTCATTCATTCAATGGGTCAAGCTTAACGTTTTCATTCAATAAACAAACTGCATTCATTGAATCATTGAATCAAACTGCATTCATTGATTCAATGAATCAAACCATATTCCTTGTTGAAATGAAACAAAACTAACTCCCTTCTAGAGTGAAGCAAACTGCATTCGTTCATTCAATGAAAGAGGGTGCACTTGTCAATTCGAAGAGTAGTGCGACTCTCATTCATTCAATAGGACAAGCTTAACGCTTTCATTCAATCAAACAAACTGCATTCATTGAATCATTGAATCAAACTGCAATTATTAATGTAATGAATCAAACCATATGCCTTGTTTCAATGGAATAAACCTATCTCCCCTATATAGTGAAACAAACTGCATACGTTCATTCAATGAAACAAGCTCCACTTTTCAATTCAAAGAGTAGAGCTACTCTCATTGATTCAATGGGACAAGCCTAACGCTTTCATTCAATGAAACAAACTGCATTTCTTGAATCATTGAATCAAGCCATATTCCTTGTTGAAATGAAACAAAACTAACTCCCTTCTAGAGTGAAGCAAACTGCATTCGTTCATTCAATGAAAGAGGGTGCACTTGTCAATTCGAAGAGTAGTGCGACTCTCATTCATTCAATAGGACAAGCTTAACGCTTTCATTCAATGAAACAAACTGCATTCATTGAATCATTGAATCAAACTGCAATTATTAATTTAATGAATCAAACCATATGCCTTGTTTCAATGGAACAAACCTATCTCCCCTATATAGTGAAACACACTGTATACGTTCATTCAATGAAACAGGCTGCACTTGTTAATTCAATGAGTAGAGCTACTATCATTCATTCAATGGGTCAAGCTTAACGTTTTCATTCAATGAAACAAACTGCATTTCTTGAATCATTGAATCAAACTGCAATCATTGATTCAATGAATTAAACCATATTCCTTGTTTCAATGGAACAAACCAATCTCCCTTGCATAGTGAACCAAACTGTATACGTTCATTCAATGAATTAGGCTGCACTTGTCAATTGAATGAGTAGAGCTACTCTCATTCATTCAGAGGGACAATCTTAACGCTTTCATCTAATGAAACAAACTGCATTCATTAAATCATTGAATGAAACTGCAATCTGTAATTCAATGAATCAAACTATATTCCTTGTTTCAATGGAACAAACCTGTCTCCCCTATACAGTGAACCAAACTGCATACGTTCGATCATGAAACATGCTGCACTTGTCAATTCGAAGAGTAGTGTTACTCTCATTCATTCAATGGATCAAGCTAAACGCTTTCATTCAAAGAAACAAACTGTATTCATTGAATCAAACTGAAATCATGTATTTCTTGATTTAAACCATATTCCTTGTTTCAATGGCACAAACCAAACTCCCCTATATAGTGAACCAAACTGCATACGTTCATTCAATGAAACAGGCTGCACTTTTCAATTCAAAGAGTAGAGCTACTCTCATTCATTCAATAGGGCAAGCTTAACGCTTTCATTCAATGAAACAAACTGCATTCATTGAATCATTGAATGAAACTGCATTCATTGATTCAATGAATCAAACCATATTCCTTGTTGAAATGAAACAAAACTAACTCCCTTCTAGAGTGAAGCAAACTGCATTCGTTCATTCAATGAAAGAGGGTGCACTTGTCAATTCGAAGAGTAGTGCGACTCTCATTCATTCAATAGGACAAGCTTAACGCTTTCATTCAATGAAACAAACTGCATTCATTGAATCATTGAATCAAACTGCAATTATTAATTTAATGAATCAAACCATATTCCATGTTTTACTGGAACAAACCTATCTCCCCTATATAGTGAAACAAACTGCAGACGTTCATTCATTGAAACAGGCTGCACTTGTTAATTCAATGAGTAGAGCAACTCTCATTCATTCAATGGGTCAAGCTTAACGTTTTCCTTCAACGAAACAAACTGCATTTCTTGAATCATTGAATCAAAATGAAATCATTTATTCCTTGATTTAAACCATATTCCTTGTTTCAATGGCACAAACCAATCTCCCTTCTATAGTGAACCAAACTGCATACGTTCATTCAATGAAACAAGCATCACTGGTCAATTCAAGGAGTAGAGCTACTCTCATTCATTCAAAGGGACAATCTTAACGCTTTCATCTAATAAAACAAACTGCATTCATTAAATCATTGAATGAAACTGCAATCTGTAATTCAATGAATCAAACCATATTCCTTGTTTCAATGGAACAAACCTATCTCCCCTATACAGTGAACCAAACTGCATACGTTCGATCATGAAACATGCTGCAGTTTTCAATTCAAAGAGTAGAGCTACTCTCACTCATTCAACTGGACAAGCTTAACGCTTTCATTCAATCAAACAAACTGCATTCATTGAATCATTGAATCAAACTGCATTCATTGATTCAATGAATCAAACCATATTCCTTGTTGAAATGAAACAAAACTAACTCCCTTCGAGAGTGAAGTCAACTGCATTCGTTCATTCAATGAAAGAGGGTGCACTTGTCAATTCGAAGAGTAGTGCGACTCTCATTCATTCAATAGGACAAGCTTAACGCTTTCATTCAATGAAACAAACTGCATTCATTGAATCATTGAATCAAACTGCAATTATTAATGTAATGAATCAAACCATATGCCTTGTTTCAATGGAACAAACCTATCTCCCCTATATAGTGAAACAAACTGCATACGTTTATTCAATGAAACAGGCTGCACTTTTCAATTCAATGAGTAGAGCTACTCTCATTCATTCAATGGGTCAAGCTTAACGTTTTCATTCAATAAACAAACTGCATTCATTGAATCATTGAATGAAACTGCAATCTGTAATTCAATGAATCAAACTATATTCCTTGTTTCAATGGAACAAACCTATCTCCCCTATACAGTGAACCAAACTGCATACGTTCGATCATGAAACATGCTGCACTTCTCAATTCGAAGAGTAGTGCGACTCTCATTCATTCAATAGGACAAGCTGAATGCTTTCATTCAATGAAACAAACTGAATTCATTGAATTATTGAATCAAACTTCATTCATTGATTCAATGAATCAAACTGCATTCATTAATTCAATGAATCAAGCCATATTCCTTGTTTCAATGGAACAAACCTATCTCCCCTATATAGTGAAACAAACTGCATACGTTCATTCAATGAAACAGGCTGCACTTGTTAATTCAATGAGTAGAGCTACTCTCATTCATTCAATGGGTCAAGCTTAACGTTTTCATTCAATAAACAAACTGCATTCATTGAATCATTGAATCAAACTGCATTCATTGATTCAATGAATCAAACCATATTCCTTGTTGAAATGAAACAAAACTAACTCCCTTCTAGAGTGAAGCAAACTGCATTCGTTCATTCAATGAAAGAGGGTGCACTTGTCAATTCGAAGAGTAGTGCGACTCTCATTCATTCAATAGGACAAGCTTAACGCTTTCATTCAATCAAACAAACTGCATTCATTGAATCATTGAATCAAACTGCAATTATTAATGTAATGAATCAAACCATATGCCTTGTTTCAATGGAACAAACCTATCTCCCCTATATAGTGAACCAAACTGCATACGTTCATTCAATGAAACAGGCTGCACTTTTCAATTCAAAGAGTAGAGCTACTCTCATTCATTCAATAGGACAAGCTTAACGCTTTCATTCAATCAAACAAACTGCATTCATTGAATCATTGAATCAAACTGCAATTATTAATTTACTGAATCAAACCATATTCCTTGTTTCAATGGAACAAACCAATCTCCCTTGCACAGTGAACCAAACTGCATACGTTCATTCAATGAAAGACGCTGCTTTTGTCAATTCAATGAGTAGAGCTACTCTCATTCATTCAAATGGACAATCTTAACGCTTTCATCTAATAAAACAAACTGCATTCATTAAATCATTGAATGAAACTGCAATCTGTAATTCAATGAATCAAACCATATTCCTTCTTTCAATGGAACAAACCTATCTCCCCTATACAGTGAACCAAACTGCATACGTTCGATCATGAATCATTCTGCACTTGTCAATTCGAAGAGTAGTGTTACTCTCATTCATTCAATGGATCAAGCTAAACGCTTTCATTCAAAGAAACAAACTGTATTCATTGAATTATTGAATCAAATTGAAATCAATTATTCATTGATTTAAACCATATTCCTTGTTAAAATGGAACAAACCAATCTCCCCTATATAGTGAACCAAACTGCATACGTTCATTCAATGAAACAGGCTGCACTTTTCAATTCAAAGAGTAGAGCTACTCTCACTCATTCAATAGGACAAGCTTAACGCTTTCATTCAATCAAACAAACTGCATTCATTGAATCATGGAATCAAACTACATTCATTGATTCAATGAATCAAACCATATTCCTTGTTTCAATGGAACAAACCAATCTCCCTTGCACAGTTAACCAAACTGCACACGTTCATTCAATGAAAGACGCTGCTTTTGTCAATTCAATGAGTAGAGCTACTCTCATTCATACAATGGGACAATCTTAACGCTTGAATTTAATAAAACAAACTGCATTCATTCAATCATTGAATCAAACTGCAATCTGTAATTCAATGAATCAAACCATATTCCTTCTTTCAATGGAACAAACCTATCTCCCCAATAGAGTGCACCAAACTGCATACGTGTTCGTTCAGTGAAACATGCTGCACTTGTCAATTCGAAGAGTAGTGTTACTCTCATTCATTCAATGGATCAAGCTAAACGCTTTAATTCAAAGAAACAAACTGTATTCATTGAATCAAACTGAAATCATTTATTCATTGATTTAAACCGTAATCCTTGTTTCAATGGAACAAACCAATCTCCCTTTCACAGTGAACCAAACTGCATACGTTCATTCAATGAAACAGGCTGCACTTGTTAATTCAATGAGTAGAGCTACTCTCATTCATTCAATAGGACAAGCTTAACGCTTTCATTCAATGAAACAAACTGAATTCATTGAATTATTGAATCAAACTTCATTCATTGATTCAATGAATCAAACTGCATTCATTAATTCAATGAATCAAGCCATATTCCTTGTTTCAATGGAACAAACCTATCTCCCCTATATAGTGAAACAAACTGCATACGTTCATTCAATGAAACAGGCTGCACTTGTTAATTCAATGAGTAGAGCTACTCTCATTCATTCAATGGGTCAAGCTTAACGTTTTCATTCAATAAACAAACTGCATTCATTGAATCATTGAATCAAACTGCATTCATTGATTCAATGAATCAAAACATATTCCTTGCTGAAATGAAACAAAACTAACTCCCTTCTAGAGTGAAGCAAACTGCATTCGTTCATTCAATGAAAGAGGGTGCACTTGTCAATTCGAAGAGTAGTGCGACTCTCATTCATTCAATAGGACAAGCTTAACGCTTTCATTCAATGAAACAAACTGCATTCATTGAATCATTGAATCAAACTGCAATTATTAATTTAATGAATCAAACCATATGCCTTGTTTCCATGGAACAAACCTATCTCCCCTATATAGTGAAACAAACTGCATATATTCAATCAATGAAACAAGCTGCACTTTTCAATTCAAAGAGTAGAGCTACTCTCATTGATTCAATAGGACAAGCCTAACGCTTTCATTCAATGAAACAAACTGCATTTCTTGAATCATTGAATCAAACCATATTCCTTGTTGAAATGAAACAAAACTAACTCCCTTCTAGAGTGAAGCAAACTGCATTCGTTCATTCAATGAAAGAGGGTTCACTTGTCAATTCGAAGAGTAGTGCGACTCTCATTCATTCAATAGGACAAGCTTAACGCTTTCATTCAATCAAACAAACTGCATTCATTGAATCATTGAATCAAACTGCAATTATTAATTTAATGAATCAAACCATATGCCTTGTTTCAATGGAACAAACCTAGCTCCCCTATATAGTGAAACACACTGCATACGTTCATTCAATGAAACAGGCTGCACTTGTTAATTCAATGAGTAGAGCTACTCTCATTCATTCAACGGGTCAAGCTTAACGCTTTCATCTTTTAAAACAAACTGCATTCATTAAATCATTGAATGAAACTGCAATCTGTAAATCAATGAATCAAACCATATTCCTTGTTTCAATGGAACAAACCAATCTCCCTTCTATAGTGAACCAAACTGCATACGTTCATTCAATGAATTAGGCTGCACTTGACAATTCAATGAGTAGAGCTACTCTCATTCATTCAAAGGGACAATCTTAACGCTTTCATTCAATAAACAAACTGCATTCATTGAATCATTGAATGAAACTGCAATCTGTAATTCAATGAATCAAACTATATTCCTTGTTTCAATGGAACAAACCTGTCTCCCCTATACAGTGAACCAAACTGCATACGTTCGATCATGAAACATGCTGCACTTGTCAATTCGAAGAGTAGTGTTACTCTCATTCATTCAATGGATCAAGCTAAACGCTTTCATTCAAAGAAACAAACTGTATTCATTGAATCAAACTGAAATCATGTATTCCTTGATTTAAACCATATTACTTGTTTCAATGGAACAAACCAATCTCCCCTATATAGTGAAACAAACTGCATACGTTCATTCAATGAAACAGGCTGCACATTTCAATTCAAAGAGTATAGCTACTCTCACTCATTCAACTGGACAAGCTTAACGCTTTCATTCAATCAAACAAACTGCATTCATTGAATCATTGAATGAAACTGCAATCTGTAATTCAATGAATCAAACTATATTCCTTGTTTCAATGGAACAAACCTGTCTCCCCTATACAGTGAACCAAACTGCATACGTTCGATCATGAAACATGCTGCACTTGTCAATTCGAAGAGTAGTGTTACTCTCATTCATTCAATGGATCAAGCTAAACGCTTTCATTCAAAGAAACAAACTGTATTCATTGAATCAAACTGAAATCATGTATTTCTTGATTTAAACCATATTCCTTGTTTCAATGGCACAAACCAAACTCCCCTATATAGTGAACCAAACTGCATACGTTCATTCAATGAAACAGGCTGCACTTTTCAATTCAAAGAGTAGAGCTACTCTCATTCATTCAATAGGGCAAGCTTAACGCTTTCATTCAATGAAACAAACTGCATTCATTGAATCATTGAATGAAACTGCATTCATTGATTCAATGAATCAAACCATATTCCTTGTTGAAATGAAACAAAACTAACTCCCTTCTAGAGTGAAGCAAACTGCATTCGTTCATTCAATGAAAGAGGGTGCACTTGTCAATTCGAAGAGTAGTGCGACTCTCATTCATTCAATAGGACAAGCTTAACGCTTTCATTCAATGAAACAAACTGCATTCATTGAATCATTGAATCAAACTGCAATTATTAATTTAATGAATCAAACCATATTCCATGTTTTACTGGAACAAACCTATCTCCCCTATATAGTGAAACAAACTGCAGACGTTCATTCATTGAAACAGGCTGCACTTGTTAATTCAATGAGTAGAGCAACTCTCATTCATTCAATGGGTCAAGCTTAACGTTTTCCTTCAATGAAACAAACTGCATTTCTTGAATCATTGAATCAAAATGAAATCATTTATTCCTTGATTTAAACCATATTCCTTGTTTCAATGGCACAAACCAATCTCCCTTCTATAGTGAACCAAACTGCATACGTTCATTCAATGAAACAAGCATCACTGGTCAATTCAAGGAGTAGAGCTACTCTCATTCATTCAAAGGGACAATCTTAACGCTTTCATCTAATAAAACAAACTGCATTCATTAAATCATTGAATGAAACTGCAATCTGTAATTCAATGAATCAAACCATATTCCTTGTTTCAATGGAACAAACCTATCTCCCCAATACAGTGAACCAAACTGCATACGTTCGATCATGAAACATGCTGCAGTTTTCAATTCAAAGAGTAGAGCTACTCTCACTCATTCAACTGGACAAGCTTAACGCTTTCATTCAATCAAACAAACTGCATTCATTGAATCATTGAATCAAACTGCATTCATTGATTCAATGAATCAAACCATATTCCTTGTTGAAATGAAACAAAACTAACTCCCTTCGAGAGTGAAGTCAACTGCATTCGTTCATTCAATGAAAGAGGGTGCACTTGTCAATTCGAAGAGTAGTGCGACTCTCATTCATTCAATAGGACAAGCTTAACGCTTTCATTCAATGAAACAAACTGCATTCATTGAATCATTGAATCAAACTGCAATTATTAATGTAATGAATCAAACCATATGCCTTGTTTCAATGGAACAAACCTATCTCCCCTATATAGTGAAACAAACTGCATACGTTTATTCAATGAAACAGGCTGCACTTTTCAATTCAATGAGTAGAGCTACTCTCATTCATTCAATGGGTCAAGCTTAACGTTTTCATTCAATAAACAAACTGCATTCATTGAATCATTGAATGAAACTGCAATCTGTAATTCAATGAATCAAACTATATTCCTTGTTTCAATGGAACAAACCTATCTCCCCTATACAGTGAACCAAACTGCATACGTTCGATCATGAAACATGCTGCACTTCTCAATTCGAAGAGTAGTGCGACTCTCATTCATTCAATAGGACAAGCTGAATGCTTTCATTCAATGAAACAAACTGAATTCATTGAATTATTGAATCAAACTTCATTCATTGATTCAATGAATCAAACTGCATTCATTAATTCAATGAATCAAGCCATATTCCTTGTTTCAATGGAACAAACCTATCTCCCCTATATAGTGAAACAAACTGCATACGTTCATTCAATGAAACAGGCTGCACTTGTTAATTCAATGAGTAGAGCTACTCTCATTCATTCAATGGGTCAAGCTTAACGTTTTCATTCAATAAACAAACTGCATTCATTGAATCATTGAATCAAACTGCATTCATTGATTCAATGAATCAAACCATATTCCTTGTTGAAATGAAACAAAACTAACTCCCTTCTAGAGTGAAGCAAACTGCATTCGTTCATTCAATGAAAGAGGGTGCACTTGTCAATTCGAAGAGTAGTGCGACTCTCATTCATTCAATAGGACAAGCTTAACGCTTTCATTCAATCAAACAAACTGCATTCATTGAATCATTGAATCAAACTGCAATTATTAATGTAATGAATCAAACCATATGCCTTGTTTCAATGGAACAAACCTATCTCCCCTATATAGTGAACCAAACTGCATACGTTCATTCAATGAAACAGGCTGCACTTTTCAATTCAAAGAGTAGAGCTACTCTCATTCATTCAATAGGACAAGCTTAACGCTTTCATTCAATCAAACAAACTGCATTCATTGAATCATTGAATCAAACTGCAATTATTAATTTACTGAATCAAACCATATTCCTTGTTTCAATGGAACAAACCAATCTCCCTTGCACAGTGAACCAAACTGCATACGTTCATTCAATGAAAGACGCTGCTTTTGTCAATTCAATGAGTAGAGCTACTCTCATTCATTCAAATGGACAATCTTAACGCTTTCATCTAATAAAACAAACTGCATTCATTAAATCATTGAATGAAACTGCAATCTGTAATTCAATGAATCAAACCATATTCCTTCTTTCAATGGAACAAACCTATCTCCCCTATACAGTGAACCAAACTGCATACGTTCGATCATGAATCATTCTGCACTTGTCAATTCGAAGAGTAGTGTTACTCTCATTCATTCAATGGATCAAGCTAAACGCTTTCATTCAAAGAAACAAACTGTATTCATTGAATTATTGAATCAAACTGAAATCAATTATTCATTGATTTAAACCATATTCCTTGTTAAAATGGAACAAACCAATCTCCCCTATATAGTGAACCAAACTGCATACGTTCATTCAATGAAACAGGCTGCACTTTTCAATTCAAAGAGTAGAGCTACTCTCACTCATTCAATAGGACAAGCTTAACGCTTTCATTCAATCAAACAAACTGCATTCATTGAATCATGGAATCAAACTACATTCATTGATTCAATGAATCAAACCATATTCCTTGTTTCAATGGAACAAACCAATCTCCCTTGCACAGTTAACCAAACTGCACACGTTCATTCAATGAAAGACGCTGCTTTTGTCAATTCAATGAGTAGAGCTACTCTCATTCATACAATGGGACAATCTTAACGCTTGAATTTAATAAAACAAACTGCATTCATTCAATCATTGAATCAAACTGCAATCTGTAATTCAATGAATCAAACCATATTCCTTCTTTCAATGGAACAAACCTATCTCCCCAATAGAGTGCACCAAACTGCATACGTGTTCGTTCAGTGAAACATGCTGCACTTGTCAATTCGAAGAGTAGTGTTACTCTCATTCATTCAATGGATCAAGCTAAACGCTTTAATTCAAAGAAACAAACTGTATTCATTGAATCAAACTGAAATCATTTATTCATTGATTTAAACCGTAATCCTTGTTTCAATGGAACAAACCAATCTCCCTTTCACAGTGAACCAAACTGCATACGTTCATTCAATGAAACAGGCTGCACTTGTTAATTCAATGAGTAGAGCTACTCTCATTCATTCAATAGGACAAGCTTAACGCTTTCATTCAATGAAACAAACTGAATTCATTGAATTATTGAATCAAACTTCATTCATTGATTCAATGAATCAAACTGCATTCATTAATTCAATGAATCAAGCCATATTCCTTGTTTCAATGGAACAAACCTATCTCCCCTATATAGTGAAACAAACTGCATACGTTCATTCAATGAAACAGGCTGCACTTGTTAATTCAATGAGTAGAGCTACTCTCATTCATTCAATGGGTCAAGCTTAACGTTTTCATTCAATAAACAAACTGCATTCATTGAATCATTGAATCAAACTGCATTCATTGATTCAATGAATCAAAACATATTCCTTGCTGAAATGAAACAAAACTAACTCCCTTCTAGAGTGAAGCAAACTGCATTCGTTCATTCAATGAAAGAGGGTGCACTTGTCAATTCGAAGAGTAGTGCGACTCTCATTCATTCAATAGGACAAGCTTAACGCTTTCATTCAATGAAACAAACTGCATTCATTGAATCATTGAATCAAACTGCAATTATTAATTTAATGAATCAAACCATATGCCTTGTTTCCATGGAACAAACCTATCTCCCCTATATAGTGAAACAAACTGCATATATTCAATCAATGAAACAAGCTGCACTTTTCAATTCAAAGAGTAGAGCTACTCTCATTGATTCAATAGGACAAGCCTAACGCTTTCATTCAATGAAACAAACTGCATTTCTTGAATCATTGAATCAAACCATATTCCTTGTTGAAATGAAACAAAACTAACTCCCTTCTAGAGTGAAGCAAACTGCATTCGTTCATTCAATGAAAGAGGGTTCACTTGTCAATTCGAAGAGTAGTGCGACTCTCATTCATTCAATAGGACAAGCTTAACGCTTTCATTCAATCAAACAAACTGCATTCATTGAATCATTGAATCAAACTGCAATTATTAATTTAATGAATCAAACCATATGCCTTGTTTCAATGGAACAAACCTAGCTCCCCTATATAGTGAAACACACTGCATAAGTTCATTCAATGAAACAGGCTGCACTTGTTAATTCAATGAGTAGAGCTACTCTCATTCATTCAACGGGTCAAGCTTAACGCTTTCATCTTTTAAAACAAACTGCATTCATTAAATCATTGAATGAAACTGCAATCTGTAAATCAATGAATCAAACCATATTCCTTGTTTCAATGGAACAAACCAATCTCCCTTCTATAGTGAACCAAACTGCATACGTTCATTCAATGAATTAGGCTGCACTTGACAATTCAATGAGTAGAGCTACTCTCATTCATTCAAAGGGACAATCTTAACGCTTTCATTCAATAAACAAACTGCATTCATTGAATCATTGAATGAAACTGCAATCTGTAATTCAATGAATCAAACTATATTCCTTGTTTCAATGGAACAAACCTGTCTCCCCTATACAGTGAACCAAACTGCATACGTTCGATCATGAAACATGCTGCACTTGTCAATTCGAAGAGTAGTGTTACTCTCATTCATTCAATGGATCAAGCTAAACGCTTTCATTCAAAGAAACAAACTGTATTCATTGAATCAAACTGAAATCATGTATTCCTTGATTTAAACCATATTACTTGTTTCAATGGAACAAACCAATCTCCCCTATATAGTGAAACAAACTGCATACGTTCATTCAATGAAACAGGCTGCACTTTTCAATTCAAAGAGTATAGCTACTCTCACTCATTCAACTGGACAAGCTTAACGCTTTCATTCAATCAAACAAACTGCATTCATTGAATCATTGAATCAAACTGCATTCATTGATTCAATGAATCAAACCATATTCCTTGTTGAAATGAAACAAAACTAACTCCCTTCGAGAGTGAAGCAAACTGCATTCGTTCATTCAATGAAAGAGGGTGCACTTGCCAATTCGAAGAGTAGTGCGACTCTCATTCATTCAATAGGACAAGCTGAATGCTTTCATTCAATGAAACAAACTGCACTCATTGAATCATTGAATCAAACTGCAATTATTAATTCAATGAATCAAACCATATGCCTTGTTTCAATGGAACAAACCTATCTCCCCTATATAGTGAAACAAACTGCATACGTTCATTCAATGAAACAGGCTGCAATTTTCAATTCAAAGAGTATAGCTGCTCTCATTCATTCAATAGGACAAGCTTAACGCTTTCATTCAATGAAACAAACTGAATTCATTGAATCATTCAATAAAACCATATTCCTTGTTGAAATGAAACAAAATTAATTCCCTTCTAGAGTGAAGCAAACTGCATTCGTTCATTCAATGAAAGAGGGTGCACTTGTCAATTCGAAGAGTAGTACGACTCTCATTCATTCAATAGGACAAGCTTAACGCTTTCATTCAATGAAACAAACTGCATTCATTGAATCATTGAATCAAACTGCAATTATTAATTTAATGAATCAAACCATATGCCTTGTTTCCATGGAACAAACCTATCTCCCCTATATAGTGAAACAAACTGCATATATTCAATCAATGAAACAAGCTGCACTTTTCAATTCAAAGAGTAGAGCTACTCTCATTGATTCAATAGGACAAGCCTAACGCTTTCATTCAATGAAACAAACTGCATTTCTTGAATCATTGAATCAAACCATATTCCTTGTTGAAATGAAACAAAACTAACTCCCTTCTAGAGTGAAGCAAACTGCATTCGTTCATTCAATGAAAGAGGGTTCACTTGTCAATTCGAAGAGTAGTGCGACTCTCATTCATTCAATAGGACAAGCTTAACGCTTTCATTCAATCAAACAAACTGCATTCATTGAATCATTGAATCAAAGTGCAATTATTAATTTAATGAATCAAACCATATGCCTTGTTTCAATGGAACAAACCTAGCTCCCCTATATAGTGAAACACACTGCATAAGTTCATTCAATGAAACAGGCTGCACTTGTTAATTCAATGAGTAGAGCTACTCTCATTCATTCAACGGGTCAAGCTTAACGCTTTCATCTTTTAAAACAAACTGCATTCATTAAATCATTGAATGAAACTGCAATCTGTAAATCAATGAATCAAACCATATTCCTTGTTTCAATGGAACAAACCAATCTCCCTTCTATAGTGAACCAAACTGCATACGTTCATTCAATGAATTAGGCTGCACTTGACAATTCAATGAGTAGAGCTACTCTCATTCATTCAAAGGGACAATCTTAACGCTTTCATTCAATAAACAAACTGCATTCATTGAATCATTGAATGAAACTGCAATCTGTAATTCAATGAATCAAACTATATTCCTTGTTTCAATGGAACAAACCTGTCTCCCCTATACAGTGAACCAAACTGCATACGTTCGATCATGAAACATGCTGCACTTGTCAATTCGAAGAGTAGTGTTACTCTCATTCATTCAATGGATCAAGCTAAACGCTTTCATTCAAAGAAACAAACTGTATTCATTGAATCAAACTGAAATCATGTATTCCTTGATTTAAACCATATTACTTGTTTCAATGGAACAAACCAATCTCCCCTATATAGTGAAACAAACTGCATACGTTCATTCAATGAAACAGGCTGCACTTTTCAATTCAAAGAGTATAGCTACTCTCACTCATTCAACTGGACAAGCTTAACGCTTTCATTCAATCAAACAAACTGCATTCATTGAATCATTGAATCAAACTGCATTCATTGATTCAATGAATCAAACCATATTCCTTGTTGAAATGAAACAAAACTAACTCCCTTCGAGAGTGAAGCAAACTGCATTCGTTCATTCAATGAAAGAGGGTGCACTTGCCAATTCGAAGAGTAGTGCGACTCTCATTCATTCAATAGGACAAGCTGAATGCTTTCATTCAATGAAACAAACTGCACTCATTGAATCATTGAATCAAACTGCAATTATTAATTCAATGAATCAAACCATATGCCTTGTTTCAATGGAACAAACCTATCTCCCCTATATAGTGAAACAAACTGCATACGTTCATTCAATGAAACAGGCTGCAATTTTCAATTCAAAGAGTATAGCTGCTCTCATTCATTCAATAGGACAAGCTTAACGCTTTCATTCAATGAAACAAACTGAATTCATTGAATCATTGAATAAAACCATATTCCTTGTTGAAATGAAACAAAATTAATTCCCTTCTAGAGTGAAGCAAACTGCATTCGTTCATTCAATGAAAGAGGGTGCACTTGTCAATTCGAAGAGTAGTACGACTCTCATTCATTCAATAGGACAAGCTTAACGCTTTCATTCAATGAAACAAACTGCATTCATTGAATCATTGAATCAAACTGCAATTATTAATTTAATGAATCAAACCATATTCCTTGTTTCAATGGAACAAACCAATCTCCCTTGCATAGTGAACCAAACTGTATACGTTCATTCAATGAATTAGGCTGCACTTGTCAATTCAATGAGTAGAGCTACTCTCATTCATTCAGAGGGACAATCTTAACGCTTTCATCTAATGAAACAAACTGCATTCATTAAATCATTGAATGAAACTGCAGTCTGTAATTCAATGAATCAAACTATATTCCTTGTTTCAATGGAACAAACCTGTCTCCCCTATACAGTGAACCAAACTGCATACGTTCGATCATGAAACATGCTGCACTTGTCAATTCGAAGAGTAGTGTTACTCTCATTCATTCAATGGATCAAGCTAAACGCTTTCATTCAAAGAAACAAACTGTATTCATTGAATCAAACTGAAATCATGTATTCCTTGATTTAAACCATATTCCTTGTTTCAATGGCACAAACCAAACTCCCCTATATAGTGAACGAAACTGCATACGTTCATTCAATGAAACAGGCTGCACTTTTCAATTCAAAGAGTAGAGCTACTCTCATTCATTCAATAGGGCAAGCTTAACGCTTTCATTCAATGAAACAAACTGCATTCATTGAATCATTGAATGAAACTGCATTCATTGATTCAATGAATCAATCCATATCCCTTGTTGAAATGAAACAAAACTAACTCCCTTCTAGAGTGAAGCAAACTGCATTCGTTCATTCAATGAAAGAGGGTGCACTTGTCAATTCGAAGAGTATTGCGACTCTCATTCATTCAATAGGACAAGCTTAACGCTTTCATTCAATGAAACAAACTGCATTCATTGAATCATTGAATCAAACTGCAATTATTAATTTAATGAATCAAACCATATTCCATGTTTTAATGGAACAAACCTATCTCCCCTATATAGTGAAACAAACTGCAGACGTTCATTCATTGAAACAGGCTGCACTTGTTAATTCAATGAGTAGAGCAACTCTCATTCATTCAATGGGTCAAGCTTAACGTTTTCATTCAACGAAACAAACTGCATTTCTTGAATCATTGAATCAAAATGAAATCATGTATTCCTTGATTTAAACCATATTCCTTGTTTCAATGGCACAAACCAATCTCCCTTCTATAGTGAACCAAACTGCATACGTTCATTCCATGAAACAAGCATCACTGGTCAATTCAATGAGTAGAGCTACTCTCATTCATTCAAAGGGACAATCTTAACGCTTTCATCTAATAAAACAAACTGCATTCATTAAATCATTGAATGAAACTGCAATCTGTAATTCAATGAATCAAACCATATTCCTTGTTTCAATGGAACAAACCTATCTCCCCTATACAGTGAACCAAACTGCATACGTTCGATCATGAAACATGCTGCACTTGTCAATTCGAAGAGTAGTGTTACTCTCATTCATTCAATGGATCAAGCTAAACTCATTCATGCAAAGAAACAAACAGTATTCATTGAATCATTGAATCAAACTGAAATCATTTATTCATTGATTTAAACCATATTCCTTGTTTCAATGGAACAAACCAATCTCCCCTATATAGTGAACCAAACTGCATACGTTCATTCAATGAAACCGGCTGCACTTTTCAATTCAAAGAGTAGAGCTACTCTCACTCATTCAACTGGACAAGCTTAACGCTTTCATTCAATCAAACAAACTGCATTCATTGAATCATTGAATCAAACTGCATTCATTGATTCAATGAATCAAACCATATTCCTTGTTGAAATGAAACAAAACTAACTCCCTTCGAGAGTGAAGCAAACTGCATTCGTTCATTCAATGAAAGAGGGTGCACTTGCCAATTCGAAGAGTAGTGCGACTCTCATTCATTCAATAGGACAAGCTGAATGCTTTCATTCAATGAAACAAACTGCACTCATTGAATCATTGAATCAAACTGCAATTATTAATTTAATGAATCAAACCATATGCCTTGTTTCAATGGAACAAACCTATCTCCCCTATATAGTGAAACAAACTGCATACGTTCATTCAATGAAACAGGCTGCACTTTTCAATTCAAAGAGTAGAGCTGCTCTCATTCATTCAATAGGACAAGCTTAACGCTTTCATTCAATCAAACAAACTGCATTCATTGAATCATTGAATCAAACCATATTCCTTGTTGAAATGAAACAAAATTAACTCCCTTCTAGAGTGAAGCAAACTGCATTCGTTCATTCAATGAAAGAAGGTGCACTTGTCAATTCGAAGAGTAGTGCGACTCTCATTCATTCAATAGGACAAGCTTAACGCTTTCACTCAATGAAACAAACTGAATTCATTGAATTATTGAATCAAACTTCATTCATTGATTCAATGAATCAAACTGCATTCATTTTTTCAATGAATCAAGCCATATTCCTTGTTTCAATGGAACAAACCTATCTCCCCTATATAGTGAAACAAACTGCATACGTTCATTCAATGAAACAGGCTGCACTTGTTAATTCAATGAGTAGAGCTACTCTCATTCATTCAATGGATCAAGCTTAACGTTTTCATTCAATAAACAAACTGCATTCATTGAATCATTGAATGAAACTGCAATCTGTAATTCAATGAATCAAACTATATTCCTTGTTTCAATGGAACAAACCTGTCTCCCCTATACAGTGAACCAAACTGCATACGTTCGATCATGAAACATGCTGCACTTGTCAATTCGAAGAGTAGTGCGACTCTCATTCATTCAATAGGACAAGCTTAACGCTTTCATTCAATCAAACAAACTGCATTCATTGAATCATTGAATCAAACTGCAATTATTAATTTAATGAATCAAACCATATGCCTTGTTTCAATGGAACAAACCTATCTCCCCTATATAGTGAAACAAACTGCATACGTTCATTCAATGAAACAAGCTGCACTTTTCAATTCAAAGAGTAGAGCTACTCTCATTGATTCAATAGGACAAGCCTAACGCTTTCATCTTTTAAAACAAACTGCATTCATTAAATCATTGAATGAAACTGCAATCTGTAAATCAATGAATCAAACCATATTCCTTGTTTCAATGGAACAAACCAATCTCCCTTCTCTCGTGAACCAAACTGCATACGTTCATTCAATGAATTACGCTGCACTTGTCAATTCAATGAGTAGAGCTACTCTCATTCATTCAAAGGGACAATCTTAACGCTTCCATTCAATAAACAAACTGCATTCATTGAATCATTGAATGAAACTGCAATCTGTAATTCAATGAATCAAACTATATTCCTTGTTTCAATGGAACAAACCTGTCTCCCCTATACAGTGAACCAAACTGCATACGTTCGATCATGAAACATGCTGCACTTGTCAATTCGAAGAGTAGTGTTACTCTCATTCATTCAATGGATCAAGCTAAACGCTTTCATTCAAAGAAACAAACTGTATTCATTGAATCAAACTGAAATCATGTATTCCTTGATTTAAACCATATTACTTGTTTCAATGGAACAAACCAATCTCCCTTGCACAGTTAACCAAACTGCATACGTTCATTCAATGAAAGACGCTGCTTTTGTCAATTCAATGAGTAGAGCTACTCTCATTCATACAATGGGACAATCTTAACGCTTGAATTAAATAAAACAAACTGCATTCATTCAATCATTGAATCAAACTGCAATCTGTAATTCAATGAATCAAACCATATTCCTTCTTTCAATGGAACAAACCTATCTCCCCAAGAGAGTGAACCAAACTGCATACGTGTTCGTTCAGTGAAACATGCTGCACTTGTCAATTCGAAGTGTAGTGTTACTCTCATTCATTCAATGGATCAAGCTAAACGCTTTAATTCAAAGAAACAAACTGTATTCATTGAATCAAACTGAAATCATTTATTCATTGATTTAAACCGTAATCCTTGTTTCAATGGAACAAACCAATCTCCCTTTCACAGTGAACCAAACTGCATACATTCATTCAATGAAAGACGCTGCTTTTGTCAATTCAATGAGTAGAGCTACTCTCATTCATACAATGGGACAATCTTAACGCTTGAATTTAATAAAACAAACTGCATTCATTCAATCATTGAATCAAACTGCAATCTGTAATTCAATGAATCAAACCATATTCCTTCTTTCAATGGAACAAACCTATCTCCCCAATAGAGTGAACCAAACTGCATACGTGTTCGTTCAGTGAAACATGCTGCACTTGTCAATTCGAAGAGTAGTGTTACTCTCATTCATTCAATGGATCAAGCTAAACGCTTTAATTCAAAGAAACAAACTGTATTCATTGAATCAAACTGAAATCATTTATTCATTGATTTAAACCGTAATCCTTGTTTCAATGGAACAAACCAATCTCCCTTTCACAGTTAACCAAACTGCATACGTTCATTCAATGAAAGACGCTGCTTTTGTCAATTCAATGAGTAGAGCTACTCTCATTCATTCAATAGGACAAGCTTAACGCTTTCATTCAATGAAACAAACTGAATTCATTGAATTATTGAATCAAACTTCATTCATTGATTCAATGAATCAAACTGCATTCATTAATTCAATGAATCAAGCCATATTCCTTGTTTCAATGGAACAAACCTATCTCCCCTATATAGTGAAACAAACTGCATACGTTCATTCAATGAAACAGGCTGCACTTGTTAATTCAATGAGTAGAGCTACTCTCATTCATTCAATGGGTCAAGCTTAACGTTTTCATTCAATGAAACAAACTGCATTTCTTGAATCATTGAATCAAACTGCCATCATTGATTCAATGAATTAAACCATATTCCTTGTTTCAATGGAACAAACCAATCTCCCTTGCATAGTGAACCAAACTGCATACGTTCATTCAATAAATTAGGCTGCACTGGTCAATTCAATGAGTAGAGTCACTCTCTTTCATTCAATGGATCAAGCTTAACGTTTTCACTCAAAAAACAAACTGCATTCATTGAATCATTGAATGAAACTGCAATCTGTAATTCAATGAATCAAACTATATTCCTTGTTTCAATGGAACAAACCTATCTCCCCTATACAGTGAACCAAACTGCATACGTTCGATCATAAAACATGCTGCACTTGTCAATTCGAAGAGTAGTGCGACTCTCATTCATTCAATAGGACAAGCTGAATGCTTTCATTCAATGAAACAAACTGAATTCATTGAATTATTGAATCAAACTTCATTCATTGATTCAATGAATCAAACTGCATTCATTAATTCAATGAATCAAGCCATATTCCTTGTTTCAATGGAACAAACCTATCTCCCCTATATAGTGAAACAAACTGCATACGTTCATTCAATGAAACAGGCTGCACTTGTTAATTCAATGAGTAGAGCTACTCTCATTCATTCAATGGGTCAAGCTTAACGTTTTCATTCAATAAACAAACAGCATTCATTGAATCATTGAATCAAACTGTATTCATTGATTCAATGAATCAAACTATATTCCTTGTTGAAATGAAACAAAACTAACTCCCTTCTAGAGTGAAGCAAACTGCATTCGTTCATTCAATGAAAGAGGGTGCACTTGTCAATTCGAAGAGTAGTGCGACTCTCATTCATTCAATAGGACAAGCTTAACGCTTTCATTCAATGAAACAAACTGCATTCATTGAATCATTGAATCAAACTGCAATTATTAATTTACTGAATCAAACCATATTCCTTGTTTCAATGGAACAAACCAATCGCCCTTGCAAAGTGAACTAAACTGCATACGTTCATTCAATGAAAGACGCTGCTTTTGTCAATTCAATGAGTAGAGCTACTCTCATTCATTCAAAGAGACAATCTTAACGCTTTCATCTAATAAAACAAACTGCATTCATTAAATCATTGAGTGAAACTGCAATCTGTAATTCAATGAATCCAACCATATTCCTTCTTTCAATGGAACAAACCTATGTCCCCTATACAGTG
The DNA here is from genome assembly GCF_047496795.1 of Chiloscyllium punctatum. Taxonomy (NCBI): domain Eukaryota; kingdom Metazoa; phylum Chordata; class Chondrichthyes; order Orectolobiformes; family Hemiscylliidae; genus Chiloscyllium; species Chiloscyllium punctatum. The sequence continues at coordinate 25,698,117 of NC_092748.1, read as the reverse complement.
AACCAAACTGCATACGTTCGATCATGAATCATGCTGCACTTGTCAATTCGAAGAGTAGTGTTACTCTCATTCATTCAATGGATCAAGCTAAACGCTTTCATTCAAAGAAACAAACTGTATTCATTGAATTATTGAATCAAACTGAAATCAATTATTAATTGATTTAAACCATATTCCTTTTTAAAATGGAACAAACCAATCTCCCCTATATAGTGAACCAAACTGCATACGTTCATTCAATGAAACAGGCTGCACTTTTCAATTCAAAGAGGAGAGCTACTCTCACTCATTCAATAGGACAAGCTTAACGCTTTCATTCAATCAAACAAACTGCATTCATTGAATCATGGAATCAAACTACATTCATTGATTCAATGAATCAAACCATATTCCTTGGTTCAATGGAACAAACCAATCTCCCTTGCACAGTTAACCAAACTGCATTCGTTCATTCAATGAAAGACGCTGCTTTTGTCAATTCAATGAGTAGAGCTACTCTCATTCATACAATGGGACAATCTTAACGCTTGAATTTAATAAAACAAACTGCATTCATTCAATCATTGAATCAAACTGTAATCTGTAATTCAATGAACAAACCATATTCCTTCTTTCAATGGAACAAACCTATCTCCCCAATAGAGTGAACCAAACTGCATACGTGTTCGTTCAGTGAAACATGCTGCACTTGTCAATTCGAAGAGTAGTGTTACTCTCATTCATTCAATGGATCAAGCTAAACGCTTTAATTCAAAGAAACAATCTGTATTCATTGAATCAAACTGAAATCATTTATTCAATGATTTAAACCGTAATCCTTGTTTCAATGGAACAAACCAATCTCCCTTTCACAGTGAACCAAACTGCATACGTTCATTCAATGAAACAGGCTGCACTTGTCAATTCAATGAGTAGAGCTACTCTCATTCATTCAATAGGACAAGCTTAACGCTTTCATTCAATGAAACAAACTGAATTCATTGAATTATTGAATCAAACTTCATTCATTGATTCAATGAATCAAACTGCATTCATTAATTCAATGAATCAAGCCAAATTCCTTGTTTCAATGGAACAAACCTATCTCCCCTATATAGTGAAACAAACTGCATACGTTCATTCAATGAAACAGGCTGCACTTGTCAATTCAATGAGTAGAGCTACTCTCATTCATTCAATAGGACAAGCTTAACGCTTTCATTCAATGCAACAAACTGAATTCATTGAATTATTGAATCAAACTTCATTCATTGATTCAATGAATCAAACTGCATTCATTAATTCAATGAATCAAGCCATATTCCTTGTTTCAATGGAACAAACCTATCTCCCCTATATAGTGAACAAACTGCATACGTTCATTCAATGAAACAGGCTGCACTTGTTAATTCAATGAGTAGAGCTACTCTCATTCATTCAATGGGTCAAGCTTAACGTTTTCATTCAATAAACAAACTGCATTCATTGAATCATTGAATCAAACTGCATTCATTGATTCAATGAATCAAACCATATTCCTTGTTGAAATGAAACAAAACTAACTCCCTTCTAGAGTGAAGCAAACAGCATTCGTTCATTCAATGAAAGAGGGTGCACTTGTCAATTCGAAGAGTAGCGCGACTCTCATTCATTCAATAGGACAAGCTTAACGCTTTCATTCAATGAAACAAACTGCATTCATTGAATCATTGAATCAAACTGCAATTATTAATTTAATGAATCAAACCATATGCCTTGTTTCAATGGAACAAACCTATCTCCCCTATATAGTGAAACAAACTGCATACGTTCATTCAATGAAACAAGCTCCACTTTTCAATTCAAAGAGTAGAGCTACTCTCATTGATTCAATAGGACAAGTCTAACGCTTTCATTCAATGCAACAAACTGCATTTCTTGAATCATTGAATCAAACCATATTCCTTGTTGAAATGAAACAAAACTAACTCCCTTCTAGAGTGAAGCAAACTGCATTCGTTCATTCAATGAAAGAGGGTTCACTTGTCAATTCGAAGAGTAGTGCGACTCTCATTCATTCAATGGGACAAGCTTAACGCTTTCATTCAATGAAACAAACTGCATTCATTGAATCAGTGAATCAAACTGCAATTATTAATGTAATGAATCAAACCATATGCCTTGTTTCAATGGAACAAACCTATCTCCCCTATATAGTGAAACACACTGCATACGTTCATTCAATGAAACAGGCTGCACTTGTTAATTCAATGAGTAGAGCTACTCTCATTCATTCAACGGGTCAAGCTTAACGCTTTCATCTTTTAAAACAAACTGCATTCATTAAATCTTTGAATGAAACTGCCATCTGTAAATCAATGAATCAAACCATATTCCTTGTTTCAAAGGAACAAACCAATCTCCCTTCTATAGTGAACCAAACTGCATACGTTCATTCAATGAAAGACGCTGCTTTTGTCAATTCAATGAGTAGAGCTACTCTCATTCATACAATGGGACAATCTTAACGCTTGAATTTAATAAAACAAACTGCATTCATTCAATCATTGAATCAAACTGCAATCTGTAATTCAATGAATCAAACCATATTCCTTCTTTCAATGGAACAAACCTATCTCCCCAATAGAGTGAACCAAACTGCATACGTGTTCATTCAGTGAAACATGCTGCACTTGTCAATTCGAAGAGTAGTGTTCCTCTCATTCATTCAATGGATCAAGCTAAACGCTTTAATTCAAAGAAACAAACTGTATTCATTGAATCAAACTGAAATCATTTATTCATTGATTTAAACCGTAATCCTTGTTTCAATGGAACAAACCAATCTCCCTTTCACAGTGAACCAAACTGCATACGTTCATTCAATGAAACAGGCTGCACTTGTCAATTCAATGAGTAGAGCTACTCTCAATCATTCAATAGGACAAGCTTAACGCTTTCATTCAATGAAACAAACTGAATTCATTGAATTATTGAATCAAACTTCATTCATTGATTCAATGAATCAAACTGCATTCATTAATTCAATGAATCAAGCCATATTCCTTGTTTCAATGGAACAAACCTATCTCCCCTATATAGTGAAACAAACTGCATACGTTCATTCAATGAAACAGGCTGCACTTGTTAATTCAATGAGTAGAGCTACTCTCATTCATTCAATGGGTCAAGCTTAACGTTTTCATTCAATAAACAAACTGCATTCATTGAATCATTGAATCAAACTGTATTCATTGATTCAATGAATCAAACTATATTCCTTGTTGAAATGAAACAAAACTAACTGCCTTCTAGAGTGAAGCAAACTGCATTCGTTCATTCAATGAAAGAGGGTGCACTTGTCAATTCGAAGAGTAGTGCGACTCTCATTCATTCAATAGGACAAGCTTAATGCTTTCATTCAATGAAACAAACTGCATTCATTGAATCATTGAATCAAACTGCAATTATTAATGTAATGAATCAAACCGTATGCCTTGTTTCAATGGAACAAACCTATCTCCACTATATAGTGAAACAAACTGCATACGTTCATTCAATGAAACAGGCTGCACTTTTCAATTCAAAGAGTAGAGCTACTCTCATTCATTCAATAGGACAAGCTTAACGCTTTCATTCAATCAAACAAACTGCATTCATTGAATCATTGAATCAAACTGCAATTATTAATTTACTGAATCAAACCATATACCTTGTTTCAATGGAACAAACCAATCGCCCTTGCACAGTGAACTAAACTGCATACGTTCATTCAATGAAAGACGCTGCTTTTGTCAATTCAATGAGTAGAGCTACTCTCATTCATTCAAATGGACAATCTTAACGCTTTCATCTAATAAAACAAACTGCATTCATTAAATCATTGAATGAAACTGCAATCTGTAATTCAATGAATCAAACCATATTCCTTCTTTCAATGGAACAAACCTATGTCCCCTATACAGTGAACCAAACTGCATACGTTCGATCATGAGTCATGCTGCACTTGTCAATTCGAAGAGTAGTGTTACTCTCATTCATTCAATGGATCAAGCTAAACGCTTTCATTCAAAGAAACAAACTGTATTCATTGAATCAAACTGAAATCATTTATTCATTGATTTAAACCGTAATCCTTGTTTCAATGGAACAAACCAATCTCCCTTTCACAGTGAACCAAACTGCATACGTTCATTCAATGAAACAGGCTGCACTTGTCAATTCAATGAGTAGAGCTACTCTCATTCATTCAATAGGACAAGCTTAACGCTTTCATTCAATGAAACAAACTGAATTCATTGAATTATTGAATCAAACTTCATTCATTGATTCAATGAATCAAACTGCATTCATTAATTCAATGAATCAAGCCATATTCCTTGTTTCAATGGAACAAACCTATCTCCCCTATATAGTGAAACAAACTGCATACGTTCATTCAATGAAACAGGCTGCACTTGTTAATTCAATGAGTAGAGCTACTCTCATTCATTCAATGGGTCAAGCTTAACGTTTTCATTCAATAAACAAACTGCATTCATTGAATCATTGAATCAAACTGTATTCATTGATTCAATGAATCAAACCATATTCCTTGTTGAAATGAAACAAAACTAACTCCCTTCTAGAGTGAAGCAAACTGCATTCGTTCATTCAATGAAAGAGGGTGCACTTGTCAATTCGAAGAGTAGTGCGACTCTCATTCATTCAATAGGACAAGCTTAACTCTTTCATTCAATGAAACAAACTGCATTCATTGAATCATTGAATCAAACTGCAATTATTAATTTAATGAATCAAACCATATGCCTTGTTTCAATGGAACAAACCTATCTCCCCTATATAGTGAAACAAACTGCATACGTTCATTCAATGAAACAAGCTCCACTTTTCAATTCAAAGAGTAGAGCTACTCTCATTGATTCAATAGGACAAGTCTAACGCTTTCATTCAATGAAACAAACTGCATTTCTTGAATCATTGAATCAAACCATATTCCTTGTTGAAATGAAACAAAACTAACTCCCTTCTAGAGTGAAGCAAACTGCATTCGTTCATTCAATGAAAGAGGGTTCACTTGTCAATTCGAAGAGTAGTGCGACTCTCATTCATTCAATGGGACAAGCTTAACGCTTTCATTCAATGAAACAAACTGCATTCATTGAATCATTGAATCAAACTGCAATTATTAATGTAATGAATCAAACCATATGCCTTGTTTCAATGGAACAAACCTATCTCCCCTATATAGTGAAACACACTGCATACGTTCATTCAATGAAACAGGCTGCACTTGTTAATTCAATGAGTAGAGCTACTCTCATTCATTCAACGGGTCAAGCTTAACGCTTTCATCTTTTAAAACAAACTGCATTCATTAAATCTTTGAATGAAACTGCCATCTGTAAATCAATGAATCAAACCATATTCCTTGTTTCAAAGGAACAAACCAATCTCCCTTCTATAGTGAACCAAACTGCATACGTTCATTCAATGAATTAGGCTGCACTTGTCAATTCAATGAGTAGAGCTACTCTCATTCATTCAAAGGGACAATCTTAACGCTTTCATTCAATAAACAAACTGCATTCATTGAATCATTGAATGAAACTGCAATCTGTAAATCAATGAATCAAACTATATTCCTTGTTTCAATGAAACAAACCTATCTCCCCTATACAGTGAACCAAACTGCATACGTTCGATCATGAAACATGCTGCACTTGTCAATTCGAAGAGTAGTGCGAATCTCATTCATTCAATAGGACAAGCTTAACGCTTTCATTCAATGAAACAAACTGAATTCATTGAATTATTGAATCAAACTTCATTCATTGATTCAATGAATCAAACTGCATTCATTAATTCAATGAATCAAGCCATATTCCTTGTTTCAATGGAACAAACCTATCTCCCCTATATAGTGAAACAAACTGCATACGTTCATTCAATGAAACAGGCTGCACTTGTTAATTCAATGAGTAGAGCTACTCTCATTCATTCAATGGGTCAAGCTTAACGTTTTCATTCAATAAACAAACTGCATTCATTGAATCATTGAATCAAACTGTATTCATTGATTCAATGAATCAAACTATATTCCTTGTTGAAATGAAACAAAGCTAACTCCCTTCTAGAGTGAAGCAAACTGCATTCGTTCATTCAATGAAAGAGGGTGCACTTGTCAATTCGAAGAGTAGTGCGACTCTCATTCATTCAATAGGACAAGCTTAACGCTTTCATTCAATGAAACAAACTGCTTTCATTGAATCATTGAATCAAACTGCAATTATTAATGTAATGAATCAAACCATATGCCTTGTTTCAATGGAACAAACCTATCTCCACTATATAGTGAAACAAACTGCATACGTTCATTCAATGAAACAGGCTGCACTTTTCAATTCAAAGAGTAGAGCTACTCTCATTCATTCAATAGGACAAGCTTAACGCTTTCATTCAATCAAACAAACTGCATTCATTGAATCATTGAATCAAACTGCAATTATTAATTTACTGAATCAAACCATATTCCTTGTTTCAATGGAACAAACCAATCGCCCTTGCACAGTGAACTAAACTGCATACGTTCATTCAATGAAAGACGCTGCTTTTGTCAATTCAATGAGTAGAGCTACTCTCACTCATTCAAATGGACAATCTTAACGCTTTCATCTAATAAAACAAACTGCATTCATTAAATCATTGAATGAAACTGCAATCTGTAATTCAATGAATCAAACCATATTCCTTCTTTCAATGGAACAAACCTATGTCCCCTATACAGTGAACCAAACTGCATACGTTCGATCATGAATCATGCTGCACTTGGCAATTCGAAGAGTAGTGTTACTCTCATTCATTCAATGGATCAAGCTAAACGCTTTCATTCAAAGAAACAAACTGTATTCATTGAATTATTGAATCAAACTGAAATCAATTATTAATTGATTTAAACCATATTCCTTTTTAAAATGGAACAAACCAATCTCCCCTATATAGTGAACCAAACTGCATAGGTTCATTCAATGAAACAGGCTGCACTTTTCAATTCAAAGAGTAGAGCTACTCTCACTCATTCAATAGGACAAGCATAACGCTTTCATTCAATCAAACAAACTGCATTCATTGAATCATGGAATCAAACTACATTCATTGATTCAATGAATCAAACCATATTCCTTGTTTCAATGGAACAAACCAATCTCCCTTGCACAGTTAACCAAACTGCATACGTTCATTCAATGAAAGACGCTGCTTTTGTCAATTCAATGAGTAGAGCTACTCTCATTCATACAATGGGACAATCTTAACGCTTGACTTTAATAAAACAAACTGCATTCATTCAATCATTGAATCAAACTGCAATCTGTAATTCAATGAATCAAACCATATTCCTTCTTTCAATGGAACAAACCTATCTCCCCAATAGAGTGAACCAATTTGCATACGTGTTCGTTCAGTGAAACATGCTGCACTTGTCAATTCGAAGAGTAGTGTTACTCTCATTCATTCAATGGATCAAGCTAAACGCTTTAATTCAAAGAAACAAACTGTATTCATTGAATCAAACTGAAATCATTTATTCATTGATTTAAACCGTAATCCTTGTTTCAATGGAACAAACCAATCTCCCTTTCACAGTGAACCAAACTGCATACGTTCATTCAATGAAACAGGCTGCACTTGTCAATTCAATGAGTAGAGCTACTCTCATTCATTCAATAGGACAAGCTTAACGCTTTCATTCAATGAAACAAACTGAATTCATTGAATTATTGAATCAAACTTCATTCATTGATTCAATGAATCAAACTGCATTCATTAATTCAATGAATCAAGCCAAATTCCTTGTTTCAATGGAACAAACCTATCTCCCCTATATAGTGAAACAAACTGCATACGTTCATTCAATGAAACAGGCTGCACTTGTCAATTCAATGAGTAGAGCTACTCTCATTCATTCAATAGGACAAGCTTAACGTTTTCATTCAATGAAACAAACTGCATTTCTTGAATCATTGAATCAAACTGCCATCATTGATTCAATGAATTAAACCATATTCCTTGTTTCAATGGAACAAACCAATCTCCCTTGCATAGTGAACCAAACTGCATACGTTCATTCAATAAATTAGGCTGCACTGGTCAATTCAATGAGTAGAGCTACTCTCTTTCATTCAATGGATCAAGCTTAACGTTTTCACTCAAAAAACAAACTGCATTCATTGAATCATTGAATGAAACTGCAATCTGTAATTCAATGAATCAAACTATATTCCTTGTTTCAATGGAACAAACCTATCTCCCCTATACAGTGAACCAAACTGCATACGTTCGATCATGAAACATGCTGCACTTGTCAATTCGAAGAGTAGTGCGACTCTCATTCATTCAATAGGACAAGCTGAATGCTTTCATTCAATGAAACAAACTGAATTCATTGAATTATTGAATCAAACTTCATTCATTGATTCAATGAATCAAACTGCATTCATTAATTCAATGAATCAAGCCATATTCCTTGTTTCAATGTAACAAACCTATCTCCCCTATATAGTGAAACAAACTGCATACGTTCATTCAATGAAACAGGCTGCATTGTTAATTCAATGAGTAGAGCTACTCTCATTCATTCAATGGGTCAAGCTTAACGTTTTCATTCAATAAACAAACTGAAATCATTGAATCATTGAATCAAACTGCATTCATTGATTCAATAAATCAAACTATATTCCTTGTTGAAATGAAACAAAACTAACTCCCTTCGAGAGTGAAGCAAACTGCATTCGTTCATTCAATGAAAGAGGGTGCACTTGCCAATTCGAAGAGTAGTGCGACTCTCATTCATTCAATAGGACAAGCTGAATGCTTTCATTCAATGAAACAAACTGCACTCATTGAATCATTGAATCAAACTGCAATTATTAATGTAATGAATCAAACCATATGCCCTGTTTCAATGGAACAAACCTATCTCCCCTATATAGTGAAACAAACTGCATACGTTCATTCAATGAAACAGGCTGCAATTTTCAATTCAAAGAGTAGAGCTGCTCTCATTCATTCAATATGACACGCTTAACGCTTTCATTCAATCAAACAAACTGCATTCATTGAATCATTGAATCAAACCATATTCCTTGTTGAAATGAAACAAAATTAACTCCCTTCTAGATTGAAGCAAACTGCATTCGTTCATTCAATGAAAGAGGGTGCACTTGTCAATTCGAAGAGTAGTGCGACTCTCATTCATTCAATAGGACAAGCTTAACGCTTTCATTCAATGAAACAAACTGCATTCATTGAATCATTGAATCAAACTGCAATTATTAATTTAATGAATCAAACCATATTCCTTGTTTCAATGGAACAAACCTATCTCCCCTATATAGTGAAACACACTGCATACGTTCATTCAATGAAACAGGCTGCACTTGTTAATTCAATGAGTAGAGCTACTCTCATTCATTCAATGGGTCAAGCTTAACGTTTTCATTCAATGAAACAAACTGCATTTCTTGAATCATTGAATCAAACTGCAATCATTGACTCAATGAATTAAACCATATTCCTTGTTTCAATGGAACAAACCAATCTCCCTTGCATAGTGAACCAAACTGTATACGTTCATTCAATGAATTAGGCTGCACTTGTCAATTCAATGAGTAGAGCTACTCTCATTCATTCAGAGGGACAATCTTAACGCTTTCATCTAATGAAACAAACTGCATTCATTAAATCATTGAATGAAACTGCATTCTGTAATTCAATGAATCAAACTATATTCCTTGTTTCAATGGAACAAACCTGTCTCCCCTATACAGTGAACCAAACTGCATCCGTTCGATCATGAAACATGCTGCACTTGTCAATTCGAAGAGTAGTGTTACTCTCATTCATTCAATGGATCAAGCTAAACGCTTTCATTCAAAGAAAAAAACTGTATTCATTGAATCAAACTGAAATCATGTATTCCCTGATTTAAACCATATTCCTTGTTTCAATGGCACAAATCAAACTCCCCTATATAGTGAACCAAACTGCATACGTTCATTCAATGAAACAGGCTGCACTTTTCAATTCAAAGAGTAGAGCTACTCTCATTCATTCAATAGGGCAAGCTTAACGGTTTTATTCAATCAAACAAACTGCATTTATTGAATCATTGAATGAAACTGCATTCATTGATTCAATGAATCAAACCATATTCCTTGTTGAAATGAAACAAAATTAATTCCCTTCTAGAGTGAAGCAAACTGCATTCGTTCATTCATTGAAACAGGCGCTCTTGTCAATTCAATGAGTAGAGCTACTCTCATTCATTCAAAGGAACAATCTTAACGCTTTCATCTAATAAAACAAACTGCATTCATTAAATCATTGAATGAAACTGCAATCTGTAATTCAATGAATCAAACCATATTCCTTGTTTCAATGGAACAAACATATCTCCCCTATACAGTGAACAAGACTGCAAACGTTCGATCATGAAACATGCTGCACTTGTCAATTCGAAGAGTAGTGTTACTCTCATTCATTCAATGGATCAAACTAAACGCTTTCATTCAAAGAAACAAACAGTATTCATTGAATCATTGAATCAAACTGAAATCATTTATTCCTTGATTTGAACCATATTCCTTGTTTCAATGGAACACACCAATCTCCCTTTCACAGTGAACCAAACTGCATACGTTCATTCAATGAAACAGGCTGCACTTGTCAATTCAATGAGTAGAGCTACTCTCACTCATTCAATAGGACAAGCTTAACGCTTTCATTCAATCAAACAAACTGCATTCATTGAATCATTGAATCAAACTACATTCATTGATTCAATGAATCAAACCATATTCCTTGTTTCAATGGAACAAACCAATCTCCCTTGCACAGTTAACCAAACTGCATACGTTCATTCAATGAAAGACGCTGCTTTTGTCAATTCAATGAGTAGAGCTACTCTCATTCATACAATGGGACAATCTTAACGCTTGAATTTAATAAAACAAACTGCATTCATTCAATCATTAAATCAAACTGCAATCTGTAATTCAATGAATCAAACCATATTCCTTCTTTCAATGGAACAAACCTATCTCCCCAATAGAGTGAACCAATTTGCATACGTGTTCGTTCAGTGAAACATGCTGCACTTGTCAATTCGAAGAGTAGTGTTACTCTCATTCATTCAATGGATCAAGCTAAACGCTTTAATTCAAAGAAACAAACTGTATTCATTGAATCAAACTGAAATCATTTATTCATTGATTTAAACCGTAATCCTTGTTTCAATGGAACAAACCAATCTCCCTTTCACAGTGAACCAAACTGCATACGTTCATTCAATGAAACAGACTGCACTTGTCAATTCAATGAGTAGAGCTACTCTCATTCATTCAATAGGACAAGCTGAACGCTTTCATTCAATGAAACAAACTGAATTCATTGAATTATTGAATCAAACTTCATTCATTGATTCAATGAATCAAACTGCATTCATTAATTCAATGAATCAAGCCATATTCCTTGTTTCAATGGAACAAACCTATCTCCCCTATATAGTGAAACAAACTGCATACGTTCATTCAATGAAACAGGCTGCACTTGTTAATTCAATGAGTACAGCTACTCTCATTCATTCAATGGGTCAAGCTTAACGTTTTCATTCAATAAACAAGCTGCATTCATTGAATCATTGAATCAAACTTCATTCATTGATTCAATGAATCAAACTGCATTCATTAATTCAATGAATCAAGCCATATTCCTTGTTTCAATGGAACAAACCTATCTCCCCTATATAGTGAAACACACTGCATACGTTCATTCAATGAAACAGGCTGCACTTGTTAATTCAATGAGTCGAGCTACTCTCATTCATTCAACGGGTCAAGCTTAACGCTTTCATCTTTTAAAACAAACTGCATTCATTAAATCATTGAATGAAACTGCCATCTGTAAATCAATGAATCAAACCATATTCCTTGTTTCAATGGAACAAACCTATCTCCCCTATACAGTGAACCAAACTGCATACGTTCGATCATGAAACATGCTGCAGTTTTCAATTCAAAGAGTAGAGCTACTCTCACTCATTCAACTGGACAAGCTTAACGCTTTCATTCAATCAAACAAACTGCATTCATTGAATCATTGAATCAAACTGCATTCATTGATTCAATGAATCAAACCATATTCCTTGTTGAAATGAAACAAAACTAACTCCCTTCGAGAGTGAAGCAAACTGCATTCGTTCATTCAATGAAAGAGGGTGCACTTGTCAATTCGAAGAGTAGTGCGACTCTCATTCATTCAATAGGACAAGCTTAACGCTTTCATTCAATGAAACAAACTGCATTCATTGAATCATTGAATCAAACTGCAATTATTAATGTAATGAATCAAACCATATGCCTTGTTTCAATGGAACAAACCTATCTCCCCTATATAGTGAAACAAACTGCATACGTTTATTCAATGAAACAGGCTGCACTTTTCAATTCAATGAGTAGAGCTACTCTCATTCATTCAATGGGTCAAGCTTAACGTTTTCATTCAATAAACAAACTGCATTCATTGAATCATTGAATGAAACTGCAATCTGTAATTCAATGAATCAAACTATATTCCTTGTTTCAATGGAACAAACCTATCTCCCCTATACAGTGAACCAAACTGCATACGTTCGATCATGAAACATGCTGCACTTGTCAATTCGAAGAGTAGTGCGACTCTCATTCATTCAATAGGACAAGCTGAATGCTTTCATTCAATGAAACAAACTGAATTCATTGAATTATTGAATCAAACTTCATTCATTGATTCAATGAATCAAACTGCATTCATTAATTCAATGAATCAAGCCATATTCCTTGTTTCAATGGAACAAACCTATCTCCCCTATATAGTGAAACAAACTGCATACGTTCATTCAATGAAACAGGCTGCACTTGTTAATTCAATGAGTAGAGCTACTCTCATTCATTCAATGGGTCAAGCTTAACGTTTTCATTCAATAAACAAACTGCATTCATTGAATCATTGAATCAAACTGCATTCATTGATTCAATGAATCAAACCATATTCCTTGTTGAAATGAAACAAAACTAACTCCCTTCTAGAGTGAAGCAAACTGCATTCGTTCATTCAATGAAAGAGGGTGCACTTGTCAATTCGAAGAGTAGTGCGACTCTCATTCATTCAATAGGACAAGCTTAACGCTTTCATTCAATCAAACAAACTGCATTCATTGAATCATTGAATCAAACTGCATTCATTGATTCAATGAATCAAACCATATTCCTTGTTTCAATGGTACAAACCAATCTCCCTTATATAGTGAACCAAACTGCATACGTTCATTCAATGATACAGGATGCACTGTCAATTCAATGAGTAGAGCTACTCTCATTCATTCAAAGAGACAATCTTAACGCTTTCATTCAATGAAACAAACTGCATTCATTAAATGATTGAATGAAACTGCAATCTGTAATTCAATGAATCAAACCATATTCCTTGTTTCAATGGAACAGACCTATCTCCCCTATACAGTGAACCAAACTGCATACGTTCGATCATGAAACATGCTGCACTTGTCAATTCGAAGAGTAGTGTTACTCTCATTCATTCAATGGATCAAACTAAACGCTTTCATTCAAAGAAACAAACTGTATTCATTGAAACATTGAATCAAACTGAAATCATTTATTCCTTGATTTAAACCATATTCCTTGTTTCAATGGAACAAACCAATCTCCCCTATATAGTGAACCAAACTGCATACGTTCATTCAATGATACAGGCTGCACTTGTCAATTGAATGAGTAGAGCTACTCTCATTCACTCAATAGGACAAGCTTAACGCTTTCATTCAGTGAAACAAACTGAATTCATTGAATCATTGAATCAAACTTCATTCATTGATTCAATGAATCAAACTGCATTCATTAATTTAATGAATCAAACCATATTCATTGTGTCAATGGAACAAACCTATCTCCCCTACATAGTGAAACAATCTGCATACGTTCATTAAATGAAACAGGCTGCACTTGTTAATTCAATGAGTAGAGCTACTCTCATTCATTCAATGGGTCAAGCTTAACGTTTTCATTCAAGAAACAAACTGCATTCATTGATTCAATGAATCAAACCATATTCCTTGTTGAAATGAAACAAAACTAACTCCCTTCTAGAGTGAAGCAAACTGCATTCGTTCATTCAACGAAAGAGGGTGCACTTGTCAATTCGAAGAGTAGTGCGACTCTCATTCATTCAATAGGACAAGCTTAACGCTTTCATTCAATGAAACAAACTGCATTCATTGAATCATTGAATCAAACTGCAATTATTAATTTCATGAATCAAACCATATGCCTTGTTTCAATGGAACAAACCTATCTCCCTTGCCTCGTGAACCAAACAGCATACGTTCATTCAATGAAAGAGGCTGGATTTGTCAATTCAATGAGTAGAGCTACTCTCATTCATTCAAGGGGCAAGCTTAACGCTTTCATTCAATAAAACAGACTGCATTCATTGAATCTATGAATCAAACTGAAATCATTTATTCAATGATTTATACCATATTCCTTGTTTCAACGGAACAAAACAATCTCCCCTATATAGTGAACCAAACTGCAGACGTTCATTCAATGAAACAGGCTGCACTTTTCAATTCAAAGCGTAGAGCTACTCTCATTCATTCATTAGGACAAGCTTAACGCTTTCATTCAATGAAACAAACTGCATTCATTGAATCATTGAATCAAACTGCATTCATTGATTGAATGAATCAAACCATATTCCTTGTTGAAATGAAACAAAACTAACTCCCTTCTAGAGTGAAGCAAACTGCATTCGTTCATTCAATGAAAGAGGCTGGATTTGTCAATTCAATGAGTAGAGCTACTCTCAGTCATTCAAGGGGCAAGCTTAACGCTTTCATTCAATAAAACATACTGCATTCATTGAATCATTGAATCAAACTGCAATTATTAATTTAATGAATCAAACCATATTCCTTGTTTCAATGGAACAAACCTATCTCCCCTATATAGTGAAACAAACTGCGTACGTTCATTCAATGAAACAGGCTGCACTTGTTAATTCAATGAGTAGAGCTACTCTCATTCATTCAATAGGACAAGCTTAATGCTTTCATTCAATGAAACAAACTGCATTCATTGAATCATTGAATCAAACTGCATTCATTGATTCAATGAATCAAACCATATTCCTTGTTGAAATGAAACAAAACTAACTCCCTTCTAGAGTGAAGCAAACTGCATTCGTTCATTCAATGAAAGAGGCTGGATTTGTCAATTCAATGAGTAGAGCTCCTCTCAGTCATTCAAGGGGCAAGCTTAACGCTTTCATTCAATAAAACATACTGCATTCATTGAATCTATGAATCAAACTGAAATCATTTATTCAATGATTTATACCATATTCCTTGTTTCAAAGGAACAAACCAATCTCCCCTATATAGTGAACCAAACTGCATACGTTCATTCAATGAAACAGGCTGCACTTTTCAATTCAAAGAGTAGAGCTACTCTCATTCATTCATTTGGACAAGCTTAACGCTTTCATTCAATGAAACACACTGCATTCATTGAATCATTGAATCAAACTGCATTCATTGATTCAATGAATCAAACCATATTCCTTGTTGAAATGAAACAAAACTAACTCCCTTCTCGAGTGAAGCAAACTGCATTCGTTCATTCAATGAAAGAGGGGTGCACTTGTCAATTCGAAGAGTAGTGCGACTCTCATTCATTCAATAGGACAAGCTTAACGCTTTCATTCAATGAAACAAACTGCATTCATTGAATCATTGAATCAAACTGCAATTATTAATTTAATGAATCAAACCATATTCCTTGTTTCAATGGAACAAACCTATCTCCCCTATATAGTGAAACAAACTGCATACGTTCATTCAATGAAACAGGCTGCACTTGTTAATTCAATGAGGAGAGCTACTCTCATGTATTCAATGGGTCAAGCTTAAAGTTTTCATTCAATGAAACAAACTGCATTTCTTGAATCATTGAATCAAACTGCAATCATTGATTCAATGAATTAAACCATATTCCTTGTTTCAATGGAACAAACCAATCTGCCTTAAATAGTGAACCAAACTGCATACGTTCGTTGAATGAATTAGGCTGCACTTGTCAATTCAATGAGTAGAGCTACTCTCATTCATTCAAAGGGACAATCTTAACGCTTTCATCTTATGAAGCAAACTGCATTCATTAAATCATTGAATGCATCTGCAATCTGTAATTCAATGAATCAAACCATATTCCTTGTTTCAATGGAACACACCTATCTCCCCTATACAGTGAACCAAACTGCATACGTTCGATCATGAAACATGCTGCACTTGTCAGTTCGAAGAGTCGTGTTACTCTCATTCATTCAATGGATCAAGCTAAACGCTTTCATTCAAAGAAACAAACTGTATTCATTGAATCATTGAATCAAACTGAAATCATTTATTCCTTGATTTAAACCATATTCCTTGTTTCAAAGGAACAAACCAATCTCCCCTATATAGTGAACCAAACTGCATACGTTCATTCAATGAAACAGGCTGCACTTTTCAATTCAAAGAGTAGAGCTACTGTCATTCATTCAATACGACAAGCTTAACGCTTTCATTCACTGAAACAAACTGCATTCATTGAATCATTGAAACAAACTGCATTCATTGATTCAATGAATCAAACCATATTCCTTGTTGAAATGAAACAAAACTAACTCCCTTCTAGAGTGAAGTAAACTGCATTCGTTCATTCAATGAAAGAGGGTGCACTTGCCAATTCGAAGAGTAGTGCGACTCTCATTCATTCAATAGGACAAGCTTAACGCTTTCATTCAATGAAACAATCTGCATTCATTGAATCATTGAATCAAACTGCAATTATTAATTTAATAAATCAAACCAGATGCCTTGTTTCAATGGAATAAACCTATCTCCCCTATATAGTGAAACAAACTGCATCCGTTCATTCAATGAAAAAGGCTGCACTTGTTAATTCAATGAGTAGAGCTCCTCTCATTCATTCAATGGGTCAAGCTTAACGTTTTCATTCAATAAACAAACTGCTTTCATTGAATCATTGAATCAAACTGCATTCAATGATTCAATGAATCAAACCATATTCCTTGTTGAAATGAAACAAAACTAACTCCCTTCTAGAGTGAAACAAACAGCATTCGTTCATTCAATGAAAGAGGGTGCACTTGTCAATTCGAAGAGTAGTGCGACTTTTATTCATTCAATAGGAGAAGCTTAACGCTTTCATTCAATGAAACAAACTGCATTCATTGAATCATTGAATCAAACTGCAATTATTAATTTAATGAATCAAACCATATGCCTTGTTTCAATGGAACAAACCTATGTCCCCGATATAGTGAAACAAACTGCATCCGTTCATTCAATGAAACAGGCTGCACTTGTTAATTCAATGAGGAGAGCTACTCTCATTTATTCAATGGGTCAAGCTTAACGTTTTCATTCAATGAAACAAACTGCATTTCTTGAATCATTGAATCAAACTGCAATCATTGATTCACTGAATTCAACCATATTCTTTGTTTCAATGGGACAAACCAATATCCCTTGCATAGTGAACCAAACTGCATACGTTCATTCAATGAATTAGGCTGCACTTGTCAATTCAATGAGTAGAGCTACTCTCATTCATTCAAAGGCACAATCTTAACGCTTTCATCTAATAAAACAAACTGCATTCAATAAATCATTGAATGAAACTGCAATCTGTAATTCAATGAATCAAACCATATTCCTTGTTTCAATGGAACACACCTATCTCCCCTATACAGTGAACCAAACTGCATACGTTCGATCATGAAACATGCTGCACTTGTCAATTCGAAGAGTAGTGTTACTCTCATTCATTCAATAGGACATGCTAAACGCTTTCATTCAAAGAAACAAACTGTATTCATTGAATCATTGAATCAAACTGAAATCATTTATTCCTGGATTTAAACCATATTCCTTGTTTCAATGGAACAAACCTATCTCCCCTATATAGTGAACCAAACTGCATACGTTCATTCAATGAAACAGGCTGCACTTTTTAATTCAAAGAGTAGAGCTACTCTCATTCATTCAATAGGACAAGCTTAACGCTTTCATTCAATGAAACAAACTGCATTCATTGAATCATTGAATCAAACTGCATTCATTGATTCAATGAATCAAACTATATTCCTTGTTGAAATGAAACAAAACTAACTCCCTTCTAGACTGAAGCAAACTGCATTCGTTCATTCAATGAAAGAGGGTGCACTTGCCAATTCGAAGAGTAGTGCGACTCTCATTCATTCAATAGGACAAGCTTAACGCTTTCATTCAATGAAACAAACTGCATTCATTGAATCATTGAATCAAACTGCAATTATTAATTTAATGAATCAAACCATATGCCTTGTTTCAATGGAACAAACCTATCTCCCCTATATAGTGAAACAAACTGCATACGATCATTCAATGAAACAGGCTGCACATGTTAATTCAATGAGGAGAGCTACTCTCATTTATTCAATGGGTCAAGCTTAACGTTTTCATTCAATGAAACAAACTGCATTTCTTGAATCATTGAATCAAACTGCTATCATTGATTCAATTAATTAAACCATATTCCTTGTTTCAATGGAACAAACCAATCTCCCTTGCATAATGAACCAAACTGCATACGTTCATTCAATGAATTAGGCTGCACTTGTCAATTCAATGATTAGAGCTACTCTCATTCATTCAAAGGGACAATCTTAACGCTTTCATTCAATAAACAAACTACATTCATTGAATCATTGAATCAAACTGCATTCATTGATTCAATGAATCAAACCATATTCCTTGTTGAAATGAAACAAAACTAACTCCCTTCTAGAGTGAAGCAAACTGCATTCGTTCATTCAATGAAAGAGGGTGCACTTGTCAATTCGAAGAGTAGTGCGACTCTAATTCATTCAATAGGACAAGCTTAACGCTTTCATTCAATGAAACAAACTGCATTCATTGAATCATTGAATCAAACTGCAATTATTAATTTAATGAATCAAACCATATGCCTTGTTTCAATGGAATAAACCTATCTCCCCTATATAGTGAAACAAACTGCATACGTTCATTCAATGAAACAGGCTGCACTTGTTAATACAATGAGGAGAGCTACTCTCATTTATTCAATGGGTCAAGCTTAACGTTTTCATTCAATGAAACAAACTGCATTTCTTGAATCATTGAATCAAACTGCATTCATTGATTCAATGAATTAAACCATATTCCTTGTTTCAATGGAACAAACCAATCTGCCTTGCATAGTGAACCAAACTGCATACGTTCGATCATGAAACATGCTGCACTTGTCAATTTGAAGAGTCGTCTTACTCTCATTCATTCAATGGATCAAGCTAAACGCTTTCATTCAAAGAAACAAACAGTATTCATTGAATCATTGAATCAAACTGAAATCATTTATTCCTTGATTTAAACCATATTCCTTGTTTCAAAGGAACAAACCAATCTCCCCTATATAGTGAACCAAACTGCATACGTTCATTCAATGAAACAGGCAGCATTTTCAATTCAAAGAGTAGAGCTCCTCTCATTCATTCAATAGGACAAGCTTAACGCTTTCATTCACTGAAACAAACTGCATTCATTGAATCATTGAATCAAACTGCATTCATTGATTCAATGAATCAAACCATATTCCTTGTTGAAATGAAACAAAACTAACTCCCTTCTAGAGTGAAGCAAACTGCATTCGTTCATTCAATGAAAGAGGGTGCACTTGCCAATTCGAAACGTAGTGCGACTCTCATTCATTCAATAGGACAAGCTTAACGTTTTCATTCAATGAAACAAACTGCATTCATTGAATCATTGAATCAAACTGCAATTATTAATTTAATGAATGAAACCATATTCCTTGTTTCAATGGAACAAACCTATCTCCCCTATATAGTGAAACAAACTGCATACGTTCATTCAATGAAACAGGCTGCACTTGTTAATTCAATGAGTACAGATCCTCTCATTCATTCAATGGGTCAAGCTTAACGTTTTCATTCAATAAACAAACTGCATTCATTGAATCATTGAATCAAACTGCATTCATTGATTCAATGAATCAAACCATATTCCTTGTTGAAATGAAACAAAACTAACTCCCTTCTAGAGTGAAGCAAACTGCATTCGTTCATTCAATGAAAGACGGTGCACTTGTCAATTCGAAGAGTAGTGCGACTCTAATTCATTCAATAGGACAAGCTTAACGTTTTCATTCAATGAAACAAACTGCATTCATTGAATCATTGAATCAAACTGCAATCATTGATTCAATGAATTAAACCATATTCCTTGTTTCAATGGAACAAACCAATCTCCCTTATATACGTTCAGTCAATGATACAGGCTGCACTTGTCAATTCAATGAATAGAGCTACTGTCATTCATTCAAAGGGACAATCTTAACGCTTTCATCTAATAAAACAAACTGCATTCATTAAATCATTGAATGAAACTGCAATCTGTAATTCAATGAATCAAACCATATTCCTTGTTTCAATGGAACAAACCTATCTCCCATATACAGTGAACCAAACTGCATACGTTCGATCATGAAACATGCTTCACTTGTCAATTCGAAGAGTAGTGTTACTCTCATTCATTCAATGGATCAAGCTAAACGCTTTCATTCAAAGAAACAAACTGTATTCATTGCATCATTGAATCAAACTGCAATCATTGATTCAATGAATTAAACCATATTCCTTGTTTCAATGGAACAAACCAATCTCCCTTATATAGTGAACCAAACTGCATACGTTCATTCAATGATACAGGCTGCACTTGTCAATTGAATGAGTAGAGCTACTCTCATTCACTCAATAGGACAAGCTTAACGTTTTCATTCAATGAAACAAAATGCATTTCTTGAATCATTGAATCAAACTGCTATCATTGATTCAATTAATTAAACCATATTCCTTGTTTCAATGGAACAAATCAATCTCCCTTGCATAATGAACCAAACTGCATACGTTCATTCAATGAATTAGGCTGCACTTGTCAATTCAATGAGTAGAGCTACTCTCATTCATTCAAAGGGACAATCTTAACGCTTTCATTCAATAAACAAACTACATTCATTGAATCATTGAATCAAACTGCATTCATTGATTCAATGAATCAAACCATATTCCTTGTTGAAATGAAACAAAACTAACTCCCTTCTAGAGTGAAGCAAACTGCATTCGTTCATTCAATGAAAGAGGGTGCACTTGTCAATTCGAAGAGTAGTGCGACTCTAATTCATTCAATAGGACAAGCTTAACGCTTTCATTCAATGAAACAAACTGCATTCATTGAATCATTGAATCAAACTGCAATTATTAATTTAATGAATCAAACCATATGCCTTGTTTCAATGGAATAAACCTATCTCCCCTATATAGTGAAACAAACTGCATACGTTCATTCAATGAAACAGGCTGCACTTGTTAATACAATGAGGAGAGCTACTCTCATTTATTCAATGGGTCAAGCTTAACGTTTTCATTCAATGAAACAAACTGCATTTCTTGAATCATTGAATCAAACTGCATTCATTGATTCAATGAATTAAACCATATTCCTTGTTTCAATGGAACAAACCAATCTGCCTTGCATAGTGAACCAAACTGCATACGTTCGATCATGAAACATGCTGCACTTGTCAATTTGAAGAGTCGTCTTACTCTCATTCATTCAATGGATCAAGCTAAACGCTTTCATTCAAAGAAACAAACAGTATTCATTGAATCATTGAATCAAACTGAAATCATTTATTCCTTGATTTAAACCATATTCCTTGTTTCAAAGGAACAAACCAATCTCCCCTATATAGTGAACCAAACTGCATACGTTCATTCAATGAAACAGGCAGCATTTTCAATTCAAAGAGTAGAGCTCCTCTCATTCATTCAATAGGACAAGCTTAACGCTTTCATTCACTGAAACAAACTGCATTCATTGAATCATTGAATCAAACTGCATTCATTGATTCAATGAATCAAACCATATTCCTTGTTGAAATGAAACAAAACTAACTCCCTTCTGGAGTGAAGCAAACTGCATTCGTTCATTCAATGAAAGAGGGTGCACTTGCCAATTCGAAACGTAGTGCGACTCTCATTCATTCAATAGGACAAGCTTAACGTTTTCATTCAATGAAACAAACTGCATTCATTGAATCATTGAATCAAACTGCAATTATTAATTTAATGAATGAAACCATATTCCTTGTTTCAATGGAACAAACCTATCTCCCCTATATAGTGAAACAAACTGCATACGTTCATTCAATGAAACAGGCTGCACTTGTTAATTCAATGAGTACAGATCCTCTCATTCATTCAATGGGTCAAGCTTAACGTTTTCATTCAATAAACAAACTGCATTCATTGAATCATTGAATCAAACTGCATTCATTGATTCAATGAATCAAACCATATTCCTTGTTGAAATGAAACAAAACTAACTCCCTTCTAGAGTGAAGCAAACTGCATTCGTTCATTCAATGAAAGACGGTGCACTTGTCAATTCGAAGAGTAGTGCGACTCTAATTCATTCAATAGGACAAGCTTAACGTTTTCATTCAATGAAACAAACTGCATTCATTGAATCATTGAATCAAACTGCAATCATTGATTCAATGAATTAAACCATATTCCTTGTTTCAATGGAACAAACCAATCTCCCTTATATACGTTCATTCAATGATACAGGCTGCACTTGTCAATTCAATGAGTAGAGCTACTGTCATTCATTCAAAGGGACAATCTTAACGCTTTCATCTAATAAAACAAACTGCATTCATTAAATCATTGAATGAAACTGCAATCTGTAATTCAATGAATCAAACCATATTCCTTGTTTCAATGGAACAAACCTATCTCCCATATACAGTGAACCAAACTGCATATGTTCGATCATGAAACATGCTTCACTTGTCAATTCGAAGAGTAGTGTTACTCTCATTCATTCAATGGATCAAGCTAAACGCTTTCATTCAAAGAAACAAACTGTATTCATTGCATCATTGAATCAAACTGCAATCATTGATTCAATGAATTAAACCATATTCCTTGTTTCAATGGAACAAACCAATCTCCCTTATATAGTGAACCAAACTGCATACGTTCATTCAATGATACAGGCTGCACTTGTCAATTGAATGAGTAGAGCTACTCTCATTCACTCAATAGGACAAGCTTAACGCTTTCATTCCGTGAAACAAACTGAATTCATTGAATCATTGAATCAAACTTCATTCATTGATTCAATGAATCAAACTGCATTCATTAATTTAATGAATCAAACCATATTCATTGTGTCAATGGAACAAACCTATCTCCCCTACATAGTGAAACAATCTGCATACGTTCATTAAATGAAACAGGCTGCACTTGTTAATTCAATGAGTAGAGCTACTCTCATTCATTCAATGGGTCAAGCTTAACGTTTTCATTCAAGAAACAAACTGCATTCATTGATTCAATGAATCAAACCATATTCCTTGTTGAAATGAAACAAAACTAACTCCCTTCTAGAGTGAAGCAAACTGCATTCGTTCATTCAACGAAAGAGGGTGCACTTGTCAATTCGAAGAGTAGTGCGACTCTCATTCATTCAATAGGACAAGCTTAACGCTTTCATTCAATGAAACAAACTGCATTCATTGAATCATTGAATCAAACTGCAATTATTAATTTCATGAATCAAACCATATGCCTTGTTTCAATGGAACAAACCTATCTCCCTTGCCTCGTGAACCAAACAGCATACGTTCATTCAATGAAAGAGGCTGGATTTGTCAATTCAATGAGTAGAGCTACTCTCATTCATTCAAGGGGCAAGCTTAACGCTTTCATTCAATAAAACATACTGCATTCATTGAATCTATGAATCAAACTGAAATCATTTATTCAATGATTTATACCATATTCCTTGTTTCAACGGAACAAACCAATCTCCCCTATATAGTGAACCAAACTGCAGACGTTCATTCAATGAAACAGGCTGCACTTTTCAATTCAAAGCGTAGAGCTACTCTCATTCATTCATTAGGACAAGCTTAACGCTTTCATTCAATAAACAAACTGCATTCATTGAATCATTGAATCAAACTGCATTCATTGATTCAATGAATCAAACCATATTCCTTGTTGAAATGAAACAAAACTAACTCCCTTCTAGAGTGAAACAAACAGCATTCGTTCATTCAATGAAAGAGGGTGCACTTGTCAATTCGAAGAGTAGTGCGACTTTTATTCATTCAATAGGAGAAGCTTAACGCTTTCATTCAATGAAACAAACTGCATTCATTGAATCATTGAATCAAACTGCAATTATTAATTTAATGAATCAAACCATATGCCTTGTTTCAATGGAACAAACCTATGTCCCCGATATAGTGAAACAAACTGCATCCGTTCATTCAATGAAACAGGCTGCACTTGTTAATTCAATGAGGAGAGCTACTCTCATTTATTCAATGGGTCAAGCTTAACGTTTTCATTCAATGAAACAAACTGCATTTCTTGAATCATTGAATCAAACTGCAATCATTGATTCACTGAATTCAACCATATTCTTTGTTTCAATGGGACAAACCAATATCCCTTGCATAGTGAACCAAACTGCATACGTTCATTCAATGAATTAGGCTGCACTTGTCAATTCAATGAGTAGAGCTACTCTCATTCATTCAAAGGGACAATCTTAACGCTTTCATCTAATAAAACAAACTGCATTCAATAAATCATTGAATGAAACTGCAATCTGTAATTCAATGAATCAAACCATATTCCTTGTTTCAATGGAACACACCTATCTCCCCTATACAGTGAACCAAACTGCATACGTTCGATCATGAAACATGCTGCACTTGTCAATTCGAAGAGTAGTGTTACTCTCATTCATTCAATAGGACATGCTAAACGCTTTCATTCAAAGAAACAAACTGTATTCATTGAATCATTGAATCAAACTGAAATCATTTATTCCTGGATTTAAACCATATTCCTTGTTTCAATGGAACAAACCAATCTCCCCTATATAGTGAACCAAACTGCATACGTTCATTCAATGAAACAGGCTGCACTTTTCAATTCAAAGAGTAGAGCTACTCTCATTCATTCAATAGGACAAGCTTAACGCTTTCATTCAATGAAACAAACTGCATTCATTGAATCATTGAATCAAACTGCAATTATTAATTTAATGAATCAAACCAGATGCCTTGTTTCAATGGAACAAACCTATCTCCCCTATATAGTGAAACAAACTGCATACGATCATTCAATGAAACAGGCTGCACATGTTAATTCAATGAGGAGAGCTACTCTCATTTATTCAATGGGTCAAGCTTAACGTTTTCATTCAATGAAACAAAATGCATTTCTTGAATCATTGAATCAAACTGCTATCATTGATTCAATTAATTAAACCATATTCCTTGTTTCAATGGAACAAACCAATCTCCCTTGCATAATGAACCAAACTGCATACGTTCATTCAATGAATTAGGCTGCACTTGACAATTCAATGAGTAGAGCTACTCTCATTCATTCAAAGGGACAATCTTAACGCTTTCATTCAATAAACAAACTACATTCATTGAATCATTGAATCAAACTGCATTCATTGATTCAATGAATCAAACCATATTCCTTGTTGAAATGAAACAAAACTAACTCCCTTCTAGAGTGAAGCAAACTGCATTCGTTCATTCAATGAAAGAGGGTGCACTTGTCAATTCGAAGAATAGTGCGACTCTAATTCATTCAATAGGACAAGCTTAACGCTTTCATTCAATGAAACAAACTGCATTCATTGAATCATTGAATCAAACTGCAATTATTAATTTAATGAATCAAACCATATGCCTTGTTTCAATGGAATAAACCTATCTCCCCTATATAGTGAAACAAACTGCATACGTTCATTCAATGAAACAGGCTGCACTTGTTAATACAATGAGGAGAGCTACTCTCATTTATTCAATGGGTCAAGCTTAACGTTTTCATTCAATGAAACAAACTGCATTTCTTGAATCATTGAATCAAACTGCATTCATTGATTCAATGAATTAAACCATATTCCTTGTTTCAATGGAACAAACCAATCTGCCTTGCATAGTGAACCAAACTGCATACGTTCGATCATGAAACATGCTGCACTTGTCAATTTGAAGAGTCGTCTTACTCTCATTCATTCAATGGATCAAGCTAAACGCTTTCATTCAAAGAAACAAACAGTATTCATTGAATCATTGAATCAAACTGAAATCATTTATTCCTTGATTTAAACCATATTCCTTGTTTCAAAGGAACAAACCAATCTCCCCTATATAGTGAACCAAACTGCATACGTTCATTCAATGAAACAGGCAGCATTTTCAATTCAAAGAGTAGAGCTCCTCTCATTCATTCAATAGGACAAGCTTAACGCTTTCATTCACTGAAACAAACTGCATTCATTGAATCATTGAATCAAACTGCATTCATTGATTCAATGAATCAAACCATATTCCTTGTTGAAATGAAACAAAACTAACTCCCTTCTGGAGTGAAGCAAACTGCATTCGTTCATTCAATGAAAGAGGGTGCACTTGCCAATTCGAAACGTAGTGCGACTCTCATTCATTCAATAGGACAAGCTTAACGTTTTCATTCAATGAAACAAACTGCATTCATTGAATCATTGAATCAAACTGCAATTATTAATTTAATGAATGAAACCATATTCCTTGTTTCAATGGAACAAACCTATCTCCCCTATATAGTGAAACAAACTGCATACGTTCATTCAATGAAACAGGCTGCACTTGTTAATTCAATGAGTACAGATCCTCTCATTCATTCAATGGGTCAAGCTTAACGTTTTCATTCAATAAACAAACTGCATTCATTGAATCATTGAATCAAACTGCATTCATTGATTCAATGAATCAAACCATATTCCTTGTTGAAATGAAACAAAACTAACTCCCTTCTAGAGTGAAGCAAACTGCATTCGTTCATTCAATGAAAGACGGTGCACTTGTCAATTCGAAGAGTAGTGCGACTCTAATTCATTCAATAGGACAAGCTTAACGTTTTCATTCAATGAAACAAACTGCATTCATTGAATCATTGAATCAAACTGCATTCATTGATTCAATGAATTAAACCATATTCCTTGTTTCAATGGAACAAACCAATCTCCCTTATATACGTTCATTCAATGATACAGGCTGCACTTGTCAATTCAATGAGTAGAGCTACTCTCATTCATTCAAAGG
Organism: Chiloscyllium punctatum; assembly: GCF_047496795.1. Taxonomy (NCBI): domain Eukaryota; kingdom Metazoa; phylum Chordata; class Chondrichthyes; order Orectolobiformes; family Hemiscylliidae; genus Chiloscyllium; species Chiloscyllium punctatum. The sequence continues at coordinate 25,670,770 of NC_092748.1, read as the reverse complement.
GACAATCTTAACGCTTTCATCTAATAAAACAAACTGCATTCATTAAATCATTGAATGAAACTGCAATCTGTAATTCAATGAATCAAACCATATTCCTTGTTTCAATGGAACAAACCAATCTCCCCTATATAGTGAACCAAACTGCATACGTTCATTCAATGAAACAGGCTGCACTTTTCAATTCAAAGATAGAGCTACTCTCATTCATTCATTTGGACAAGCTTAACGCTTTCATTCAATGAAACACACTGCATTCATTGAATCATTGAATCAAACTGCATTCATTGATTCAATGAATCAAACCATATTCCTTGTTGAAATGAAACAAAACTAACTCCCTTCTAGAGTGAAGCAAACTGCATTCGTTCATTCAATGAAAGAGGGTGCACTTGTCAATTCGAAGAGTAGTGCGACTCTCATTCATTCAATAGGACAAGCTTAACGCTTTCATTCAATGAAACAAACTGCATTCATTGAATCATTGAATCAAACTGCAATTATTAATTTAATGAATCAAACCATATGCCTTGTTTCAATGGAACAAACCTATCTCCCCTATATAGTGAAACAAACTGCATACGTTCATTCAATGAAACAGGCTGCACTTGTTAATTCAATGTGGAGAGCTACTCTCATGTATTCAATGGGTCAAGCTTAACGTTTTCATTCAATGAAACAAACTGCATTTCTTGAATCATTGAATCAAACTGCAATCATTGATTCAATGAATTAAACCATATTCCTTGTTTCAATGGAACAAACCAATCTGCCTTAAATAGTGAACCAAACTGCATACGTTCGTTGAATGAATTAGGCTGCACTTGTCAATTCAATAAGTAGAGCTAATCTCATTCATTCAAAGGGACAATCTTAACGCTTTCATCTTATAAAGCAAACTGCATTCATTAAATCATTGAATGCATCTGCAATCTGTAATTCAATGAATCAAACCATATTCCTTGTTTCAATGGAACACACCTATCTCCCCTATACAGTGAACCAAACTGCATACGTTCGATCATGAAACATGCTGCACTTGTCAGTTCGAAGAGTCGTGTTACTCTCATTCATTCAATAGGACAAGCTTAACGCTTTCATTCACTGAAACAAACTGCATTCATTGAATCATTGAAACAAACTGCATTCATTGATTCAATGAATCAAACCATATTCCTTGTTGAAATGAAACAAAACTAACTCCCTTCTAGAGTGAAGTAAACTGCATTCGTTCATTCAATGAAAGAGGGTGCACTTGCCAATTCGAAGAGTAGTGCGACTCTCATTCATTCAATAGGACAAGCTTAACGCTTTCATTCAATGAAACAATCTGCATTCATTGAATCAATGAATCAAACTGCAATTATTAATTTAATAAATCAAACCAGATGCCTTGTTTCAATGGAATAAACCTATCTCCCCTATATAGTGAAACAAACTGCATACGTTCATTCAATGAAAAAGGCTGCACTTGTTAATTCAATGAGTAGAGCTCCTCTCATTCATTCAATGGGTCAAGCTTAACGTTTTCATTCAATAAACAAACTGCATTCATTGAATCATTGAATCAAACTGCATTCAATGATTCAATGAATCAAACCATATTCCTTGTTGAAATGAAACAAAACTAACTCCCTTCTAGACTGAAACAAACAGCATTCGTTCATTCAATGAAAGAGGGTGCACTTGTCAATTCGAAGAGTAGTGCGACTTTTATTCATTCAATAGGAGAAGCTTAACGCTTTCATTCAATGAAACAAACTGCATTCATTGAATCATTGAATCAAACTGCAATTATTAATTTAATGAATCAAACCATATGCCTTGTTTCAATGGAACAAACCTATGTCCCCGATATAGTGAAACAAACTGCATCCGTTCATTCAATGAAACAGGCTGCACTTGTTAATTCAATGAGGAGAGCTACTCTCATTTATTCAATGGGTCAAGCTTAACGTTTTCATTCAATGAAACAAACTGCATTTCTTGAATCATTGAATCAAACTGCAATCATTGATTCACTGAATTCAACCATATTCTTTGTTTCAATGGGACAAACCAATATCCCTTGCATAGTGAACCAAACTGCATACGTTCATTCAATGAATTAGGCTGCACTTGTCAATTCAATGAGTAGAGCTACTCTCATTCATTCAAAGGGACAATCTTAACGCTTTCATCTAATAAAACAAACTGCATTCAATAAATCATTGAATGAAACAGCAATCTGTAATTCAATGAATCAAACCATATTCCTTGTTTCAATGGAACACACCTATCTCCCCTATACAGTGAACCAAACTGCATACGTTCGATCATGAAACATGCTGCACTTGTCAATTCGAAGAGTAGTGTTACTCTCATTCATTCAATAGGACATGCTAAACGCTTTCATTCAAAGAAACAAACTGTATTCATTGAATCATTGAATCAAACTGAAATCATTTATTCCTGGATTTAAACCATATTCCTTGTTTCAATGGAACAAACCAATCTCCCCTATATAGTGAACCAAACTGCATACGTTCATTCAATGAAACAGGCTGCACTTTTCAATTCAAAGAGTAGAGCTACTCTCATTCATTCAATAGGACAAGCTTAACGCTTTCATTCAATGAAACAAACTGCATTCATTGAATCATTGAATCAAACTGCATTCATTGATTCAATGAATCAAACCATATTCCTTGTTGAAATGAAACAAAACTAACTCCCTTCTGGAGTGAAGCAAACTGCATTCGTTCATTCAATGAAAGAGGGTGCACTTGCCAATTCGAAACGTAGTGCGACTCTCATTCATTCAATAGGACAAGCTTAACGTTTTCATTCAATGAAACAAACTGCATTCATTGAATCATTGAATCAAACTGCAATTATTAATTTAATGAATGAAACCATATTCCTTGTTTCAATGGAACAAACCTATCTCCCCTATATAGTGAAACAAACTGCATACGTTCATTCAATGAAACAGGCTGCACTTGTTAATTCAATGAGTACAGATCCTCTCATTCATTCAATGGGTCAAGCTTAACGTTTTCATTCAATAAACAAACTGCATTCATTGAATCATTGAATCAAACTGCATTCATTGATTCAATGAATCAAACCATATTCCTTGTTGAAATGAAACAAAACTAACTCCCTTCTAGAGTGAAGCAAACTGCATTCGTTCATTCAATGAAAGACGGTGCACTTGTCAATTCGAAGAGTAGTGCGACTCTAATTCATTCAATAGGACAAGCTTAACGTTTTCATTCAATGAAACAAACTGCATTCATTGAATCATTGAATCAAACTGCATTCATTGATTCAATGAATTAAACCATATTCCTTGTTTCAATGGAACAAACCAATCTCCCTTATATATATGTTCATTCAATGATACAGGCTGCACTTGTCAATTCAATGAGTAGAGCTACTGTCATTCATTCAAAGGGACAATCTTAACGCTTTCATCTAATAAAACAAACTGCATTCATTAAATCATTGAATGAAACTGCAATCTGTAATTCAATGAATCAAACCATATTCCTTGTTTCAATGGAACACACCTATCTCCCCTATACAGTGAACCAAACTGCATACGTTCGATCATGAAACATGCTGCACTTGTCAATTCGAAGAGTAGTGTTACTCTCATTCATTCAATAGGACATGCTAAACGCTTTCATTCAAAGAAACAAACTGTATTCATTGAATCATTGAATCAAACTGAAATCATTTATTCCTGGATTTAAACCATATTCCTTGTTTCAATGGAACAAACCAATCTCCCCTATATAGTGAACCAAACTGCATACGTTCATTCAATGAAACAGGCTGCACTTTTCAATTCAAAGAGTAGAGCTACTCTCATTCATTCAATAGGACAAGCTTAACGCTTTCATTCAATGAAACAAACTGCATTCATTGAATCATTGAATCAAACTGCATTCATTGATTCAATGAATCAAACTATATTCCTTGTTGAAATGAAACAAAACTAACTCCCTTCTAGAGTGAAGTAAACTGCATTCGTTCATTCAATGAAAGAGGGTGCACTTGCCAATTCGAAGAGTAGTGCGACTCTCATTCATTCAATAGGACAAGCTTAACGCTTTCATTCAATGAAACAAACTGCATTCATTGAATCATTGAATCAAACTGCAATTATTAATTTAATGAATCAAACCATATGCCTTGTTTCAATGGAACAAACCTATCTCCCCTATATAGTGAAACAAACTGCATACGATCATTCAATGAAACAGGCTGCACATGTTAATTCAATGAGGAGAGCTACTCTCATTTATTCAATGGGTCAAGCTTAACGTTTTCATTCAATGAAACAAACTGCATTTCTTGAATCATTGAATCAAACTGCTATCATTGATTCAATTAATTAAACCATATTCCTTGTTTCAATGGAACAAACCAATCTCCCTTGCATAATGAACCAAACTGCATACGTTCATTCAATGAATTAGGCTGCACTTGTCAATTCAATGATTAGAGCTACTCTCATTCATTCAAAGGGACAATCTTAACGCTTTCATTCAATAAACAAACTACATTCATTGAATCATTGAATCAAACTGCATTCATTGATTCAATGAATCAAACCATATTCCTTGTTGAAATGAAACAAAACTAACTCCCTTCTAGAGTGAAGCAAACTGCATTCGTTCATTCAATGAAAGAGGGTGCACTTGTCAATTCGAAGAGTAGTGCGACTCTAATTCATTCAATAGGACAAGCTTAACGCTTTCATTCAATGAAACAAACTGCATTCATTGAATCATTGAATCAAACTGCAATTATTAATTTAATGAATCAAACCATATGCCTTGTTTCAATGGAATAAACCTATCTCCCCTATATAGTGAAACAAACTGCATACGTTCATTCAATGAAACAGGCTGCACTTGTTAATACAATGAGGAGAGCTACTCTCATTTATTCAATGGGTCAAGCTTAACGTTTTCATTCAATGAAACAAACTGCATTTCTTGAATCATTGAATCAAACTGCATTCATTGATTCAATGAATTAAACCATATTCCTTGTTTCAATGGAACAAACCAATCTGCCTTGCATAGTGAACCAAACTGCATACGTTCGATCATGAAACATGCTGCACTTGTCAATTTGAAGAGTCGTCTTACTCTCATTCATTCAATGGATCAAGCTAAACGCTTTCATTCAAAGAAACAAACAGTATTCATTGAATCATTGAATCAAACTGAAATCATTTATTCCTTGATTTAAACCATATTCCTTGTTTCAAAGGAACAAACCAATCTCCCCTATATAGTGAACCAAACTGCATACGTTCATTCAATGAAACAGGCAGCATTTTCAATTCAAAGAGTAGAGCTCCTCTCATTCATTCAATAGGACAAGCTTAACGCTTTCATTCACTGAAACAAACTGCATTCATTGAATCATTGAATCAAACTGCATTCATTGATTCAATGAATCAAACCATATTCCTTGTTGAAATGAAACAAAACTAACTCCCTTCTAGAGTGAAGCAAACTGCATTCGTTCATTCAATGAAAGAGGGTGCACTTGCCAATTCGAAACGTCGTGCGACTCTCATTCATTCAATAGGACAAGCTTAACGTTTTCATTCAATGAAACAAACTGCATTCATTGAATCATTGAATCAAACTGCAATTATTAATTTAATGAATGAAACCATATTCCTTGTTTCAATGGAACAAACCTATCTCCCCTATATAGTGAAACAAACTGCATACGTTCATTCAATGAAACAGGCTGCACTTGTTAATTCAATGAGTACAGATCCTCTCATTCATTCAATGGGTCAAGCTTAACGTTTTCATTCAATAAACAAACTGCATTCATTGAATCATTGAATCAAACTGCATTCATTGATTCAATGAATCAAACCATATTCCTTGTTGAAATGAAACAAAACTAACTCCCTTCTAGAGTGAAGCAAACTGCATTCGTTCATTCAATGAAAGACGGTGCACTTGTCAATTCGAAGAGTAGTGCGACTCTAATTCATTCAATAGGACAAGCTTAACGTTTTCATTCAATGAAACAAACTGCATTCATTGAATCATTGAATCAAACTGCAATCATTGATTCAATGAATTAAACCATATTCCTTGTTTCAATGGAACAAACCAATCTCCCTTATATACGTTCATTCAATGATACAGGCTGCACTTGTCAATTCAATGAGTAGAGCTACTGTCATTCATTCAAAGGGACAATCTTAACGCTTTCATCTAATAAAACAAACTGCATTCATTAAATCATTGAATGAAACTGCAATCTGTAATTCAATGAATCAAACCATATTCCTTGTTTCAATGGAACAAACCTATCTCCCATATACAGTGAACCAAACTGCATACGTTCGATCATGAAACATGCTTCACTTGTCAATTCGAAGAGTAGTGTTACTCTCATTCATTCAATGGATCAAGCTAAACGCTTTCATTCAAAGAAACAAACTGTATTCATTGCATCATTGAATCAAACTGCAATCATTGATTCAATGAATTAAACCATATTCCTTGTTTCAATGGAACAAACCAATCTCCCTTATATAGTGAACCAAACTGCATACGTTCATTCAATGATACAGGCTGCACTTGTCAATTGAATGAGTAGAGCTACTCTCATTCACTCAATAGGACAAGCTTAACGCTTTCATTCAGTGAAACAAACTGAATTCATTGAATCATTGAATCAAACTTCATTCATTGATTCAATGAATCAAACTGCATTCATTAATTTAATGAATCAAACCATATTCATTGTGTCAATGGAACAAACCTATCTCCCCTACATAGTGAAACAATCTGCATACGTTCATTAAATGAAACAGGCTGCACTTGTTAATTCAATGAGTAGAGCTACTCTCATTCATTCAATGGGTCAAGCTTAACGTTTTCATTCAAGAAACAAACTGCATTCATTGATTCAATGAATCAAACCATATTCCTTGTTGAAATGAAACAAAACTAACTCCCTTCTAGAGTGAAGCAAACTGCATTCGTTCATTCAACGAAAGAGGGTGCACTTGTCAATTCGAAGAGTAGTGCGACTCTCATTCATTCAATAGGACAAGCTTAACGCTTTCATTCAATGAAACAAACTGCATTCATTGAATCATTGAATCAAACTGCAATTATTAATTTCATGAATCAAACCATATGCCTTGTTTCAATGGAACAAACCTATCTCCCTTGCCTCGTGAACCAAACAGCATACGTTCATTCAATGAAAGAGGCTGGATTTGTCAATTCAATGAGTAGAGCTACTCTCATTCATTCAAGGGGCAAGCTTAACGCTTTCATTCAATAAAACATACTGCATTCATTGAATCTATGAATCAAACTGAAATCATTTATTCAATGATTTATACCATATTCCTTGTTTCAAAGGAACAAACCAATCTCCCCTATATAGTGAACCAAACTGCAGACGTTCATTCAATGAAACAGGCTGCACTTTTCAATTCAAAGCGTAGAGCTACTCTCATTCATTCATTAGGACAAGCTTAACGCTTTCATTCAATAAACAAACTGCATTCATTGAATCATTGAATCAAACTGCATTCATTGATTCAATGAATCAAACCATATTCCTTGTTGAAATGAAACAAAACTAACTCCCTTCTAGAGTGAAACAAACAGCATTCGTTCATTCAATGAAAGAGGGTGCACTTGTCAATTCGAAGAGTAGTGCGACTTTTATTCATTCAATAGGAGAAGCTTAACGCTTTCATTCAATGAAACAAACTGCATTCATTGAATCATTGAATCAAACTGCAATTATTAATTTAATGAATCAAACCATATGCCTTGTTTCAATGGAACAAACCTATGTCCCCGATATAGTGAAACAAACTGCATCCGTTCATTCAATGAAACAGGCTGCACTTGTTAATTCAATGAGGAGAGCTACTCTCATTTATTCAATGGGTCAAGCTTAACGTTTTCATTCAATGAAACAAACTGCATTTCTTGAATCATTGAATCAAACTGCAATCATTGATTCACTGAATTCAACCATATTCTTTGTTTCAATGGGACAAACCAATATCCCTTGCATAGTGAACCAAACTGCATACGTTCATTCAATGAATTAGGCTGCACTTGTCAATTCAATGAGTAGAGCTACTCTCATTCATTCAAAGGGACAATCTTAACGCTTTCATCTAATAAAACAAACTGCATTCAATAAATCATTGAATGAAACTGCAATCTGTAATTCAATGAATCAAACCATATTCCTTGTTTCAATGGAACACACCTATCTCCCCTATACAGTGAACCAAACTGCATACGTTCGATCATGAAACATGCTGCACTTGTCAATTCGAAGAGTAGTGTTACTCTCATTCATTCAATAGGACATGCTAAACGCTTTCATTCAAAGAAACAAACTGTATTCATTGAATCATTGAATCAAACTGAAATCATTTATTCCTGGATTTAAACCATATTCCTTGTTTCAATGGAACAAACCAATCTCCCCTATATAGTGAACCAAACTGCATACGTTCATTCAATGAAACAGGCTGCACTTTTCAATTCAAAGAGTAGAGCTACTCTCATTCATTCATTAGGACAAGCTTAACGCTTTCATTCAATGAAACAAACTGCATTCATTGAATCATTGAATCAAACTGCATTCATTGATTCAATGAATCAAACTATATTCCTTGTTGAAATGAAACAAAACTAACTCCCTTCTAGAGTGAAGCAAACTGCATTCGTTCATTCAATGAAAGAGGGTGCACTTGCCAATTCGAAGAGTAGTGCGACTCTCATTCATTCAATAGGACAAGCTTAACGCTTTCATTCAATGAAACAAACTGCATTCATTGAATCATTGAATCAAACTGCAATTATTAATTTAATGAATCAAACCATATGCCTTGTTTCAATGGAACAAACCTATCTCCCCTATATAGTGAAACAAACTGCATACGATCATTCAATGAAACAGGCTGCACATGTTAATTCAATGAGGAGAGCTACTCTCATTTATTCAATGGGTCAAGCTTAACGTTTTCATTCAATGAAACAAAATGCATTTCTTGAATCATTGAATCAAACTGCTATCATTGATTCAATTAATTAAACCATATTCCTTGTTTCAATGGAACAAACCAATCTCCCTTGCATAATGAACCAAACTGCATACGTTCATTCAATGAATTAGGCTGCACTTGTCAATTCAATGAGTAGAGCTACTCTCATTCATTCAAAGGGACAATCTTAACGCTTTCATTCAATAAACAAACTACATTCATTGAATCATTGAATCAAACTGCATTCATTGATTCAATGAATCAAACCATATTCCTTGTTGAAATGAAACAAAACTAACTCCCTTCTAGAGTGAAGCAAACTGCATTCGTTCATTCAATGAAAGAGGGTGCACTTGCCAATTCGAAGAGTAGTGCGACTCTAATTCATTCAATAGGACAAGCTTAACGCTTTCATTCAATGAAACAAACTGCATTCATTGAATCATTGAATCAAACTGCAATTATTAATTTAATGAATCAAACCATATGCCTTGTTTCAATGGAATAAACCTATCTCCCCTATATAGTGAAACAAACTGCATACGTTCATTCAATGAAACAGGCTGCACTTGTTAATACAATGAGGAGAGCTACTCTCATTTATTCAATGGGTCAAGCTTAACGTTTTCATTCAATGAAACAAACTGCATTTCTTGAATCATTGAATCAAACTGCTATCATTGATTCAATTAATTAAACCATATTCCTTGTTTCAATGGAACAAACCAATCTCCCTTGCATAATGAACCAAACTGCATACGTTCATTCAATGAATTAGGCTGCACTTGTCAATTCAATGAGTAGAGCTACTCTCATTCATTCAAAGGGACAATCTTAACGCTTTCATTCAATAAACAAACTACATTCATTGAATCATTGAATCAAACTGCATTCATTGATTCAATGAATCAAACCATATTCCTTGTTGAAATGAAACAAAACTAACTCCCTTCTAGAGTGAAGCAAACTGCATTCGTTCATTCAATGAAAGAGGGTGCACTTGTCAATTCGAAGAGTAGTGCGACTCTAATTCATTCAATAGGACAAGCTTAACGCTTTCATTCAATGAAACAAACTGCATTCATTGAATCATTGAATCAAACTGCAATTATTAATTTAATGAATCAAACCATATGCCTTGTTTCAATGGAATAAACCTATCTCCCCTATATAGTGAAACAAACTGCATACGTTCATTCAATGAAACAGGCTGCACTTGTTAATACAATGAGGAGAGCTACTCTCATTTATTCAATGGGTCAAGCTTAACGTTTTCATTCAATGAAACAAACTGCATTTCTTGAATCATTGAATCAAACTGCATTCATTGATTCAATGAATTAAACCATATTCCTTGTTTCAATGGAACAAACCAATCTGCCTTGCATAGTGAACCAAACTGCATACGTTCGATCATGAAACATGCTGCACTTGTCAATTTGAAGAGTCGTCTTACTCTCATTCATTCAATGGATCAAGCTAAACGCTTTCATTCAAAGAAACAAACAGTATTCATTGAATCATTGAATCAAACTGAAATCATTTATTCCTTGATTTAAACCATATTCCTTGTTTCAAAGGAACAAACCAATCTCCCCTATATAGTGAACCAAACTGCATACGTTCATTCAATGAAACAGGCAGCATTTTCAATTCAAAGAGTAGAGCTCCTCTCATTCATTCAATAGGACAAGCTTAACGCTTTCATTCACTGAAACAAACTGCATTCATTGAATCATTGAATCAAACTGCATTCATTGATTCAATGAATCAAACCATATTCCTTGTTGAAATGAAACAAAACTAACTCCCTTCTGGAGTGAAGCAAACTGCATTCGTTCATTCAATGAAAGAGGGTGCACTTGCCAATTCGAAACGTAGTGCGACTCTCATTCATTCAATAGGACAAGCTTAACGTTTTCATTCAATGAAACAAACTGCATTCATTGAATCATTGAATCAAACTGCAATTATTAATTTAATGAATGAAACCATTTTCCTTGTTTCAATGGAACAAACCTATCTCCCCTATATAGTGAAACAAACTGCATACGTTCATTCAATGAAACAGGCTGCACTTGTTAATTCAATGAGTACAGATCCTCTCATTCATTCAATGGGTCAAGCTTAACGTTTTCATTCAATAAACAAACTGCATTCATTGAATCATTGAATCAAACTGCATTCATTGATTCAATGAATTAAACCATATTCCTTGTTTCAATGGAACAAACCAATCTCCCTTATATACGTTCATTCAATGATACAGGCTGCACTTGTCAATTCAATGAGTAGAGCTACTGTCATTCATTCAAAGGGACAATCTTAACGCTTTCATCTAATAAAACAAACTGCATTCATTAAATCATTGAATGAAACTGCAATCTGTAATTCAATGAATCAAACCATATTCCTTGTTTCAATGGAACAAACCAATCTCCCCTATATAGTGAACCAAACTGCATACGTTCATTCAATGAAACAGGCTGCACTTTTCAATTCAAAGATAGAGCTACTCTCATTCATTCATTTGGACAAGCTTAACGCTTTCATTCAATGAAACACACTGCATTCATTGAATCATTGAATCAAACTGCATTCATTGATTCAATGAATCAAACCATATTCCTTGTTGAAATGAAACAAAACTAACTCCCTTCTAGAGTGAAGCAAACTGCATTCGTTCATTCAATGAAAGAGGGTGCACTTGTCAATTCGAAGAGTAGTGCGACTCTCATTCATTCAATAGGACAAGCTTAACGCTTTCATTCAATGAAACAAACTGCATTCATTGAATCATTGAATCAAACTGCAATTATTAATTTAATGAATCAAACCATATGCCTTGTTTCAATGGAACAAACCTATCTCCCCTATATAGTGAAACAAACTGCATACGTTCATTCAATGAAACAGGCTGCACTTGTTAATTCAATGAGTACAGATCCTCTCATTCATTCAATGGGTCAAGCTTAACGTTTTCATTCAATAAACAAACTGCATTCATTGAATCATTGAATCAAACTGCATTCATTGATTCAATGAATCAAACCATATTCCTTGTTGAAATGAAACAAAACTAACTCCCTTCTAGAGTGAAGCAAACTGCATTCGTTCATTCAATGAAAGACGGTGCACTTGTCAATTCGAAGAGTAGTGCGACTCTAATTCATTCAATAGGACAAGCTTAACGTTTTCATTCAATGAAACAAACTGCATTCATTGAATCATTGAATCAAACTGCATTCATTGATTCAATGAATTAAACCATATTCCTTGTTTCAATGGAACAAACCAATCTCCCTTATATACGTTCATTCAATGATACAGGCTGCACTTGTCAATTCAATGAGTAGAGCTACTGTCATTCATTCAAAGGGACAATCTTAACGCTTTCATCTAATAAAACAAACTGCATTCATTAAATCATTGAATGAAACTGCAATCTGTAATTCAATGAATCAAACCATATTCCTTGTTTCAATGGAACACACCTATCTCCCCTATACAGTGAACCAAACTGCATACGTTCGATCATGAAACATGCTGCACTTGTCAATTCGAAGAGTAGTGTTACTCTCATTCATTCAATAGGACATGCTAAACGCTTTCATTCAAAGAAACAAACTGTATTCATTGAATCATTGAATCAAACTGAAATCATTTATTCCTGGATTTAAACCATATTCCTTGTTTCAATGGAACAAACCTATCTCCCCTATATAGTGAACCAAACTGCATACGTTCATTCAATGAAACAGGCTGCACTTTTCAATTCAAAGAGTAGAGCTACTCTCATTCATTCAATAGGACAAGCTTAACGCTTTCATTCAATGAAACAAACTGCATTCATTGAATCATTGAATCAAACTGCATTCATTGATTCAATGAATCAAACTATATTCCTTGTTGAAATGAAACAAAACTAACTCCCTTCTAGAGTGAAGTAAACTGCATTCGTTCATTCAATGAAAGAGGGTGCACTTGCCAATTCGAAGAGTAGTGCGACTCTCATTCATTCAATAGGACAAGCTTAACGCTTTCATTCAATGAAACAAACTGCATTCATTGAATCATTGAATCAAACTGCAATTATTAATTTAATGAATCAAACCATATGCCTTGTTTCAATGGAACAAACCTATCTCCCCTATATAGTGAAACAAACTGCATACGATCATTCAATGAAACAGGCTGCACATGTTAATTCAATGAGGAGAGCTACTCTCATTTATTCAATGGGTCAAGCTTAACGTTTTCATTCAATGAAACAAACTGCATTTCTTGAATCATTGAATCAAACTGCTATCATTGATTCAATTAATTAAACCATATTCCTTGTTTCAATGGAACAAACCAATCTCCCTTGCATAATGAACCAAACTGCATACGTTCATTCAATGAATTAGGCTGCACTTGTCAATTCAATGATTAGAGCTACTCTCATTCATTCAAAGGGACAATCTTAACGCTTTCATTCAATAAACAAACTGCATTCATTGAATCATTGAATCAAACTGCATTCATTGATTCAATGAATCAAACCATATTCCTTGTTGAAATGAAACAAAACTAACTCCCTTCTAGAGTGAAGCAAACTGCATTCGTTCATTCAATGAAAGAGGGTGCACTTGTCAATTCGAAGAGTAGTGCGACTCTAATTCATTCAATAGGACAAGCTTAACGCTTTCATTCAATGAAACAAACTGCATTCATTGAATCATTGAATCAAACTGCAATTATTAATTTAATGAATCAAACCATATGCCTTGTTTCAATGGAATAAACCTATCTCCCCTATATAGTGAAACAAACTGCATACGTTCATTCAATGAAACAGGCTGCACTTGTTAATACAATGAGGAGAGCTACTCTCATTTATTCAATGGGTCAAGCTTAACGTTTTCATTCAATGAAACAAACTGCATTTCTTGAATCATTGAATCAAACTGCATTCATTGATTCAATGAATTAAACCATATTCCTTGTTTCAATGGAACAAACCAATCTGCCTTGCATAGTGAACCAAACTGCATACGTTCGATCATGAAACATGCTGCACTTGTCAATTTGAAGAGTCGTCTTACTCTCATTCATTCAATGGATCAAGCTAAACGCTTTCATTCAAAGAAACAAACAGTATTCATTGAATCATTGAATCAAACTGAAATCATTTATTCCTTGATTTAAACCATATTCCTTGTTTCAAAGGAACAAACCAATCTCCCCTATATAGTGAACCAAACTGCATACGTTCATTCAATGAAACAGGCAGCATTTTCAATTCAAAGAGTAGAGCTCCTCTCATTCATTCAATAGGACAAGCTTAACGCTTTCATTCACTGAAACAAACTGCATTCATTGAATCATTGAATCAAACTGCATTCATTGATTCAATGAATCAAACCATATTCCTTGTTGAAATGAAACAAAACTAACTCCCTTCTAGAGTGAAGCAAACTGCATTCGTTCATTCAATGAAAGAGGGTGCACTTGCCAATTCGAAGAGTAGTGCGACTCTAATTCATTCAATAGGACAAGCTTAACGTTTTCATTCAATGAAACAAACTGCATTCATTGAATCATTGAATCAAACTGCAATCATTGATTCAATGAATTAAACCATATTCCTTGTTTCAATGGAACAAACCAATCTCCCTTATATACGTTCATTCAATGATACAGGCTGCACTTGTCAATTCAATGAGTAGAGCTACTGTCATTCATTCAAAGGGACAATCTTAACGCTTTCATCTAATAAAACAAACTGCATTCATTAAATCATTGAATGAAACTGCAATCTGTAATTCAATGAATCAAACCATATTCCTTGTTTCAATGGAACAAACCTATCTCCCATATACAGTGAACCAAACTGCATACGTTCGATCATGAAACATGCTTCACTTGTCAATTCGAAGAGTAGTGTTACTCTCATTCATTCAATGGATCAAGCTAAACGCTTTCATTCAAAGAAACAAACTGTATTCATTGCATCATTGAATCAAACTGCAATCATTGATTCAATGAATTAAACCATATTCCTTGTTTCAATGGAACAAACCAATCTCCCTTATATAGTGAACCAAACTGCATACGTTCATTCAATGATACAGGCTGCACTTGTCAATTGAATGAGTAGAGCTACTCTCATTCACTCAATAGGACAAGCTTAACGCTTTCATTCAGTGAAACAAACTGAATTCATTGAATCATTGAATCAAACTTCATTCATTGATTCAATGAATCAAACTGCATTCATTAATTTAATGAATCAAACCATATTCATTGTGTCAATGGAACAAACCTATCTCCCCTACATAGTGAAACAATCTGCATACGTTCATTAAATGAAACAGGCTGCACTTGTTAATTCAATGAGTAGAGCTACTCTCATTCATTCAATGGGTCAAGCTTAACGTTTTCATTCAAGAAACAAACTGCATTCATTGATTCAATGAATCAAACCATATTCCTTGTTGAAATGAAACAAAACTAACTCCCTTCTAGAGTGAAGCAAACTGCATTCGTTCATTCAACGAAAGAGGGTGCACTTGTCAATTCGAAGAGTAGTGCGACTCTCATTCATTCAATAGGACAAGCTTAACGCTTTCATTCAATGAAACAAACTGCATTCATTGAATCATTGAATCAAACTGCAATTATTAATTTCATGAATCAAACCATATGCCTTGTTTCAATGGAACAAACCTATCTCCCTTGCCTCGTGAACCAAACAGCATACGTTCATTCAATGAAAGAGGCTGGATTTGTCAATTCAATGAGTAGAGCTACTCTCATTCATTCAAGGGGCAAGCTTAACGCTTTCATTCAATAAAACATACTGCATTCATTGAATCTATGAATCAAACTGAAATCATTTATTCAATGATTTATACCATATTCCTTGTTTCAACGGAACAAACCAATCTCCCCTATATAGTGAACCAAACTGCAGACGTTCATTCAATGAAACAGGCTGCACTTTTCAATTCAAAGCGTAGAGCTACTCTCATTCATTCATTAGGACAAGCTTAACGCTTTCATTCAATAAACAAACTGCATTCATTGAATCATTGAATCAAACTGCATTCATTGATTCAATGAATCAAACCATATTCCTTGTTGAAATGAAACAAAACTAACTCCCTTCTAGAGTGAAACAAACAGCATTCGTTCATTCAATGAAAGAGGGTGCACTTGTCAATTCGAAGAGTAGTGCGACTTTTATTCATTCAATAGGAGAAGCTTAACGCTTTCATTCAATGAAACAAACTGCATTCATTGAATCATTGAATCAAACTGCAATTATTAATTTAATGAATCAAACCATATGCCTTGTTTCAATGGAACAAACCTATGTCCCCGATATAGTGAAACAAACTGCATCCGTTCATTCAATGAAACAGGCTGCACTTGTTAATTCAATGAGGAGAGCTACTCTCATTTATTCAATGGGTCAAGCTTAACGTTTTCATTCAATGAAACAAACTGCATTTCTTGAATCATTGAATCAAACTGCAATCATTGATTCACTGAATTCAACCATATTCTTTGTTTCAATGGGACAAACCAATATCCCTTGCATAGTGAACCAAACTGCATACGTTCATTCAATGAATTAGGCTGCACTTGTCAATTCAATGAGTAGAGCTACTCTCATTCATTCAAAGGGACAATCTTAACGCTTTCATCTAATAAAACAAACTGCATTCAATAAATCATTGAATGAAACTGCAATCTGTAATTCAATGAATCAAACCATATTCCTTGTTTCAATGGAACACACCTATCTCCCCTATACAGTGAACCAAACTGCATACGTTCGATCATGAAACATGCTGCACTTGTCAATTCGAAGAGTAGTGTTACTCTCATTCATTCAATAGGACATGCTAAACGCTTTCATTCAAAGAAACAAACTGTATTCATTGAATCATTGAATCAAACTGAAATCATTTATTCCTGGATTTAAACCATATTCCTTGTTTCAATGGAACAAACCAATCTCCCCTATATAGTGAACCAAACTGCATACGTTCATTCAATGAAACAGGCTGCACTTTTCAATTCAAAGAGTAGAGCTACTCTCATTCATTCATTAGGACAAGCTTAACGCTTTCATTCAATGAAACAAACTGCATTCATTGAATCATTGAATCAAACTGCATTCATTGATTCAATGAATCAAACTATATTCCTTGTTGAAATGAAACAAAACTAACTCCCTTCTAGAGTGAAGCAAACTGCATTCGTTCATTCAATGAAAGAGGGTGCACTTGCCAATTCGAAGAGTAGTGCGACTCTCATTCATTCAATAGGACAAGCTTAACGCTTTCATTCAATGAAACAAACTGCATTCATTGAATCATTGAATCAAACTGCAATTATTAATTTAATGAATCAAACCATATGCCTTGTTTCAATGGAACAAACCTATCTCCCCTATATAGTGAAACAAACTGCATGCGATCATTCAATGAAACAGGCTGCACATGTTAATTCAATGAGGAGAGCTACTCTCATTTATTCAATGGGTCAAGCTTAACGTTTTCATTCAATGAAACAAAATGCATTTCTTGAATCATTGAATCAAACTGCTATCATTGATTCAATTAATTAAACCATATTCCTTGTTTCAATGGAACAAACCAATCTCCCTTGCATAATGAACCAAACTGCATACGTTCATTCAATGAATTAGGCTGCACTTGTCAATTCAATGAGTAGAGCTACTCTCATTCATTCAAAGGGACAATCTTAACGCTTTCATTCAATAAACAAACTACATTCATTGAATCATTGAATCAAACTGCATTCATTGATTCAATGAATCAAACCATATTCCTTGTTGAAATGAAACAAAACTAACTCCCTTCTAGAGTGAAGCAAACTGCATTCGTTCATTCAATGAAAGAGGGTGCACTTGTCAATTCGAAGAGTAGTGCGACTCTAATTCATTCAATAGGACAAGCTTAACGCTTTCATTCAATGAAACAAACTGCATTCATTGAATCATTGAATCAAACTGCAATTATTAATTTAATGAATCAAACCATATGCCTTGTTTCAATGGAATAAACCTATCTCCCCTATATAGTGAAACAAACTGCATACGTTCATTCAATGAAACAGGCTGCACTTGTTAATACAATGAGGAGAGCTACTCTCATTTATTCAATGGGTCAAGCTTAACGTTTTCATTCAATGAAACAAACTGCATTTCTTGAATCATTGAATCAAACTGCATTCATTGATTCAATGAATTAAACCATATTCCTTGTTTCAATGGAACAAACCAATCTGCCTTGCATAGTGAACCAAACTGCATACGTTCGATCATGAAACATGCTGCACTTGTCAATTTGAAGAGTCGTCTTACTCTCATTCATTCAATGGATCAAGCTAAACGCTTTCATTCAAAGAAACAAACAGTATTCATTGAATCATTGAATCAAACTGAAATCATTTATTCCTTGATTTAAACCATATTCCTTGTTTCAAAGGAACAAACCAATCTCCCCTATATAGTGAACCAAACTGCATACGTTCATTCAATGAAACAGGCAGCATTTTCAATTCAAAGAGTAGAGCTCCTCTCATTCATTCAATAGGACAAGCTTAACGCTTTCATTCACTGAAACAAACTGCATTCATTGAATCATTGAATCAAACTGCATTCATTGATTCAATGAATCAAACCATATTCCTTGTTGAAATGAAACAAAACTAACTCCCTTCTGGAGTGAAGCAAACTGCATTCGTTCATTCAATGAAAGAGGGTGCACTTGCCAATTCGAAACGTAGTGCGACTCTCATTCATTCAATAGGACAAGCTTAACGTTTTCATTCAATGAAACAAACTGCATTCATTGAATCATTGAATCAAACTGCAATTATTAATTTAATGAATGAAACCATATTCCTTGTTTCAATGGAACAAACCTATCTCCCCTATATAGTGAAACAAACTGCATACGTTCATTCAATGAAACAGGCTGCACTTGTTAATTCAATGAGTACAGATCCTCTCATTCATTCAATGGGTCAAGCTTAACGTTTTCATTCAATAAACAAACTGCATTCATTGAATCATTGAATCAAACTGCATTCATTGATTCAATGAATCAAACCATATTCCTTGTTGAAATGAAACAAAACTAACTCCCTTCTAGAGTGAAGCAAACTGCATTCGTTCATTCAATGAAAGACGGTGCACTTGTCAATTCGAAGAGTAGTGCGACTCTAATTCATTCAATAGGACAAGCTTAACGTTTTCATTCAATGAAACAAACTGCATTCATTGAATCATTGAATCAAACTGCATTCATTGATTCAATGAATTAAACCATATTCCTTGTTTCAATGGAACAAACCAATCTCCCTTATATACGTTCATTCAATGATACAGGCTGCACTTGTCAATTCAATGAGTAGAGCTACTGTCATTCATTCAAAGGGACAATCTTAACGCTTTCATCTAATAAAACAAACTGCATTCATTAAATCATTGAATGAAACTGCAATCTGTAATTCAATGAATCAAACCATATTCCTTGTTTCAATGGAACAAACCAATCTCCCCTATATAGTGAACCAAACTGCATACGTTCATTCAATGAAACAGGCTGCACTTTTCAATTCAAAGATAGAGCTACTCTCATTCATTCATTTGGACAAGCTTAACGCTTTCATTCAATGAAACACACTGCATTCATTGAATCATTGAATCAAACTGCATTCATTGATTCAATGAATCAAACCATATTCCTTGTTGAAATGAAACAAAACTAACTCCCTTCTAGAGTGAAGCAAACTGCATTCGTTCATTCAATGAAAGAGGGTGCACTTGTCAATTCGAAGAGTAGTGCGACTCTCATTCATTCAATAGGACAAGCTTAACGCTTTCATTCAATGAAACAAACTGCATTCATTGAATCATTGAATCAAACTGCAATTATTAATTTAATGAATCAAACCATATGCCTTGTTTCAATGGAACAAACCTATCTCCCCTATATAGTGAAACAAACTGCATACGTTCATTCAATGAAACAGGCTGCACTTGTTAATTCAATGTGGAGAGCTACTCTCATGTATTCAATGGGTCAAGCTTAACGTTTTCATTCAATGAAACAAACTGCATTTCTTGAATCATTGAATCAAACTGCAATCATTGATTCAATGAATTAAACCATATTCCTTGTTTCAATGGAACAAACCAATCTGCCTTAAATAGTGAACCAAACTGCATACGTTCGTTGAATGAATTAGGCTGCACTTGTCAATTCAATGAGTAGAGCTAATCTCATTCATTCAAAGGGACAATCTTAACGCTTTCATCTTATAAAGCAAACTGCATTCATTAAATCATTGAATGCATCTGCAATCTGTAATTCAATGAATCAAACCATATTCCTTGTTTCAATGGAACACACCTATCTCCCCTATACAGTGAACCAAACTGCATACGTTCGATCATGAAACATGCTGCACTTGTCAGTTCGAAGAGTCGTGTTACTCTCATTCATTCAATAGGACAAGCTTAACGCTTTCATTCACTGAAACAAACAGTATTCATTGAATCATTGAAACAAACTGCATTCATTGATTCAATGAATCAAACCATATTCCTTGTTGAAATGAAACAAAACTAACTCCCTTCTAGAGTGAAGTAAACTGCATTCGTTCATTCAATGAAAGAGGGTGCACTTGCCAATTCGAAGAGTAGTGCGACTCTCATTCATTCAATAGGACAAGCTTAACGCTTTCATTCAATGAAACAATCTGCATTCATTGAATCATTGAATCAAACTGCAATTATTAATTTAATAAATCAAACCAGATGCCTTGTTTCAATGGAATAAACCTATCTCCCCTATATAGTGAAACAAACTGCATACGTTCATTCAATGAAAAAGGCTGCACTTGTTAATTCAATGAGTAGAGCTCCTCTCATTCATTCAATGGGTCAAGCTTAACGTTTTCATTCAATAAACAAACTGCATTCATTGAATCATTGAATCAAACTGCATTCAATGATTCAATGAATCAAACCATATTCCTTGTTGAAATGAAACAAAACTAACTCCCTTCTAGAGTGAAACAAACAGCATTCGTTCATTCAATGAAAGAGGGTGCACTTGTCAATTCGAAGAGTAGTGCGACTTTTATTCATTCAATAGGAGAAGCTTAACGCTTTCATTCAATGAAACAAACTGCATTCATTGAATCATTGAATCAAACTGCAATTATTAATTTAATGAATCAAACCATATGCCTTGTTTCAATGGAACAAACCTATGTCCCCGATATAGTGAAACAAACTGCATCCGTTCATTCAATGAAACAGGCTGCACTTGTTAATTCAATGAGGAGAGCTACTCTCATTTATTCAATGGGTCAAGCTTAACGTTTTCATTCAATGAAACAAACTGCATTTCTTGAATCATTGAATCAAACTGCAATCATTGATTCACTGAATTCAACCATATTCTTTGTTTCAATGGGACAAACCAATATCCCTTGCATAGTGAACCAAACTGCATACGTTCATTCAATGAATTAGGCTGCACTTGTCAATTCAATGAGTAGAGCTACTCTCATTCATTCAAAGGGACAATCTTAACGCTTTCATCTAATAAAACAAACTGCATTCAATAAATCATTGAATGAAACTGCAATCTGTAATTCAATGAATCAAACCATATTCCTTGTTTCAATGGAACACACCTATCTCCCCTATACAGTGAACCAAACTGCATACGTTCGATCATGAAACATGCTGCACTTGTCAATTCGAAGAGTAGTGTTACTCTCATTCATTCAATAGGACATGCTAAACGCTTTCATTCAAAGAAACAAACTGTATTCATTGAATCATTGAATCAAACTGAAATCATTTATTCCTGGATTTAAACCATATTCCTTGTTTCAATGGAACAAACCAATCTCCCCTATATAGTGAACCAAACTGCATACGTTCATTCAATGAAACAGGCTGCACTTTTCAATTCAAAGAGTAGAGCTACTCTCATTCATTCAATAGGACAAGCTTAACGCTTTCATTCAATGAAACAAACTGCATTCATTGAATCATTGAATCAAACTGCATTCATTGATTCAATGAATCAAACCATATTCCTTGTTGAAATGAAACAAAACTAACTCCCTTCTGGAGTGAAGCAAACTGCATTCGTTCATTCAATGAAAGAGGGTGCACTTGCCAATTCGAAACGTAGTGCGACTCTCATTCATTCAATAGGACAAGCTTAACGTTTTCATTCAATGAAACAAACTGCATTCATTGAATCATTGAATCAAACTGCAATTATTAATTTAATGAATGAAACCATATTCCTTGTTTCAATGGAACAAACCTATCTCCCCTATATAGTGAAACAAACTGCATACGTTCATTCAATGAAACAGGCTGCACTTGTTAATTCAATGAGTACAGATCCTCTCATTCATTCAATGGGTCAAGCTTAACGTTTTCATTCAATAAACAAACTGCATTCATTGAATCATTGAATCAAACTGCATTCATTGATTCAATGAATCAAACCATATTCCTTGTTGAAATGAAACAAAACTAACTCCCTTCTAGAGTGAAGCAAACTGCATTCGTTCATTCAATGAAAGACGGTGCACTTGTCAATTCGAAGAGTAGTGCGACTCTAATTCATTCAATAGGACAAGCTTAACGTTTTCATTCAATGAAACAAACTGCATTCATTGAATCATTGAATCAAACTGCATTCATTGATTCAATGAATTAAACCATATTCCTTGTTTCAATGGAACAAACCAATCTCCCTTATATACGTTCATTCAATGATACAGGCTGCACTTGTCAATTCAATGAGTAGAGCTACTGTCATTCATTCAAAGGGACAATCTTAACGCTTTCATCTAATAAAACAAACTGCATTAATTAAATCATTGAATGAAACTGCAATCTGTAATTCAATGAATCAAACCATATTCCTTGTTTCAATGGAACAAACCAATCTCCCCTATATAGTGAACCAAACTGCATACGTTCATTCAATGAAACAGGCTGCACTTTTCAATTCAAAGATAGAGCTACTCTCATTCATTCATTTGGACAAGCTTAACGCTTTCATTCAATGAAACACACTGCATTCATTGAATCATTGAATCAAACTGCATTCATTGATTCAATGAATCAAACCATATTCCTTGTTGAAATGAAACAAAACTAACTCCCTTCTCGAGTGAAGCAAACTGCATTCGTTCATTCAATGAAAGAGGGTGCACTTGTCAATTCGAAGAGTAGTGCGACTCTCATTCATTCAATAGGACAAGCTTAACGCTTTCATTCAATGAAACAAACTGCATTCATTGAATCATTGAATCAAACTGCAATTATTAATTTAATGAATCAAACCATATGCCTTGTTTCAATGGAACAAACCTATCTCCCCTATATAGTGAAACAAACTGCATACGTTCATTCAATGAAACAGGCTGCACTTGTTAATTCAATGAGGAGAGCTACTCTCATGTATTCAATGGGTCAAGCTTAACGTTTTCATTCAATGAAACAAACTGCATTTCTTGAATCATTGAATCAAACTGCAATCATTGATTCACTGAATTCAACCATATTCCTTGTTTCAATGGAACAAACCAATCTGCCTTAAATAGTGAACCAAACTGCATACGTTCGTTGAATGAATTAGGCTGCACTTGTCAATTCAATGAGTAGAGCTACTCTCATTCATTCAAAGGGACAATCTTAACGCTTTCATCTTATAAAGCAAACTGCATTCATTAAATCATTGAATGCATCTGCAATCTGTAATTCAATGAATCAAACCATATTCCTTGTTTCAATGGAACACACCTATCTCCCCTATACAGTGAACCAAACTGCATACGTTCGATCATGAAACATGCTGCACTTGTCAGTTCGAAGAGTCGTGTTACTCTCATTCATTCAATAGGACAAGCTTAACGCTTTCATTCACTGAAACAAACAGTATTCATTGAATCATTGAAACAAACTGCATTCATTGATTCAATGAATCAAACCATATTCCTTGTTGAAATGAAACAAAACTAACTCCCTTCTAGAGTGAAGTAAACTGCATTCGTTCATTCAATGAAAGAGGGTGCACTTGCCAATTCGAAGAGTAGTGCGACTCTCATTCATTCAATAGGACAAGCTTAACGCTTTCATTCAATGAAACAATCTGCATTCATTGAATCATTGAATCAAACTGCAATTATTAATTTAATAAATCAAACCAGATGCCTTGTTTCAATGGAATAAACCTATCTCCCCTATATAGTGAAACAAACTGCATACGTTCATTCAATGAAAAAGGCTGCACTTGTTAATTCAATGAGTAGAGCTCCTCTCATTCATTCAATGCGTCAAGCTTAACGTTTTCATTCAATAAACAAACTGCATTCATTGAATCATTGAATCAAACTGCATTCAATGATTCAATGAATCAAACCATATTCCTTGTTGAAATGAAACAAAACTAACTCCCTTCTAGAGTGAAACAAACAGCATTCGTTCATTCAATGAAAGAGGGTGCACTTGTCAATTCGAAGAGTAGTGCGACTTTTATTCATTCAATAGGAGAAGCTTAACGCTTTCATTCAATGAAACAAACTGCATTCATTGAATCATTGAATCAAACTGCAATTATTAATTTAATGAATCAAACCATATGCCTTGTTTCAATGGAACAAACCTATGTGCCCGATATAGTGAAACAAACTGCATCCGTTCATTCAATGAAACAGGCTGCACTTGTTAATTCAATGAGGAGAGCTACTCTCATTTATTCAATGGGTCAAGCTTAACGTTTTCATTCAATGAAACAAACTGCATTTCTTGAATCATTGAATCAAACTGCAATCATTGATTCACTGAATTCAACCATATTCTTTGTTTCAATGGGACAAACCAATATCCCTTGCATAGTGAACCAAACTGCATACGTTCATTCAATGAATTAGGCTGCACTTGTCAATTCAATGAGTAGAGCTACTCTCATTCATTCAAAGGGACAATCTTAACGCTTTCATCTAATAAAACAAACTGCATTCAATAAATCATTGAATGAAACTGCAATCTGTAATTCAATGAATCAAACCATATTCCTTGTTTCAATGGAACACACCTATCTCCCCTATACAGTGAACCAAACTGCATACGTTCGATCATGAAACATGCTGCACTTGTCAATTCGAAGAGTAGTGTTACTCTCATTCATTCAATAGGACATGCTAAACGCTTTCATTCAAAGAAACAAACTGTATTCATTGAATCATTGAATCAAACTGAAATCATTTATTCCTGGATTTAAACCATATTCCTTGTTTCAATGGAACAAACCAATCTCCCCTATATAGTGAACCAAACTGCATACGTTCATTCAATGAAACAGGCTGCACTTTTCAATTCAAAGAGTAGAGCTACTCTCATTCATTCAATAGGACAAGCTTAACGCTTTCATTCAATGAAACAAACTGCATTCATTGAATCATTGAATCAAACTGCATTCATTGATTCAATGAATCAAACTATATTCCTTGTTGAAATGAAACAAAACTAACTCCCTTCTAGAGTGAAGCAAACTGCATTCGTTCATTCAATGAAAGAGGGTGCACTTGCCAATTCGAAGAGTAGTGCGACTCTCATTCATTCAATAGGACAAGCTTAACGCTTTCATTCAATGAAACAAACTGCATTCATTGAATCATTGAATCAAACTGCAATTATTAATTTCATGAATCAAACCATATGCCTTGTTTCAATGGAACAAACCTATCTCCCCTATATAGTGAAACAAACTGCATACGATCATTCAATGAAACAGGCTGCACATGTTAATTCAATGAGGAGAGCTACTCTCATTTATTCAATGGGTCAAGCTTAACGTTTTCATTCAATGAAACAAAATGCATTTCTTGAATCATTGAATCAAACTGCTATCATTGATTCAATTAATTAAACCATATTCCTTGTTTCAATGGAACAAACCAATCTCCCTTGCATAATGAACCAAACTGCATACGTTCATTCAATGAATTAGGCTGCACTTGTCAATTCAATGAGTAGAGCTACTCT
Organism: Chiloscyllium punctatum; assembly: GCF_047496795.1. Classification (NCBI taxonomy): domain Eukaryota; kingdom Metazoa; phylum Chordata; class Chondrichthyes; order Orectolobiformes; family Hemiscylliidae; genus Chiloscyllium; species Chiloscyllium punctatum. The sequence goes on along the minus strand of NC_092748.1, from coordinate 25,644,593 downwards.
CATTCATTCAAAGGGACAATCTTAACGCTTTCATTCAATAAACAAACTACATTCATTGAATCATTGAATCAAACTGCATTCATTGATTCAATGAATCAAACCATATTCCTTGTTGAAATGAAACAAAACTAACTCCCTTCTAGAGTGAAGCAAACTGCATTCGTTCATTCAATGAAAGAGGGTGCACTTGTCAATTCGAAGAGTAGTGCGACTCTAATTCATTCAATAGGACAAGCTTAACGCTTTCATTCAATGAAACAAACTGCATTCATTGAATCATTGAATCAAACTGCAATTATTAATTTAATGAATCAAACCATATGCCTTGTTTCAATGGAATAAACCTATCTCCCCTATATAGTGAAACAAACTGCATACGTTCATTCAATGAAACAGGCTGCACTTGTTAATACAATGAGGAGAGCTACTCTCATTTATTCAATGGGTCAAGCTTAACGTTTTCATTCAATGAAACAAACTGCATTTCTTGAATCATTGAATCAAACTGCATTCATTGATTCAATGAATTAAACCATATTCCTTGTTTCAATGGAACAAACCAATCTGCCTTGCATAGTGAACCAAACTGCATACGTTCGATCATGAAACATGCTGCACTTGTCAATTTGAAGAGTCGTCTTACTCTCATTCATTCAATGGATCAAGCTAAACGCTTTCATTCAAAGAAACAAACAGTATTCATTGAATCATTGAATCAAACTGAAATCATTTATTCCTTGATTTAAACCATATTCCTTGTTTCAAAGGAACAAACCAATCTCCCCTATATAGTGAACCAAACTGCATACGTTCATTCAATGAAACAGGCAGCATTTTCAATTCAAAGAGTAGAGCTCCTCTCATTCATTCAATAGGACAAGCTTAACGCTTTCATTCACTGAAACAAACTGCATTCATTGAATCATTGAATCAAACTGCATTCATTGATTCAATGAATCAAACCATATTCCTTGTTGAAATGAAACAAAACTAACTCCCTTCTAGAGTGAAGCAAACTGCATTCGTTCATTCAATGAAAGAGGGTGCACTTGCCAATTCGAAACGTAGTGCGACTCTCATTCATTCAATAGGACAAGCTTAACGTTTTCATTCAATGAAACAAACTGCATTCAGTGAATCATTGAATCAAACTGCAATTATTAATTTAATGAATGAAACCATATTCCTTGTTTCAATGGAACAAACCTATCTCCCCTATATAGTGAAACAAACTGCATACGTTCATTCAATGAAACAGGCTGCACTTGTTAATTCAATGAGTACAGATCCTCTCATTCATTCAATGGGTCAAGCTTAACGTTTTCATTCAATAAACAAACTGCATTCATTGAATCATTGAATCAAACTGCATTCATTGATTCAATGAATCAAACCATATTCCTTGTTGAAATGAAACAAAACTAACTCCCTTCTAGAGTGAAGCAAACTGCATTCGTTCATTCAATGAAAGACGGTGCACTTGTCAATTCGAAGAGTAGTGCGACTCTAATTCATTCAATAGGACAAGCTTAACGTTTTCATTCAATGAAACAAACTGCATTCATTGAATCATTGAATCAAACTGCAATCATTGATTCAATGAATTAAACCATATTCCTTGTTTCAATGGAACAAACCAATCTCCCTTATATACGTTCATTCAATGATACAGGCTGCACTTGTCAATTCAATGAGTAGAGCTACTGTCATTCATTCAAAGGGACAATCTTAACGCTTTCATCTAATAAAACAAACTGCATTCATTAAATCATTGAATGAAACTGCAATCTGTAATTCAATGAATCAAACCATATTCCTTGTTTCAATGGAACAAACCTATCTCCCATATACAGTGAAACAAACTGCATACGTTCGATCATGAAACATGCTTCACTTGTCAATTCGAAGAGTAGTGTTACTCTCATTCATTCAATGGATCAAGCTAAACGCTTTCATTCAAAGAAACAAACTGTATTCATTGCATCATTGAATCAAACTGCAATCATTGATTCAATGAATTAAACCATATTCCTTGTTTCAATGGAACAAACCAATCTCCCTTATATAGTGAACCAAACTGCATACGTTCATTCAATGATACAGGCTGCACTTGTCAATTGAATGAGTAGAGCTACTCTCATTCACTCAATAGGACAAGCTTAACGCTTTCATTCAGTGAAACAAACTGAATTCATTGAATCATTGAATCAAACTTCATTCATTGATTCAATGAATCAAACTGCATTCATTAATTTAATGAATCAAACCATATTCATTGTGTCAATGGAACAAACCTATCTCCCCTACATAGTGAAACAATCTGCATACGTTCATTAAATGAAACAGGCTGCACTTGTTAATTCAATGAGTAGAGCTACTCTCATTCATTCAATGGGTCAAGCTTAACGTTTTCATTCAAGAAACAAACTGCATTCATTGATTCAATGAATCAAACCATATTCCTTGTTGAAATGAAACAAAACTAACTCCCTTCTAGAGTGAAGCAAACTGCATTCGTTCATTCAACGAAAGAGGGTGCACTTGTCAATTCGAAGAGTAGTGCGACTCTCATTCATTCAATAGGACAAGCTTAACGCTTTCATTCAATGAAACAAACTGCATTCATTGAATCATTGAATCAAACTGCAATTATTAATTTCATGAATCAAACCATATGCCTTGTTTCAATGGAACAAACCTATCTCCCTTGCCTCGTGAACCAAACAGCATACGTTCATTCAATGAAAGAGGCTGGATTTGTCAATTCAATGAGTAGAGCTACTCTCATTCATTCAAGGGGCAAGCTTAACGCTTTCATTCAATAAAACATACTGCATTCATTGAATCTATGAATCAAACTGAAATCATTTATTCAATGATTTATACCATATTCCTTGTTTCAACGGAACAAACCAATCTCCCCTATATAGTGAACCAAACTGCAGACGTTCATTCAATGAAACAGGCTGCACTTTTCAATTCAAAGCGTAGAGCTACTCTCATTCATTCATTAGGACAAGCTTAACGCTTTCATTCAATAAACAAACTGCATTCATTGAATCATTGAATCAAACTGCATTCATTGATTCAATGAATCAAACCATATTCCTTGTTGAAATGAAACAAAACTAACTCCCTTCTAGAGTGAAACAAACAGCATTCGTTCATTCAATGAAAGAGGGTGCACTTGTCAATTCGAAGAGTAGTGCGACTTTTATTCATTCAATAGGAGAAGCTTAACGCTTTCATTCAATGAAACAAACTGCATTCATTGAATCATTGAATCAAACTGCAATTATTAATTTAATGAATCAAACCATATGCCTTGTTTCAATGGAACAAACCTATGTCCCCGATATAGTGAAACAAACTGCATCCGTTCATTCAATGAAACAGGCTGCACTTGTTAATTCAATGAGGAGAGCTACTCTCATTTATTCAATGGGTCAAGCTTAACGTTTTCATTCAATGAAACAAACTGCATTTCTTGAATCATTGAATCAAACTGCAATCATTGATTCACTGAATTCAACCATATTCTTTGTTTCAATGGGACAAACCAATATCCCTTGCATAGTGAACCAAACTGCATACGTTCATTCAATGAATTAGGCTGCACTTGTCAATTCAATGAGTAGAGCTACTCTCATTCATTCAAAGGGACAATCTTAACGCTTTCATATAATAAAACAAACTGCATTCAATAAATCATTGAATGAAACTGCAATCTGTAATTCAATGAATCAAACCATATTCCTTGTTTCAATGGAACACACCTATCTCCCCTATACAGTGAACCAAACTGCATACGTTCGATCATGAAACATGCTGCACTTGTCAATTCGAAGAGTAGTGTTACTCTCATTCATTCAATAGGACATGCTAAACGCTTTCATTCAAAGAAACAAACTGTATTCATTGAATCATTGAATCAAACTGAAATCATTTATTCCTGGATTTAAACCATATTCCTTGTTTCAATGGAACAAACCAATCTCCCCTATATAGTGAACCAAACTGCATACGTTCATTCAATGAAACAGGCTGCACTTTTCAATTCAAAGAGTAGAGCTACTCTCATTCATTCAATAGGACAAGCTTAACGCTTTCATTCAATGAAACAAACTGCATTCATTGAATCATTGAATCAAACTGCAATTATTAATTTAATGAATCAAACCAGATGCCTTGTTTCAATGGAACAAACCTATCTCCCCTATATAGTGAAACAAACTGCATACGATCATTCAATGAAACAGGCTGCACATGTTAATTCAATGAGGAGAGCTACTCTCATTTATTCAATGGGTCAAGCTTAACGTTTTCATTCAATGAAACAAACTGCATTTCTTGAATCATTGAATCAAACTGCTATCATTGATTCAATGAATTAAACCATATTCCTTGTTTCAATGGAACAAACCAATCTCCCTTGCATAATGAACCAAACTGCATACGTTCATTCAATGAATTAGGCTGCACTTGTCAATTCAATGAGTAGAGCTACTCTCATTCATTCAAAGGGACAATCTTAACGCTTTCAGTCAATAAACAAACTACATTCATTGAATCATTGAATCAAACTGCATTCATTGATTCAATGAATCAAACCATATTCCTTGTTGAAATGAAACAAAACTAACTCCCTTCTAGAGTGAAGCAAACTGCATTCGTTCATTCAATGAAAGAGGGTGCACTTGTCAATTCGAAGAGTAGTGCGACTCTAATTCATTCAATAGGACAAGCTTAACGCTTTCATTCAATGAAACAAACTGCATTCATTGAATCATTGAATCAAACTGCAATTATTAATTTAATGAATCAAACCATATGCCTTGTTTCAATGGAATAAACCTATCTCCCCTATATAGTGAAACAAACTGCATACGTTCATTCAATGAAACAGGCTGCACTTGTTAATACAATGAGGAGAGCTACTCTCATTTATTCAATGGGTCAAGCTTAACGTTTTCATTCAATGAAACAAACTGCATTTCTTGAATCATTGAATCAAACTGCATTCATTGATTCAATGAATTAAACCATATTCCTTGTTTCAATGGAACAAACCAATCTGCCTTGCATAGTGAACCAAACTGCATACGTTCGATCATGAAACATGCTGCACTTGTCAATTTGAAGAGTCGTCTTACTCTCATTCATTCAATGGATCAAGCTAAACGCTTTCATTCAAAGAAACAAACAGTATTCATTGAATCATTGAATCAAACTGAAATCATTTATTCCTTGATTTAAACCATATTCCTTGTTTCAAAGGAACAAACCAATCTCCCCTATATAGTGAACCAAACTGCATACGTTCATTCAATGAAACAGGCAGCATTTTCAATTCAAAGAGTAGAGCTCCTCTCATTCATTCAATAGGACAAGCTTAACGCTTTCATTCACTGAAACAAACTGCATTCATTGAATCATTGAATCAAACTGCATTCATTGATTCAATGAATCAAACCATATTCCTTGTTGAAATGAAACAAAACTAACTCCCTTCTAGAGTGAAGCAAACTGCATTCGTTCATTCAATGAAAGAGGGTGCACTTGCCAATTCGAAACGTAGTGCGACTCTCATTCATTCAATAGGACAAGCTTAACGTTTTCATTCAATGAAACAAACTGCATTCATTGAATCATTGAATCAAACTGCAATTATTAATTTAATGAATGAAACCATATTCCTTGTTTCAATGGAACAAACCTATCTCCCCTATATAGTGAAACAAACTGCATACGTTCATTCAATGAAACAGGCTGCACTTGTTAATTCAATGAGTACAGATCCTCTCATTCATTCAATGGGTCAAGCTTAACGTTTTCATTCAATAAACAAACTGCATTCATTGAATCATTGAATCAAACTGCATTCATTGATTCAATGAATCAAACCATATTCCTTGTTGAAATGAAACAAAACTAACTCCCTTCTAGAGTGAAGCAAACTGCATTCGTTCATTCAACGAAAGAGGGTGCACTTGTCAATTCGAAGAGTAGTGCGACTCTCATTCATTCAATAGGACAAGCTTAACGCTTTCATTCAATGAAACAAACTGCATTCATTGAATCATTGAATCAAACTGCAATTATTAATTTCATGAATCAAACCATATGCCTTGTTTCAATGGAACAAACCTATCTCCCTTCTATAGTGAACCAAACAGCATACGTTCATTCAATGAAAGAGGCTGGATTTGTCAATTCAATGAGTAGAGCTACTCTCATTCATTCAATGGGCAAGCTTAACGCTTTCATTCAATAAAACATACTGCATTCATTGAATCTATGAATCAAACTGAAATCATTTATTCAATGATTTATACCATATTCCTTGTTTCAACGGAACAAACCAATCTCCCCTATATAGTGAACCAAACTGCAGACGTTCATTCAATGAAACAGGCTACACTTTTCAATTCAAAGCGTAGAGCTACTCTCATTCATTCATTAGGACAAGCTTAACGCTTTCATTCAATAAACAAACTGCATTCATTGAATCATTGAATCAAACTGCATTCATTGATTCAATGAATCAAACCATATTCCTTGTTGAAATGAAACAAAACTAACTCCCTTCTAGAGTGAAACAAACAGCATTCGTTCATTCAATGAAAGAGGGTGCACTTGTCAATTCGAAGAGTAGTGCGACTTTTATTCATTCAATAGGAGAAGCTTAACGCTTTCATTCACTGAAACAAACTGCATTCATTGAATCTTTGAATCAAACTGCAATTATTAATTTAATGAATCAAACCATATGCCTTGTTTCAATGGAACAAACCTATGTCCCCGATATAGTGAAACAAACTGCATCCGTTCATTCAATGAAACAGGCTGCACTTGTTAATTCAATGAGGAGAGCTACTCTCATTTATTCAATGGGTCAAGCTTAACGTTTTCATTCAATGAAACAAACTGCATTTCTTGAATCATTGAATCAAACTGCAATCATTGATTCACTGAATTCAACCATATTCTTTGTTTCAATCGGACAAACCAATATCCCTTGCATAGTGAACCAAACTGCATACGTTCATTCAATGAATTAGGCTGCACTTGTCAATTCAATGAGTAGAGCTACTCTCATTCATTCAAAGGGACAATCTTAACGCTTTCATATAATAAAACAAACTGCATTCAATAAATCATTGAATGAAACTGCAATCTGTAATTCAATGAATCAAACCATATTCCTTGTTTCAATGGAACACACCTATCTCCCCTATACAGTGAACCAAACTGCATACGTTCGATCATGAAACATGCTGCACTTGTCAATTCGAAGAGTAGTGTTACTCTCATTCATTCAATAGGACATGCTAAACGCTTTCATTCAAAGAAACAAACTGTATTCATTGAATAATTGAATCAAACTGAAATCATTTATTCCTGGATTTAAACCATATTCCTTGTTTCAATGGAACAAACCAATCTCCCCTATATAGTGAACCAAACTGCATACGTTCATTCAATGAAACAGGCTGCACTTTTCAATTCAAAGAGTAGAGCTACTCTCATTCATTCAATAGGACAAGCTTAACGCTTTCATTCAATGAAACAAACTGCATTCATTGAATCATTGAATCAAACTGCAATTATTAATTTAATGAATCAAACCAGATGCCTTGTTTCAATGGAACAAACCTATCTCCCCTATATAGTGAAACAAACTGCATACGATCATTCAATGAAACAGGCTGCACATGTTAATTCAATGAGAAGAGCTACTCTCATTTATTCAATGGGTCAAGCTTAACGTTTTCATTCAATGAAACAAACTGCATTTCTTGAATCATTGAATCAAACTGCTATCATTGATTCAATGAATTAAACCATATTCCTTGTTTCAATGGAACAAACCAATCTCCCTTGCATAATGAACCAAACTGCATACGTTCATTCAATGAATTAGGCTGCACTTGTCAATTCAATGAGTAGAGCTACTCTCATTCATTCAAAGGGACAATCTTAACGCTTTCAGTCAATAAACAAACTACATTCATTGAATCATTGAATCAAACTGCATTCATTGATTCAATGAATCAAACCATATTCCTTGTTGAAATGAAACAAAACTAACTCCCTTCTAGAGTGAAGCAAACTGCATTCGTTCATTCAATGAAAGAGGGTGCACTTGTCAATTCGAAGAGTAGTGCGACTCTAAGTCATTCAATAGGACAAGCTTAACGCTTTCATTCAATGAAACAAACTGCATTCATTGAATCATTGAATCAAACTGCAATTATTAATTTAATGAATCAAACCATATGCCTTGTTTCAATGGAATAAACCTATCTCCCCTATATAGTGAAACAAACTGCATACGTTCATTCAATGAAACAGGCTGCACTTGTTAATACAATGAGGAGAGCTACTCTCATTTATTCAATGGGTCAAGCTTAACGTTTTCATTCAATGAAACAAACTGCATTTCTTGAATCATTGAATCAAACTGCATTCATTGATTCAATGAATTAAACCATATTCCTTGTTTCAATGGAACAAACCAATCTGCCTTGCATAGTGAACCAAACTGCATACGTTCGATCATGAAACATGCTGCACTTGTCAATTTGAAGAGTCGTCTTACTCTCATTCATTCAATGGATCAAGCTAAACGCTTTCATTCAAAGAAACAAACAGTATTCATTGAATCATTGAATCAAACTGAAATCATTTATTCCTTGATTTAAACCATATTCCTTGTTTCAAAGGAACAAACCAATCTCCCCTATATAGTGAACCAAACTGCATACGTTCATTCAATGAAACAGGCAGCATTTTCAATTCAAAGAGTAGAGCTCCTCTCATTCATTCAATAGGACAAGCTTAACGCTTTCATTCACTGAAACAAACTGCATTCATTGAATCATTGAATCAAACTGCATTCATTGATTCAATGAATCAAACCATATTCCTTGTTGAAATGAAACAAAACTAACTCCCTTCTAGAGTGAAGCAAACTGCATTCGTTCATTCAATGAAAGAGGGTGCACTTGCCAATTCGAAACGTAGTGCGACTCTCATTCATTCAATAGGACAAGCTTAACGTTTTCATTCAATGAAACAAACTGCATTCAGTGAATCATTGAATCAAACTGCAATTATTAATTTAATGAATGAAACCATATTCCTTGTTTCAATGGAACAAACCTATCTCCCCTATATAGTGAAACAAACTGCATACGTTCATTCAATGAAACAGGCTGCACTTGTTAATTCAATGAGTACAGATCCTCTCATTCATTCAATGGGTCAAGCTTAACGTTTTCATTCAATAAACAAACTGCATTCATTGAATCATTGAATCAAACTGCATTCATTGATTCAATGAATCAAACCATATTCCTTGTTGAAATGAAACAAAACTAACTCCCTTCTAGAGTGAAGCAAACTGCATTCGTTCATTCAATGAAAGACGGTGCACTTGTCAATTCGAAGAGTAGTGCGACTCTAATTCATTCAATAGGACAAGCTTAACGTTTTCATTCAATGAAACAAACTGCATTCATTGAATCATTGAATCAAACTGCAATCATTGATTCAATGAATTAAACCATATTCCTTGTTTCAATGGAACAAACCAATCTCCCTTATATACGTTCATTCAATGATACAGGCTGCACTTGTCAATTCAATGAGTAGAGCTACTGTCATTCATTCAAAGGGACAATCTTAACGCTTTCATCTAATAAAACAAACTGCATTCATTAAATCATTGAATGAAACTGCAATCTGTAATTCAATGAATCAAACCATATTCCTTGTTTCAATGGAACAAACCTATCTCCCATATACAGTGAAACAAACTGCATACGTTCGATCATGAAACATGCTTCACTTGTCAATTCGAAGAGTAGTGTTACTCTCATTCATTCAATGGATCAAGCTAAACGCTTTCATTCAAAGAAACAAACTGTATTCATTGCATCATTGAATCAAACTGCAATCATTGATTCAATGAATTAAACCATATTCCTTGTTTCAATGGAACAAACCAATCTCCCTTATATAGTGAACCAAACTGCATACGTTCATTCAATGATACAGGCTGCACTTGTCAATTGAATGAGTAGAGCTACTCTCATTCACTCAATAGGACAAGCTTAACGCTTTCATTCAGTGAAACAAACTGAATTCATTGAATCATTGAATCAAACTTCATTCATTGATTCAATGAATCAAACTGCATTCATTAATTTAATGAATCAAACCATATTCATTGTGTGAATGGAACAAACCTATCTCCCCTACATAGTGAAACAATCTGCATACGTTCATTAAATGAAACAGGCTGCACTTGTTAATTCAATGAGTAGAGCTACTCTCATTCATTCAATGGGTCAAGCTTAACGTTTTCATTCAAGAAACAAACTGCATTCATTGATTCAATGAATCAAACCATATTCCTTGTTGAAATGAAACAAAACTAACTCCCTTCTAGAGTGAAGCAAACTGCATTCGTTCATTCAACGAAAGAGGGTGCACTTGTCAATTCGAAGAGTAGTGCGACTCTCATTCATTCAATAGGACAAGCTTAACGCTTTCATTCAATGAAACAAACTGCATTCATTGAATCATTGAATCAAACTGCAATTATTAATTTCATGAATCAAACCATATGCCTTGTTTCAATGGAACAAACCTATCTCCCTTGCCTCGTGAACCAAACAGCATACGTTCATTCAATGAAAGAGGCTGGATTTGTCAATTCAATGAGTAGAGCTACTCTCATTCATTCAAGGGGCAAGCTTAACGCTTTCATTCAATAAAACATACTGCATTCATTGAATCTATGAATCAAACTGAAATCATTTATTCAATGATTTATACCATATTCCTTGTTTCAACGGAACAAACCAATCTCCCCTATATAGTGAACCAAACTGCAGACGTTCATTCAATGAAACAGGCTGCACTTTTCAATTCAAAGCGTAGAGCTACTCTCATTCATTCATTAGGACAAGCTTAACGCTTTCATTCAATAAACAAACTGCATTCATTGAATCATTGAATCAAACTGCATTCATTGATTCAATGAATCAAACAATATTCCTTGTTGAAATGAAACAAAACTAACTCCCTTCTAGAGTGAAACAAACAGCATTCGTTCATTCAATGAAAGAGGGTGCACTTGTCAATTCGAAAAGTAGTGCGACTTTTATTCATTCAATAGGAGAAGCTTAACGCTTTCATTCAATGAAACAAACTGCATTCATTGAATCATTGAATCAAACTGCAATTATTAATTTAATGAATCAAACCATATGCCTTGTTTCAATGGAACAAACCTATGTCCCCGATATAGTGAAACAAACTGCATCCGTTCATTCAATGAAACAGGCTGCACTTGTTAATTCAATGAGGAGAGCTACTCTCATTTATTCAATGGGTCAAGCTTAACGTTTTCATTCAATGAAACAAACTGCATTTCTTGAATCATTGAATCAAACTGCAATCATTGATTCACTGAATTCAACCATATTCTTTGTTTCAATGGGACAAACCAATATCCCTTGCATAGTGAACCAAACTGCATACGTTCATTCAATGTATTAGGCTGCACTTGTCAATTCAATGAGTAGAGCTACTCTCATTCATTCAAAGGAACAATCTTAACGCTTTCATATAATAAAACAAACTGCATTGAATAAATCATTGAATGAAACTGCAATCTGTAATTCAATGAATCAAACCATATTCCTTGTTTCAATGGAACACACCTATCTCCCCTATACAGTGAACCAAACTGCATACGTTCGATCATGAAACATGCTGCACTTGTCAATTCGAAGAGTAGTGTTACTCTCATTCATTCAATAGGACATGCTAAACGCTTTCATTCAAAGAAACAAACTGTATTCATTGAATCATTGAATCAAACTGAAATCATTTATTCCTGGATTTAAACCATATTCCTTGTTTCAATGGAACAAACCAATCTCCCCTATATAGTGAACCAAACTGCATACGTTCATTCAATGAAACAGGCTGCACTTTTCAATTCAAAGAGTAGAGCTACTCTCATTCATTCAATAGGACAAGCTTAACGCTTTCATTCAATGAAACAAACTGCATTCATTGAATCATTGAATCAAACTGCAATTATTAATTTAATGAATCAAACCAGATGCCTTGTTTCAATGGAACAAACCTATCTCCCCTATATAGTGAAACAAACTGCATACGATCATTCAATGAAACAGGCTGCACATGTTAATTCAATGAGGAGAGCTACTCTCATTTATTCAATGGGTCAAGCTTAACGTTTTCATTCAATGAAACAAACTGCATTTCTTGAATAATTGAATCAAACTGCTATCATTGATTCAATGAATTAAACCATATTCCTTGTTTCAATGGAACAAACCAATCTCCCTTGCATAATGAACCAAACTGCATACGTTCATTCAATGAATTAGGCTGCACTTGTCAATTCAATGAGTAGAGCTACTCTCATTCATTCAAAGGGACAATCTTAACGCTTTCATTCAATAAACAAACTACATTCATTGAATCATTGAATCAAACTGCATTCATTGATTCAATGAATCAAACCATATTCCTTGTTGAAATGAAACAAAACTAACTCCCTTTTAGAGTGAAGCAAACTGCATTCGTTCATTCAATGAAAGAGGGTGCACTTGTCAATTCGAAGAGTAGTGCGACTCTAATTCATTCAATAGGACAAGCTTAACGCTTTCATTCAATGAAACAAACTGCATTCATTGAATCATTGAATCAAACTGCAATTATTAATTTAATGAATCAAACCATATGCCTTGTTTCAATGGAATAAACCTATCTCCCCTATATAGTGAAACAAACTGCATACGTTCATTCAATGAAACAGGCTGCACTTGTTAATACAATGAGGAGAGCTACTCTCATTTATTCAATGGGTCAAGCTTAACGTTTTCATTCAATGAAACAAACTGCATTTCTTGAATCATTGAATCAAACTGCATTCATTGATTCAATGAATTAAACCATATTCCTTGTTTCAATGGAACAAACCAATCTGCCTTGCATAGTGAACCAAACTGCATACGTTCGATCATGAAACATGCTGCACTTGTCAATTTGAAGAGTCGTCTTACTCTCATTCATTCAATGGATCAAGCTAAACGCTTTCATTCAAAGAAACAAACAGTATTCATTGAATCATTGAATCAAACTGAAATCATTTATTCCTTGATTTAAACCATATTCCTTGTTTCAAAGGAACAAACCAATCTCCCCTATATAGTGAACCAAACTGCATACGTTCATTCAATGAAACAGGCAGCATTTTCAATTCAAAGAGTAGAGCTCCTCTCATTCATTCAATAGGACAAGCTTAACGCTTTCATTCACTGAAACAAACTGCATTCATTGAATCATTGAATCAAACTGCATTCATTGATTCAATAAATCAAACCATATTCCTTGTTGAAATGAAACAAAACTAACTCCCTTCTAGAGTGAAGCAAACTGCATTCGTTCATTCAATGAAAGAGGGTGCACTTGCCAATTCGAAACGTAGTGCGACTCTCATTCATTCAATAGGACAAGCTTAACGTTTTCATTCAATGAAACAAACTGCATTCAGTGAATCATTGAATCAAACTGCAATTATTAATTTAATGAATGAAACCATATTCCTTGTTTCAATGGAACAAACCTATCTCCCCTATATAGTGAAACAAACTGCATACGTTCATTCAATGAAACAGGCTGCACTTGTTAATTCAATGAGTACAGATCCTCTCATTCATTCAATGGGTCAAGCTTAACGTTTTCATTCAATAAACAAACTGCATTCATTGAATCATTGAATCAAACTGCATTCATTGATTCAATGAATCAAACCATATTCCTTGTTGAAATGAAACAAAACTAACTCCCTTCTAGAGTGAAGCAAACTGCATTCGTTCATTCAATGAAAGACGGTGCACTTGTCAATTCGAAGAGTAGTGCGACTCTAATTCATTCAATAGGACAAGCTTAACGTTTTCATTCAATGAAACAAACTGCATTCATTGAATCATTGAATCAAACTGCAATCATTGATTCAATGAATTAAACCATATTCCTTGTTTCAATGGAACAAACCAATCTCCCTTATATACGTTCATTCAATGATACAGGCTGCACTTGTCAATTCAATGAGTAGAGCTACTGTCATTCATTCAAAGGGACAATCTTAACGCTTTCATCTAATAAAACAAACTGCATTCATTAAATCATTGAATGAAACTGCAATCTGTAATTCAATGAATCAAACCATATTCCTTGTTTCAATGGAACAAACCTATCTCCCATATACAGTGAACCAAACTGCATACGTTCGATCATGAAACATGCTTCACTTGTCAATTCGAAGAGTAGTGTTACTCTCATTCATTCAATGGATCAAGCTAAACGCTTTCATTCAAAGAAACAAACTGTATTCATTGCATCATTGAATCAAACTGCAATCATTGATTCAATGAATTAAACCATATTCCTTGTTTCAATGGAACAAACCAATCTCCCTTATATAGTGAACCAAACTGCATACGTTCATTCAATGATACAGGCTGCACTTGTCAATTGAATGAGTAGAGCTACTCTCATTCACTCAATAGGACAAGCTTAACGCTTTCATTCAGTGAAACAAACTGAATTCATTGAATCATTGAATCAAACTTCATTCATTGATTCAATGAATCAAACTGCATTCATTAATTTAATGAATCAAACCATATTCATTGTGTCAATGGAACAAACCTATCTCCCCTACATAGTGAAACAATCTGCATACGTTCATTAAATGGAACAGGCTGCACTTGTTAATTCAATGAGTAGAGCTACTCTCATTCATTCAATGGGTCAAGCTTAACGTTTTCATTCAAGAAACAAACTACATTCATTGATTCAATGAATCAAACCATATTCCTTGTTGAAATGAAACAAAACTAACTCCCTTCTAGAGTGAAGCAAACTGCATTCGTTCATTCAACGAAAGAGGGTGCACTTGTCAATTCGAAGAGTAGTGCGACTCTCATTCATTCAATAGGACAAGCTTAACGCTTTCATTCAATGAAACAAACTGCATTCATTGAATCATTGAATCAAACTGCAATTATTAATTTCATGATTCAAACCATATGCCTTGTTTCAATGGAACAAACCTATCTCCCTTGCCTCGTGAACCAAACAGCATACGTTCATTCAATGAAAGAGGCTGGATTTGTCAATTCAATGAGTAGAGCTACTCTCATTCATTCAAGGGGCAAGCTTAACGCTTTCATTCAATAAAACATACTGCATTCGTTGAATCTATGAATCAAACTGAAATCATTTATTCAATGATTTATACCATATTCCTTGTTTCAACGGAACAAACCAATCTCCCCTATATAGTGAACCAAACTGCAGACGTTCATTCAATGAAACAGGCTGCACTTTTCAATTCAAAGCGTAGAGCTACTCTCATTCATTCATTAGGACAAGCTTAACGCTTTCATTCAATGAAACAAACTGCATTCATTGAATCATTGAATCAAACTGCATTCATTGATTCAATGAATCAAACCATATTCCTTGTTGAAATGAAACAAAACTAACTCCCTTCTAGAATGAAGCAAACTGCATTCGTTCATTCAATGAAAGAGGCTGGATTTGTCAATTCAATGAGTAGAGCTACTCTCAGTCATTCAAGGGGCAAGCTTAACGCTTTCATTCAATAAAACATACTGCATTCATTGAATCTATGAATCAAACTGAAATCATTTATTCAATGATTTATACCATATTCCTTGTTTCAAAGGAACAAACCAATCTCCCCTATATAGTGAACCAAACTGCATACGTTCATTCAATGAAACAGGCTGCACTTTTCAATTCAAAGAGTAGAGCTACTCTCATTCATTCATTAGGACAAGCTTAACGCTTTCATTCAATGAAACAAACTGCATTCATTGAATCATTGAAACTAACTGCATTCATTGATTCAATGAATCAAACCATATTCCTTGTTGAAATGAAACAAAACTAACTCCCTTCTAGAGTGAAGCAAACTGCATTCGTTCATTCAATGAAAGAGGCTGGATTTGTCAATTCAATGAGTAGAGCTACTCTCAGTCATTCAAGGGGCAAGCTTAACGCTTTCATTCAATAAAACATACTGCATTCATTGAATCTTTGAATCAAACTGAAATCAGTTATTCAATGATTTATACCATATTCCTTGTTTCAAAGGAACAAACCAATCTCCCCTATATAGTGAACCAAACTGCATACATTCATTCAATGAAACAGGCTGCACTTTTCAATTCAAAGAGTAGAGCTACTCTCATTCATTCATTAGGACAAGCTTAACGCTTTCATTCAATGAAACAAACTGCATTCATTGAATCATTGAATCAAACTGCATTCATTGATTCAATGAATCAAACCATATTCCTTGTTGAAATGAAACAAAACTAACTCCCTTCTCGAGTGAAGCAAACTGCATTCGTTCATTCAATGAAAGAGGGTGCACTTGTCAATTCGAAGAGTAGTGCGACTCTCATTCATTCAATAGGACAAGCTTAACGCTTTCATTCAATGAAACAAACTGCATTCATTGAATCATTGAATCAAACTGCAATTATTAATTTAATGAATCAAACCATATGCCTTGTTTCAATGGAACAAACCTATCTCCCCTATATAGTGAAACAAACTGCATACGTTCATTCAATGAAACAGGCTGCACTTGTTAATTCAATGAGGAGAGCTACTCTCATGTATTCAATGGGTCAAGCTTAACGTTTTCATTCAATGAAACAAACTGCATTTCTTGAATCATTGAATCAAACTGCAATCATTGATTCAAGGAATTAAACCATATCCCTTGTTTCAATGGAACAAACCAATCTGCCTTGCATAGTGAAGCAAACTGCATACGTTCATTGAATGAATTAGGCTGCACTTGTCAATTCAATGAGTAGAGCTACTCCCATTCATTCAAAGGGACAATCTTAACGCTTTCATCTTATAAAGCAAACTGCATTCATTAAATCATTGAATGCAACTGCAATCTGTAATTCAATGAATCAAACCATATTCCTTGTTTCAATGGAACACACCTATCTCCCCTATACAGTGAACCAAACTGCATACGTTCGATCATGAAACATGCTGCACTTGTCAGTTCGAAGAGTCGTGTTACTCTCATTCATTCAATGGATCAAGCTAAACGCTTTCATTCAAAGAAACAAACTGTATTCATTGAATCATTGAATCAAACTGAAATCATTTATTCCTTGATTTAAACCATATTCCTTGTTTCAAAGTAACAAACCAATCTCCCCTATATAGTGAACCAAACTGCATACGTTCATTCAATGAAACAGGCTGCACTTTTCAATTCAAAGAGTAGAGCTACTCTCATTCATTCAATAGGACAAGCTTAACGCTTTCATTCACTGAAACAAACTGCATTCATTGAATCATTGAATCAAACTGCAATTATTAATTTAATGAATGAAACCATATTCCTTGTTTCAATGGAACAAACCTATCTCCCTTGCCTCGTGAACCATACAGCATACGTTCATTCAATGAAAGAGGCTGGATTTGTCAATTCAATGAGTAGAGCTACTCTCATTCATTCAAGGGGCAAGCTTAACGCTTTCATTCAATAAAACATACTGCATTCATTGATTCTATGAATCAAACTGAAATCATTTATTCAATGATTTATACCATATTCCTTGTTTCAACGGAACAAACCAATCTCCCCTATATAGTGAACCAAACTGCAGACGTTTATTCAATGAAACAGGCTGCACTTTTCAATTCAAAGCGTAGAGCTAATCTCATTCATTCATTAGGACAAGCTTAACGCTTTCATTCAATGAAACAAACTGCATTCATTGAATCATTGAATCAAACTGCATTCATTGATTCAATGAATCAAACCATATTCCTTGTTGAAATGAAACAAAACTAACTCCCTTCTAGAGTGAAGCAAACTGCATTCGTTCATTCAATGAAAGAGGCTGGATTTGTCAATTCAATGAGTAGAGCTACTCTCAGTCATTCAAGGGGCAAGCTTAACGCTTTCATTCAATAAAACATACTGCATTCATTGAATCTATGAATCAAACTGAAATCATTTATTCAATGATTTATACCATATTCCTTGTTTCAAAGGAACAAACCAATCTCCCCTATATAGTGAACCAAACTGCATACGTTCATTCAATGAAACAGGCTGCACTTTTCAATTCAAAGAGTAGAGCTACTCTCATTCATTCATTAGGACAAGCTTAACGCTTTCATTCAATGAAACAAACTGCATTCATTGAATCATTGAATCAAACTGCATTCATTGATTCAATGAATCAAACCATATTCCTTGTTGAAATGAAACAAAACTAACTCCCTTCTAGAGTGAAGCAAACTGCATTCGTTCATTCAATGAAAGAGGCTGGATTTGTCAATTCAATGAGTAGAGCTACTCTCAGTCATTCAAGGGGCAAGCTTAACGCTTTCATTCAATAAAACATACTGCATTCATTGAATCTACGAATCAAACTGAAATCATTTATTCAATGATTTATACCATATTCCTTGTTTCAAAGGAACAAACCAATCTCCCCTATATAGTGAACCAAACTGCATACGTTCATTCAATGAAACAGGCTGCACTTTTCAATTCAAAGAGTAGAGCTACTCTCATTCATTCAATAGGACAAGCTTAACGCTTTCATTCACTGAAACAAACTGCATTCATTGAATCATTGAATCAAACTGCAATTATTAATTTAATGAATGAAACCATATTCCTTGTTTCAATGGAACAAACCTATCTCCCATATACAGTGAACCAAACTGCATACGTTCGATCATGAAACATGCTTCACTTGTCAATTCGAAGAGTAGTGTTACTCTCATTCATTCAATGGATCAAGCTAAACGCTTTCATTCAAAGAAACAAACTGTATTCATTGCATCATTGAATCAAACTGCAATCATTGATTCAATGAATTAAACCATATTCCTTGTTTCAATGGAACAAACCAATCTCCCTTATATAGTGAACCAAACTGCATACGTTCATTCAATGATACAGGCTGCACTTGTCAATTGAATGAGTAGAGCTACTCTCATTCACTCAATAGGACAAGCTTAACGCTTTCATTCAGTGAAACAAACTGAATTCATTGAATCATTGAATCAAACTTCATTCATTGATTCAATGAATCAAACTGCATTCATTAATTTAATGAATCAAACCATATTCATTGTGTCAATGGAACAAACCTATCTCCCCTACATAGTGAAACAATCTGCATACGTTCATTAAATGGAACAGGCTGCACTTGTTAATTCAATGAGTAGAGCTACTCTCATTCATTCAATGGGTCAAGCTTAACGTTTTCATTCAAGAAACAAACTACATTCATTGATTCAATGAATCAAACCATATTCCTTGTTGAAATGAAACAAAACTAACTCCCTTCTAGAGTGAAGCAAACTGCATTCGTTCATTCAACGAAAGAGGGTGCACTTGTCAATTCGAAGAGTAGTGCGACTCTCATTCATTCAATAGGACAAGCTTAACGCTTTCATTCAATGAAACAAACTGCATTCATTGAATCATTGAATCAAACTGCAATTATTAATTTCATGATTCAAACCATATGCCTTGTTTCAATGGAACAAACCTATCTCCCTTGCCTCGTGAACCAAACAGCATACGTTCATTCAATGAAAGAGGCTGGATTTGTCAATTCAATGAGTAGAGCTACTCTCATTCATTCAAGGGGCAAGCTTAACGCTTTCATTCAATAAAACATACTGCATTCGTTGAATCTATGAATCAAACTGAAATCATTTATTCAATGATTTATACCATATTCCTTGTTTCAACGGAACAAACCAATCTCCCCTATATAGTGAACCAAACTGCAGACGTTCATTCAATGAAACAGGCTGCACTTTTCAATTCAAAGCGTAGAGCTACTCTCATTCATTCATTAGGACAAGCTTAACGCTTTCATTCAATGAAACAAACTGCATTCATTGAATCATTGAATCAAACTGCATTCATTGATTCAATGAATCAAACCATATTCCTTGTTGAAATGAAACAAAACTAACTCCCTTCTAGAATGAAGCAAACTGCATTCGTTCATTCAATGAAAGAGGCTGGATTTGTCAATTCAATGAGTAGAGCTACTCTCAGTCATTCAAGGGGCAAGCTTAACGCTTTCATTCAATAAAACATACTGCATTCATTGAATCTATGAATCAAACTGAAATCATTTATTCAATGATTTATACCATATTCCTTGTTTCAAAGGAACAAACCAATCTCCCCTATATAGTGAACCAAACTGCATACGTTCATTCAATGAAACAGGCTGCACTTTTCAATTCAAAGAGTAGAGCTACTCTCATTCATTCATTAGGACAAGCTTAACGCTTTCATTCAATGAAACAAACTGCATTCATTGAATCATTGAAACTAACTGCATTCATTGATTCAATGAATCAAACCATATTCCTTGTTGAAATGAAACAAAACTAACTCCCTTCTAGAGTGAAGCAAACTGCATTCGTTCATTCAATGAAAGAGGCTGGATTTGTCAATTCAATGAGTAGAGCTACTCTCAGTCATTCAAGGGGCAAGCTTAACGCTTTCATTCAATAAAACATACTGCATTCATTGAATCTTTGAATCAAACTGAAATCAGTTATTCAATGATTTATACCATATTCCTTGTTTCAAAGGAACAAACCAATCTCCCCTATATAGTGAACCAAACTGCATACATTCATTCAATGAAACAGGCTGCACTTTTCAATTCAAAGAGTAGAGCTACTCTCATTCATTCATTAGGACAAGCTTAACGCTTTCATTCAATGAAACAAACTGCATTCATTGAATCATTGAATCAAACTGCATTCATTGATTCAATGAATCAAACCATATTCCTTGTTGAAATGAAACAAAACTAACTCCCTTCTCGAGTGAAGCAAACTGCATTCGTTCATTCAATGAAAGAGGGTGCACTTGTCAATTCGAAGAGTAGTGCGACTCTCATTCATTCAATAGGACAAGCTTAACGCTTTCATTCAATGAAACAAACTGCATTCATTGAATCATTGAATCAAACTGCAATTATTAATTTAATGAATCAAACCATATGCCTTGTTTCAATGGAACAAACCTATCTCCCCTATATAGTGAAACAAACTGCATACGTTCATTCAATGAAACAGGCTGCACTTGTTAATTCAATGAGGAGAGCTACTCTCATGTATTCAATGGGTCAAGCTTAACGTTTTCATTCAATGAAACAAACTGCATTTCTTGAATCATTGAATCAAACTGCAATCATTGATTCAAGGAATTAAACCATATCCCTTGTTTCAATGGAACAAACCAATCTGCCTTGCATAGTGAAGCAAACTGCATACGTTCATTGAATGAATTAGGCTGCACTTGTCAATTCAATGAGTAGAGCTACTCCCATTCATTCAAAGGGACAATCTTAACGCTTTCATCTTATAAAGCAAACTGCATTCATTAAATCATTGAATGCAACTGCAATCTGTAATTCAATGAATCAAACCATATTCCTTGTTTCAATGGAACACACCTATCTCCCCTATACAGTGAACCAAACTGCATACGTTCGATCATGAAACATGCTGCACTTGTCAGTTCGAAGAGTCGTGTTACTCTCATTCATTCAATGGATCAAGCTAAACGCTTTCATTCAAAGAAACAAACTGTATTCATTGAATCATTGAATCAAACTGAAATCATTTATTCCTTGATTTAAACCATATTCCTTGTTTCAAAGTAACAAACCAATCTCCCCTATATAGTGAACCAAACTGCATACGTTCATTCAATGAAACAGGCTGCACTTTTCAATTCAAAGAGTAGAGCTACTCTCATTCATTCAATAGGACAAGCTTAACGCTTTCATTCACTGAAACAAACTGCATTCATTGAATCATTGAATCAAACTGCAATTATTAATTTAATGAATGAAACCATATTCCTTGTTTCAATGGAACAAACCTATCTCCCTTGCCTCGTGAACCATACAGCATACGTTCATTCAATGAAAGAGGCTGGATTTGTCAATTCAATGAGTAGAGCTACTCTCATTCATTCAAGGGGCAAGCTTAACGCTTTCATTCAATAAAACATACTGCATTCATTGATTCTATGAATCAAACTGAAATCATTTATTCAATGATTTATACCATATTCCTTGTTTCAACGGAACAAACCAATCTCCCCTATATAGTGAACCAAACTGCAGACGTTTATTCAATGAAACAGGCTGCACTTTTCAATTCAAAGCGTAGAGCTAATCTCATTCATTCATTAGGACAAGCTTAACGCTTTCATTCAATGAAACAAACTGCATTCATTGAATCATTGAATCAAACTGCATTCATTGATTCAATGAATCAAACCATATTCCTTGTTGAAATGAAACAAAACTAACTCCCTTCTAGAGTGAAGCAAACTGCATTCGTTCATTCAATGAAAGAGGCTGGATTTGTCAATTCAATGAGTAGAGCTACTCTCAGTCATTCAAGGGGCAAGCTTAACGCTTTCATTCAATAAAACATACTGCATTCATTGAATCTATGAATCAAACTGAAATCATTTATTCAATGATTTATACCATATTCCTTGTTTCAAAGGAACAAACCAATCTCCCCTATATAGTGAACCAAACTGCATACGTTCATTCAATGAAACAGGCTGCACTTTTCAATTCAAAGAGTAGAGCTACTCTCATTCATTCATTAGGACAAGCTTAACGCTTTCATTCAATGAAACAAACTGCATTCATTGAATCATTGAATCAAACTGCATTCATTGATTCAATGAATCAAACCATATTCCTTGTTGAAATGAAACAAAACTAACTCCCTTCTAGAGTGAAGCAAACTGCATTCGTTCATTCAATGAAAGAGGCTGGATTTGTCAATTCAATGAGTAGAGCTACTCTCAGTCATTCAAGGGGCAAGCTTAACGCTTTCATTCAATAAAACATACTGCATTCATTGAATCTACGAATCAAACTGAAATCATTTATTCAATGATTTATACCATATTCCTTGTTTCAAAGGAACAAACCAATCTCCCCTATATAGTGAACCAAACTGCATACGTTCATTCAATGAAACAGGCTGCACTTTTCAATTCAAAGAGTAGAGCTACTCTCATTCATTCAATAGGACAAGCTTAACGCTTTCATTCACTGAAACAAACTGCATTCATTGAATCATTGAATCAAACTGCAATTATTAATTTAATGAATGAAACCATATTCCTTGTTTCAATGGAACAAACCTATCTCCCTTGCCTCGTGAACCATACAGCATACGTTCATTCAATGAAAGAGGCTGGATTTGTCAATTCAATGAGTAGAGCTACTCTCATTCATTCAAGGGGCAAGCTTAACGCTTTCATTCAATAAAACATACTGCATTCTTTGATTCTATGAATCAAACTGAAATCATTTATTCAATGATTTATACCATATTCCTTGTTTCAACGGAACAAACCAATCTCCCCTATATAGTGAACCAAACTGCAGACGTTTATTCAATGAAACAGGCTGCACTTTTCAATTCAAAGCGTAGAGCTAATCTCATTCATTCATTAGGACAAGCTTAACGCTTTCATTCAATGAAACAAACTGCATTCATTGAATCATTGAATCAAACTGCATTCATTGATTCAATGAATCAAACCATATTCCTTGTTGAAATGAAACAAAACTAACTCCCTTCTAGAGTGAAGCAAACTGCATTCGTTCATTCAATGAAAGAGGCTGGATTTGTCAATTCAATGAGTAGAGCTACTCTCAGTCATTCAAGGGGCAAGCTTAACGCTTTCATTCAATAAAACATACTGCATTCATTGAATCTATGAATCAAACTGAAATCATTTATTCAATGATTTATACCATATTCCTTGTTTCAAAGGAACAAACCAATCTCCCCTATATAGTGAACCAAACTGCATACGTTCATTCAATGAAACAGGCTGCACTTTTCAATTCAAAGAGTAGAGCTACTCTCATTCATTCATTAGGACAAGCTTAACGCTTTCATTCAATGAAACAAACTGCATTCATTGAATCATTGAATCAAACTGCATTCATTGATTCAATGAATCAAACCATATTCCTTGTTGAAATGAAACAAAACTAACTCCCTTCTAGAGTGAAGCAAACTGCATTCGTTCATTCAATGAAAGAGGCTGGATTTGTCAATTCAATGAGTAGAGCTACTCTCAGTCATTCAAGGGGCAAGCTTAACGCTTTCATTCAATAAAACATACTGCATTCATTGAATCTACGAATCAAACTGAAATCATTTATTCAATGATTTATACCATATTCCTTGTTTCAAAGGAACAAACCAATCTCCCCTATATAGTGAACCAAACTGCATACGTTCATTCAATGAAACAGGCTGCACTTTTCAATTCAAAGAGTAGAGCTACTCTCATTCATTCATTAGGACAAGCTTAACGCTTTTATTCAATGAAACAAACTGCATTCATTGAATCATTGAATCAAACTGCATTCATTGATTCAATGAATCAAACCATATTCCTTGTTGAAATGAAACAAAACTAACTCCCTTCTAGAGTGAAGCAAACTGCATTCGTTCATTCAATGAAAGAGGGTGCACTTGTCAATTCGAAGAGTAGTGCGACTCTCATTCATTCAATAGGACAAGCTTAACGCTTTCATTCAAAGAAACAAACTGTATTCATTGCATCATTGAATCAAACTGCAATCATTGATTCAATGAATCAAACCATATTCCTTGTTGAAATGAAACAAAACTAACTCCCTTCTAGAGTGAAGCAAACTGCATACGTTCATTCAATGAAACAGGCTGCACTTGTTAATTCAATGAGGAGAGCTACTCTCATGTATTCAATGGGTCAAGCTTAACGTTTTCATTCAATGAAACAAACTGCATTTCTTGAATCATTGAATCAAACTGCAATCACTGATTCAATGAATTAAACCATATTCCTTGTTTCATTGAACAAACCAATCTGCCTTGCGTAGTGAACCAAACTGCATACGTTCATTGAATGATTTAGGCTGCACTTGTCAATTCAATGAGAAGAGCTACTCTCATTCATTCAAAGGGACAATCTTAACGCTTTCATCTTACAAAGCAAACTGCATTCATTAAATCATTGAATGCAACTGCAATCTGTAATTCAATGAATCAAACCATATTCCTTGTTTCAATGCAACAAACCTATCTCCCCTATACAGTGAACCGAACTGCATACGTTCGATCATGAAACATGCTGCACTTTTCAATTCGAAAAGTCGTGTTACTCTCATTCATTCAATGGATCAAGCTAAACGCTTTCATTCAAAGAAACAAACTGTATTCATTGAATCATTGAATCAAACTGAAATCATTTATTCCTTGATTTAAACCATATTCCTTGTTTCAAAGTAACAAACCAATCTCCCCTAAATAGTGAACCAAACTGCATACGTTCATTCAATGAAACAGGCTGCACTTTTCAATTCAAAGAGTAGAGCTACTGTCATTCATTCAATAGGACAAGCTTAACGCTTTCATTCACTGAAACAAACTGCATTCATTGAATCATTGAATCAAACTGCATTCATTGAATCAATGAATCAAACCATATTCCTTGTTGATATGAAACAAAACTAACTCCCTTCTAGAGTGAAGCAAACTGCATTCGTTCATTCAATGAAACAGGGTGCACTTGTCAATTCTAAGAGTAGTGCGACACTAATTCATTCAATAGGACAAGCTTAACGCTTTCATTCAATGAAACAAACAGCATTCATTGAATCATTCAATCAAACTGCAATTATTAATTTAATGAATCAAACCATATGCCTTGTTTCAATGGAACAAACCTATCTCCCCTATATAGTGAAACAAACTGCATACGTTCATTCAATCAAACAGGCTGCACTTGTTAATTCAATGAGTAGAGCTACTCTCATTCATTCAATGGGTCAAGCTTAACGTTTTCATTCAAAGAAACAAACTGCATTTCTTGAATCATTGAATCAAACTGCAATCATTGATTCAATGAATTAAACCATATTCCTTGTTTCAATGGAACAAACCAATCTCCCTTATATAGTGAACCAAACTGCATACGTTCATTCAATGATACAGGCTGCACTTGTCAAATCAATGAGTAGAGCTACTGTCATTCATTCAAAGGGACAATCTTAACGCTTTCATCTAATAAAACAAACTGCATTCATTAAATCATTGAATGAAACTGCAATCTGTAATTCAATGAATCAAACCATATTCCTTGTTTCAATGGAACAAACCTATCTCCCCTATACAGTGAACCAAACTGCATACGTTCGATCATGAAACATGCTTCACTTGTCAATTCGAAGAGTAGTGTTACTCTCATTCATTCAATGGATCAAGCTAAACGCTTTCATTCAAAGAAACAAACTGTATTCATTGCATCATTGAATCAAACTGCAATCATTGATTCAATGAATTAAACCATATTCCTTGTTTCAATGGAACAAACCAATCTCCCTTATATAGTGAACCAAACTGCATACGTTCATTCAATGATACAGGCTGCACTTGTCAATTCAATGAGTAGAGCTACTCTCATTCACTCAATAGGACAAGCTTAACGCTTTCATTCAGTGAAACAAACTGAATTCATTGAATCATTGAATCAAACTTCATTCATTGATTCAATGAATCAAACTGCATTCATTAATTTAATGAATCAAACCATATTCATTGTGTCAATGGAACAAACCTATCTCCCCTACATAGTGAAACAAACTGCATACGTTCATTAAATGAAACAGGCTGCACTTGTTAATTCAATGAGTAGAGCTACTCTCATTCATTCAATGGGTCAAGCTTAACGTTTTCATTCAAGAAACAAACTGCATTCATTGAATCAGTGAATCAAACTGCATTCATTGATTCAATGAATCAAACTATATTCCTTGTTGAAATGAAACAAAACTAACTCCCTTCTAGAGTGAAGCAAACTGCACTCGTTCATTCAATGAAAGAGGGTGCACTTGCCAATTCGAAGAGTAGTGCGACTCTCATTCATTCAATAGGACAAGCTTAACGCTTTCATTCAATGAAACAAACTGCATTCATTAAATCATTGAATCAAACTGCAATTATTAATTTCATGAATCAAACCATATGCCTTGTTTCAATGGAACAAACCTATCTCCCTTGCCTCGTGAACCAAACAGCATACATTCATTCAATGAAAGAGGCTGGATTTGTCAATTCAATGAGTAGAGCTACTCTCATTCATTCAAGGGGCAAGCTTAACGCTTTCATTCAATAAAACATACTGCATTCATTGAATCTATGAATCAAACTGAAATCATTTATTCAATGATTTATACCATATTCCTTGTTTCAAAGGAACAAACCAATCTCCCCTATATAGTGAACCAAACTGCATACGTTCATTCAATGAAACAGACTGCACTTTTCAATTCAAAGAGTAGAGCTACTCTCGTTCATTCAATAGGACAAGCTTAACGCTTTCATTCAATGAAACAAATTGCATTCATTGAATCATTGAATCAAACTGCAATTATTAAATTAATGAATCAAACCATATTCCTTGTTTCAATGGAACAAACCTATCTCCCTTGCCTCGTGAACCAAACAGCATACGTTCATTCAATGAAAGAGGCTGGATTTGTCAATTCAATGAGTAGAGCTACTCTCATTCATTCAAGGGGCAAGCTTAACGCTTTCATTCAATAAAACATACTGCATTCATTGAATCTATGAATCAAACTGAAATCATTTATTCAATGATTTATACCATATTCCTTGTTTCAACGGAACAAACCAATCTCCCCTATATAGTGAACCAAACTGCAGACGTTCATTCAATGAAACAGGCTGCACTTTTCAATTCAAAGCGTAGAGCTACTCTCATTCATTCATTAGGACAAGCTTAACGGTTTCATTCAATGAAACAAACTGCATTCATTGAATCATTGAATCAAACTGCATTCATTGATTCAATGAATCAAACCATATTCCTTGTTGAAATGAAACAAAACTAACTCCCTTCTAGAGTGAAGCAAACTGCATTCGTTCATTCAATGAAAGAGGCTGGATTTGTCAATTCAATGAGTAGAGCTACTCTCAGTCATTCAAGGGGCAAGCTTAACGCTTTCATTCAATAAAACATACTGCATTCATTGAATCTATGAATCAAACTGAAATCATTTATTCAATGATTTATACCATATTCCTTGTTTCAAAGGAACAAACCAATCTCCCCTATATAGTGAACCAAACTGCATACGTTCATTCAATGAAACAGGCTGCACTTTTCAATTCAAAGTGTAGAGCTACTCTCATTCATTCATTAGGACAAGCTTAACGCTTTCATTCAATGAAACAAACTGCATTCATTGAATCATTGAAACTAACTGCATTCATTGATTCAATGAATCAAACCATATTCCTTGTTGAAATGAAACAAAACTAACTCCCTTCTAGAGTGAAGCAAACTGCATTCGTTCATTCAATGAAAGAGGCTGGATTTGTCAATTCAATGAGTAGAGCTACTCTCAGTCATTCAAGGGGCAAGCTTAACGCTTTCATTCAATAAAACATACTGCATTCATTGAATCTATGAATCAAACTGAAATCATTTATTCAATGATTTATACCATATTCCTTGTTTCAAAGGAACAAACCAATCTCCCCTATATAGTGAACCAAACTGCATACGTTCATTCAATGAAACAGGCTGCACTTTTCAATTCAAAGAGTAGAGCTACTCTCATTCATTCATTAGGACAAGCTTAACGCTTTCATTCAATGAAACAAACTGCATTCATTGAATCATTGAATCAAACTGCATTCATTGATTCAATGAATCAAACCATATTCCTTGTTGAAATGAAACAAAACTAACTCCCTTCTAGAGTGAAGCAAACTGCATTCGTTCATTCAATGAAAGAGGCTGGATTTGTCAATTCAATGAGTAGAGCTACTCTCAGTCATTCAAGGGGCAAGCTTAACGCTTTCATTCAATAAAACATACTGCATTCATTGAATCTACGAATCAAACTGAAATCATTTATTCAATGATTTATACCATATTCCTTGTTTCAAAGGAACAAACCAATCTCCCCTATATAGTGAACCAAACTGCATACGTTCATTCAATGAAACAGGCTGCACTTTTCAATTCAAAGAGTAGAGCTACTCTCATTCATTCAATAGGACAAGCTTAACGCTTTCATTCACTGAAACAAACTGCATTCATTGAATCATTGAATCAAACTGCAATTATTAATTTAATGAATGAAACCATATTCCTTGTTTCAATGGAACAAACCTATCTCCCTTGCCTCGTGAACCATACAGCATACGTTCATTCAATGAAAGAGGCTGGATTTGTCAATTCAATGAGTAGAGCTACTCTCATTCATTCAAGGGGCAAGCTTAACGCTTTCATTCAATAAAACATACTGCATTCATTGATTCTATGAATCAAACTGAAATCATTTATTCAATGATTTATACCATATTCCTTGTTTCAACGGAACAAACCAATCTCCCCTATATAGTGAACCAAACTGCAGACGTTTATTCAATGAAACAGGCTGCACTTTTCAATTCAAAGCGTAGAGCTAATCTCATTCATTCATTAGGACAAGCTTAACGCTTTCATTCAATGAAACAAACTGCATTCATTGAATCATTGAATCAAACTGCATTCATTGATTCAATGAATCAAACCATATTCCTTGTTGAAATGAAACAAAACTAACTCCCTTCTAGAGTGAAGCAAACTGCATTCGTTCATTCAATGAAAGAGGCTGGATTTGTCAATTCAATGAGTAGAGCTACTCTCAGTCATTCAAGGGGCAAGCTTAACGCTTTCATTCAATAAAACATACTGCATTCATTGAATCTATGAATCAAACTGAAATCATTTATTCAATGATTTATACCATATTCCTTGTTTCAAAGGAACAAACCAATCTCCCCTATATAGTGAACCAAACTGCATACGTTCATTCAATGAAACAGGCTGCACTTTTCAATTCAAAGAGTAGAGCTACTCTCATTCATTCATTAGGACAAGCTTAACGCTTTCATTCAATGAAACAAACTGCATTCATTGAATCATTGAATCAAACTGCATTCATTGATTCAATGAATCAAACCATATTCCTTGTTGAAATGAAACAAAACTAACTCCCTTCTAGAGTGAAGCAAACTGCATTCGTTCATTCAATGAAAGAGGCTGGATTTGTCAATTCAATGAGTAGAGCTACTCTCAGTCATTCAAGGGGCAAGCTTAACGCTTTCATTCAATAAAACATACTGCATTCATTGAATCTACGAATCAAACTGAAATCATTTATTCAATGATTTATACCATATTCCTTGTTTCAAAGGAACAAACCAATCTCCCCTATATAGTGAACCAAACTGCATACGTTCATTCAATGAAACAGGCTGCACTTTTCAATTCAAAGAGTAGAGCTACTCTCATTCATTCATTAGGACAAGCTTAACGCTTTTATTCAATGAAACAAACTGCATTCATTGAATCATTGAATCAAACTGCATTCATTGATTCAATGAATCAAACCATATTCCTTGTTGAAATGAAACAAAACTAACTCCCTTCTAGAGTGAAGCAAACTGCATTCGTTCATTCAATGAAAGAGGGTGCACTTGTCAATTCGAAGAGTAGTGCGACTCTCATTCATTCAATAGGACAAGCTTAACGCTTTCATTCAAAGAAACAAACTGTATTCATTGCATCATTGAATCAAACTGCAATCATTGATTCAATGAATCAAACCATATTCCTTGTTGAAATGAAACAAAACTAACTCCCTTCTAGAGTGAAGCAAACTGCATACGTTCATTCAATGAAACAGGCTGCACTTGTTAATTCAATGAGGAGAGCTACTCTCATGTATTCAATGGGTCAAGCTTAACGTTTTCATTCAATGAAACAAACTGCATTTCTTGAATCATTGAATCAAACTGCAATCACTGATTCAATGAATTAAACCATATTCCTTGTTTCATTGAACAAACCAATCTGCCTTGCGTAGTGAACCAAACTGCATACGTTCATTGAATGATTTAGGCTGCACTTGTCAATTCAATGAGAAGAGCTACTCTCATTCATTCAAAGGGACAATCTTAACGCTTTCATCTTACAAAGCAAACTGCATTCATTAAATCATTGAATGCAACTGCAATCTGTAATTCAATGAATCAAAACATATTCCTTGTTTCAATGCAACAAACCTATCTCCCCTATACAGTGAACCGAACTGCATACGTTCGATCATGAAACATGCTGCACTTTTCAATTCGAAGAGTCGTGTTACTCTCATTCATTCAATGGATCAAGCTAAACGCTTTCATTCAAAGAAACAAACTGTATTCATTGAATCATTGAATCAAACTGAAATCATTTATTCCTTGATTTAAACCATATTCCTTGTTTCAAAGTAACAAACCAATCTCCCCTATATAGTGAACCAAACTGCAGACGTTCATTCAATGAAACAGGCTGCACTTTTCAATTCAAAGAGTAGAGCTACTGTCATTCATTCAATAGGACAAGCTTAACGCTTTCATTCACTGAAACAAACTGCATTCATTGAATCATTGAATCAAACTGCATTCATTGAATCAATGAATCAAACCATATTCCTTGTTGATATGAAACAAAACTAACTCCCTTCTAGAGTGAAGCAAACTGCATTCGTTCATTCAATGAAAGAGGGTGCACTTGTCAATTCTAAGAGTAGTGCGACACTAATTCATTCAATAGGAGAAGCTTAACGCTTTCATTCAATGAAACAAACAGCATTCATTGAATCATTCAATCAAACTGCAATTATTAATTTAATGAATCAAACCATATGCCTTGTTTCAATGGAACAAACCTATCTCCCCTATATAGTGAAACAAACTGCATACGTTCATTCAATCAAACAGGCTGCACTTGTTAATTCAATGAGTAGAGCTACTCTCATTCATTCAATGGGTCAAGCTTAACGTTTTCATTCAAAGAAACAAACTGCATTTCTTGAATCATTGAATCAAACTGCAATCATTGATTCAATGAATTAAACCATATTCCTTGTTTCAATGGAACAAACCAATCTCCCTTATATAGTGAACCAAACTGCATACGTTCATTCAATGATACAGGCTGCACTTGTCAAATCAATGAGTAGAGCTACTGTCATTCATTCAAAGGGACAATCTTAACGCTTTCATCTAATAAAACAAACTGCATTCATTAAATCATTGAATGAAACTGCAATCTGTAATTCAATGAATCAAACCATATTCCTTGTTTCAATGGAACAAACCTATCTCCCCTATACAGTGAACCAAACTGCATACGTTCGATCATGAAACATGCTTCACTTGTCAATTCGAAGAGTAGTGTTACTCTCATTCATTCAATGGATCAAGCTAAACGCTTTCATTCAAAGAAACAAACTGTATTCATTGCATCATTGAATCAAACTGCAATCATTGATTCAATGAATTAAACCATATTCCTTGTTTCAATGGAACAAACCAATCTCCCTTATATAGTGAACCAAACTGCATACGTTCATTCAATGATACAGGCTGCACTTGTCAATTCAATGAGTAGAGCTACTCTCATTCACTCAATAGGACAAGCTTAACGCTTTCATTCAGTGAAACAAACTGAATTCTTTGAATCATTGAATCAAACTTCATTCATTGATTCAATGAATCAAACTGCATTCATTAATTTAATGAATCAAACCATATTCATTGTGTCAATGGAACAAACCTATCTCCCCTACATAGTGAAACAAACTGCATACGTTCATTAAATGAAACAGGCTGCACTTGTTAATTCAATGAGTAGAGCTACTCTCATTCATTCAATGGGTCAAGCTTAACGTTTTCATTCAAGAAACAAACTGCATTCATTGAATCAGTGAATCAAACTGCATTCATTGATTCAATGAATCAAACTATATTCCTTGTTGAAATGAAACAAAACTAACTCCCTTCTAGAGTGAAGCAAACTGCACTCGTTCATTCAATGAAAGAGGGTGCACTTGTCAATTCGAAGAGTAGTGCGACTCTCATTCATTCAATAGGACAAGCTTAACGCTTTCATTCAATGAAACAAACTGCATTCATTAAATCATTGAATCAAACTGCAAT
Organism: Chiloscyllium punctatum; assembly: GCF_047496795.1. NCBI lineage: Eukaryota > Metazoa > Chordata > Chondrichthyes > Orectolobiformes > Hemiscylliidae > Chiloscyllium > Chiloscyllium punctatum. The sequence continues at coordinate 25,611,311 of NC_092748.1, read as the reverse complement.
TATTAATTTCATGAATCAAACCATATGCCTTGTTTCAATGGAACAAACCTATCTCCCTTGCCTCGTGAACCAAACAGCATACATTCATTCAATGAAAGAGGCTGGATTTGTCAATTCAATGAGTAGAGCTACTCTCATTCATTCAAGGGGCAAGCTTAACGCTTTCATTCAATAAAACATACTGCATTCATTGAATCTATGAATCAAACTGAAATCATTTATTCAATGATTTATACCATATTCCTTGTTTCAAAGGAACAAACCAATCTCCCCTATATAGTGAACCAAACTGCATACGTTCATTCAATGAAACAGACTGCACTTTTCAATTCAAAGAGTAGAGCTACTCTCGTTCATTCAATAGGACAAGCTTAACGCTTTCATTCAATGAAACAAATTGCATTCATTGAATCATTGAATCAAACTGCAATTATTAAATTAATGAATCAAACCATATTCCTTGTTTCAATGGAACAAACCTATCTCCCTTGCCTCGTGAACCAAACAGCATACGTTCATTCAATGAAAGAGGCTGGATTTGTCAATTCAATGAGTAGAGCTACTCTCATTCATTCAAGGGGCAAGCTTAACGCTTTCATTCAATAAAACATACTGCATTCATTGAATCTATGAATCAAACTGAAATCATTTATTCAATGATTTATACCATATTCCTTGTTTCAACGGAACAAACCAATCTCCCCTATATAGTGAACCAAACTGCAGACGTTCATTCAATGAAACAGGCTGCACTTTTCAATTCAAAGCGTAGAGCTACTCTCATTCATTCATTAGGACAAGCTTAACGGTTTCATTCAATGAAACAAACTGCATTCATTGAATCATTGAATCAAACTGCATTCATTGATTCAATGAATCAAACCATATTCCTTGTTGAAATGAAACAAAACTAACTCCCTTCTAGAGTGAAGCAAACTGCATTCGTTCATTCAATGAAAGAGGCTGGATTTGTCAATTCAATGAGTGGAGCTACTCTCAGTCATTCAAGGGGCAAGCTTAACGCTTTCATTCAATAAAACATACTGCATTCATTGAATCTATGAATCAAACTGAAATCATTTATTCAATGATTTATACCATATTCCTTGTTTCAAAGGAACAAACCAATCTCCCCTATATAGTGAACCAAACTGCATACGTTCATTCAATGAAACAGGCTGCACTTTTCAATTCAAAGTGTAGAGCTACTCTCATTCATTCATTAGGACAAGCTTAACGCTTTCATTCAATGAAACAAACTGCATTCATTGAATCATTGAAACTAACTGCATTCATTGATTCAATGAATCAAACCATATTCCTTGTTGAAATGAAACAAAACTAACTCCCTTCTAGAGTGAAGCAAACTGCATTCGTTCATTCAATGAAAGAGGCTGGATTTGTCAATTCAATGAGTAGAGCTACTCTCAGTCATTCAAGGGGCAAGCTTAACGCTTTCATTCAATAAAACATACTGCATTCATTGAATCTATGAATCAAACTGAAATCATTTATTCAATGATTTATACCATATTCCTTGTTTCAAAGGAACAAACCAATCTCCCCTATATAGTGAACCAAACTGCATACGTTCATTCAATGAAACAGGCTGCACTTTTCAATTCAAAGAGTAGAGCTACTCTCATTCATTCATTAGGACAAGCTTAACGCTTTCATTCAATGAAACAAACTGCATTCATTGAATCATTGAATCAAACTGCATTCATTGATTCAATGAATCAAACCATATTTTTTGTTGAAATGAAACAAAACTAACTCCCTACTAGAGTGAAGCAAACTGCATTCGTTCATTCAATGAAAGAGGGTGCACTTGTCAATTCGAAGAGTAGTGCGACTCTCATTTATTCAATAGGACAAGCTTAACGCTTTCATTCAATGAAACAAACTGCATTCATTGAATCATTGAATCAAACTGCAATTATTAATTTAATGAATCAAACCATATGCCTTGTTTCAATGGAACAAACCAATCTCCCCTATATAGTGAACCAAACTGCAGACGTTCATTCAATGAAACAGGCTGCACTTTTCAATTCAAAGCGTAGAGCTACTCTCATTCATTCATTAGGACAAGCTTAACGCTTTCATTCAATAAACAAACTGCATTCATTGAATCATTGAATCAAACTGCATTCATTGATTCAATGAATCAAACCATATTCCTTGTTTCAATGGAACAAACCAATCTGCCTTGCATAGTGAATCAAACTGCATACGTTCATTGAATGAATTAGGCTGCACTTGTCAATTCAATGAGTAGAGCTACTCTCATTCATTCAAAGTGACAATCTTAACGCTTTCATCTTATAAAGCAAACTGCATTCATTAAATCATTGAATGCAACTGCAATCTGTAATTCAATGAATCAAACCATATTCCTTGTTTCAATGCAACAAACCTATCTCCCCTATACAGTGAACCAAACTGCATACGTTCGATCATGAAACATGCTGCACTTGTCAATTCGAAGAGTCGTGTTACTCTCATTCATTCAATGGATCAAGCTAAACGCTTTCATTCAAAGAAAAAAACTGTATTCATTGAATCATTGAATCAAACTGAAATTATTTATTCCTTGATTTAAACCATATTCCTTGTTTCAAAGTAACAAACCAATCTCCCCTATATAGTGAACCAAACTGCATACGTTCATTCAATGAAACAGGCTGCACTTTTCAATTCAAAGAGTAGAGCTACTCTCATTCATTCAATAGGACAAGCTTAACGCTTTCATTCACTGAAACAAACTGCATTCATTGAATCATTGAATCAAACTGCATTCATTGATTCAATGAATCAAACCATATCCCTTGTTGATATGAAACAAAACTAACTCCCTTCTAGAGTGAAGCAAACTGCATTCGTTCATTCAATGAAAGAGGGTGCACTTGCCAATTCGAAGAGTAGTGCGACTCTCATTCATTCAATAGGACAAGCTTAACGCTTTCATTCAATGAAACAAACTGCATTCATTGAATCATTGAATCAAACTGCAATTATTAATTTAATGAATGAAACCATATTCCTTGTTTCAATGGAACAAACCTATCTCCCCTATATAGTGAAACAAACTGCATACGTTCATTCAATGAAACAGGATGCACTTGTTAATTCAATGAGTACAGACCCTCTCATTCTTTCAATGGGTCAAGCTTAACGTTTTCATTCAATAAACAAACTGCATTCATTGAATCATTGAATCAAACTGCATTCATTGATTCAATGAATCAAACCATATTCCTTGTTGAAATGAAACAAAACTAACTCCCTTCTAGAGTGAAGCAAACTGCATTCGTTCATTCAATGAAAGACGGTGCACTTGTCAATTCTAAGAGTAGTGCGACTCTAATTCATTCAATAGGACAAGCTTAACGCTTTCATTCAATGGAACAAACTGCATTCATTGAATCATTGAATCAAACTGCAATTATTAATTTAATGAATCAAACCATATGCCTTGTTTCAATGGAACAAATCTATCTCCCCTATATAGTGAAACAAACTGCATACGTTCATTCAATCAAACAGGCTGCACTTGTTAATTCAATGAGTAGAGCAACTCTCATTCATTCAATGCGTCAAGCTTAACGTTTTCATTCAAAGAAACAAACTGCATTTCTTGAATCTTTGAATCAAACTGCAATCATTGATTCAATGAATTAAACCATATTCCTTGTTTCAATGGAACAAACCAATCTCCCTTATATAGTGAACCAAACTGCATACGTTCATTCAATGATACAGGCTGCACTTGTCAATTCAATGAGTAGAGCTACTCTCATTCACTCAATAGGACAAGCTTAACGCTTTCATTCAGTGAAACAAACTGAATTCTTTGAATCATTTAATCAAACTTCATTCATTGATTCAATGAATCAAACTGCATTCATTAATTTAATGAATCAAACCATATTCATTGTGTCAATGGAACAAACCTATCTCCCCTACATAGTGAAACAAACTGCATACGTTCATTCAATGAAACAGGCTGCACTTGTTAATTCAATGAGTAGAGCTACTCTCATTCACTCAATAGGACAAGCTTAACGCTTTCATTCAGTGAAACAAACTGAATTCTTTGAATCATTTAATCAAACTTCATTCATTGATTCAATGAATCAAACTGCATTCATTAATTTAATGAATCAAACCATATTCATTGTGTCAATGGAACAAACCTATCTCCCCTACATAGTGAAACAAACTGCATACGTTCATTCAATGAAACAGGCTGCACTTGTTAATTCAATGAGTAGAGCTACTCTCATTCATTCAATGGGTCGAGCTTAACGTTTTCATTCAAGAAACAAACTGCATTCATTGAATCAGTGAATCAAACTGCATTCATTGATTCAATGAATCAAACTATATTCCTTGTTGAAATGAAAGAAAACTAACTCCCTTCTAGAGTGAAGCAAACTGCACTCGTTCATTCAATGAAAGAGGGTGCACTTGTCAATTCGAAGAGTAGTGAGACTCTCATTCATTCAATAGGACAAGCTTAACGCTTTCATTCAATGAAACAAACTGCATTCATTAAATCATTGAATCAAACTGCAATTATTAATTTCATGAATCAAACCATATGCCTTGTTTCAATGGAACAAACCTATCTCCCTTGCCTCGTGAACCAAACAGCATACATTCATTCAATGAAAGAGGCTGGATTTGTCAATTCAATGAGTAGAGCGACTCACATTCATTCAAGGGGCAAGCTTAACGCTTTCATTCAATAAAACATACTGCATTCATTGAATCTATGAATCAAACTGAAATCATTTATTCAATGATTTATACCATATTCCTTGTTTCAAAGGAACAAACCAATCTCCCCTATATAGTGAACCAAACTGCATACGTTCATTCAATGAAACAGACTGCACTTTTCAATTCAAAGAGTAGAGCTACTCTCATTCATTCAATAGGACAAGCTTAACGCTTTCATTCAATGAAACAAACTGCATTCATTGAATCATTGAATCAAACTGCATTCATTGATTCAATGAATCAAACCATATTCCTTGTTGAAATGAAACAAAACTAACTCCCTTCTAGAGTGAAGCAAACTGCATTCGTTCATTCAATGAAAGAGGGTGCCCTTGCCATTTCGAAGAGTAGTGCGACTCTCATTCATTCAATAGGACAAGCTTAACGCTTTCATTCAATGAAACATAGAACAATACAGCACAGAACAGGCCCTTCGGCCCACGATGTTGTGCCGAACTTCTATCCTAGATTAAGCACCCATCCATGTACCTATCCAAATGCCGCTTAAAGGTCGCCAATGAATCTGACTCTACCACTCCCTCGGGCAGCGCATTCCATGCCCCCACCACTCTCTGGGTAAAGAACCCACCCCGACATCTCCCCTATACCTTCCACCCTTCACCTTAAATTTATGTCCCCTTGTAACACTCAGTTGTACCCGGGGAAAAAGTTTCTGACTGTCTACTCTATCTATTCCTCTGATCATCTTATAAACCTCTATCAAGTCACCCCTCATCCTTCGCCGTTCCAGCGAGAAAAGGCCGAGAACTCTCAACCTATCCTCGTACGACCTACTCTCCATTCCAGGCAACATCCTGGTAAATCTTCTCTGCACCCTCTCCAAAGCTTCCACATCTTTCCTAAAGTGAGGCGACCAGAACTGCACACAGTACTCCAAATGTGGCCTAACCAAAGTCCTGTACAGCTGCAACATCACCTCACGACTCTTGAATTCAATCCCTCTGCTAATGAACGATAATACTCCATAGGCCTTCTTACAAACTCTATCCACCTGAGTGGCAACCTTCAAAGATCTATGTACATAGACCCCAAGATCCCTCTGTTCCTCCACCTGACCAAGAACCCTACCATTAACCCTGTATTCCGCATTCTTATTTGTTCTTCCAAAATGGACAACTTCACACTTGGCAGGGTTGAACTCCATCTGCCACTCCTCAGCCCAGCTCTGCATCATATCTAAGTCCCTCTGCAGCTGACAACAGCCCTCCTCACTGTCCACAACTCCACCTATCTTTGTATCATCTGCAAATTTACTGACCCACCCTTCGACTCCCTCATCTAAGTCATTAATAAAAATTACAAACAGCAGAGGACCCAGAACTGATCCCTGCGGAACTCCACTTGTAACTGGACTCCATGCTGAATATTTACCATCTACCACCACTCTCTGCCTTCGACCGGTTAGCCAGTTTTCTATCCACTTGGCCAAATTTCCCTCTATCCCATGCCTCCTGACTTTCCGCATAAGCCTACCATGGGAACCTTATCAAATGCTTTACTAAAATCCATGTACACTACATCCACTGCTCTACCCTCATCCACATGCTTGGTCACCTCCTCGAAGAATTCAATAAGACTTGTAAGGCAAGACCTACCCTTCACAAATCCGTGCTGGCTGTCCCTAATCAAGCAGTGTCTTTCCAGATACTCGTAAATCCTATCCCTCAGTACCCTTTCCATTACTTTGCCTACCACAGAAGTAAGACTAACTGGCCTGTAATTCCCGGGGTTATCCCTATTCCCTTTTTTGAACAGGGGCACAACATTCGCTACTCTCCAGTCCCCTGGTACCACCCCAGTTGCCAGTGAAGACGAGAAGATCATTGCCAATGGTACTGCAATTTCCTCTCTTGCTTCCCACATAATCCTAGGATATATCCCGTCAGGCCCGGGGGACTTGTCTATCCTCAAGTTGTTCAAAATGTCCAACACATCTTCCTTCCTAACAGGTATCTCTTCTAGCTTATCAGTCCGTTTCACACTCTCCTCTTCAACAATATGGTCCCTCTCGTTCGTAAATACTGAAGAGAAGTACTTGTTCAAGACCTCTCCTATCTCTTCCGACTCAATACACAGTCTCCCACCACTGTCCTTGATCGGACCTACCCTCGTTCTCGTCATTCTCAGGTTTCTCACATACGCATAGAATGCCTTGGGGTTATCCTTGATCCTATCCGCCAGGGATTTTTCATGCCCTCTCTTAGCTCTCCTAATCCCTTTCTTCAGGTCCCTTCTGGCTATCCTGTATCCCTCCACTGCTCTGTCTGAACCTTGTTTCCTCAACCTTATGTAAGCCTCCTTCTTCCTCTTTACTAGACATTCAATCTCCCTCGTCAACCAAGGCTCCCTCACACGACCATTTCTTTCCTGCCTGATCGGTACATACATATCAAGGACACGTCGTATCTGCTCCTTGAAAAAGTCCCACATTTCCACCACATCCTTCCCTGACAGCCTATGCTCCCAACGTATGCTCCTCAAATCCTGTCTTACAGCATCGTAATTTCCCTTCCCCCAATTGTAAAAACTTCCTTGTTGTGCGCACCTATCTCTCTCCATAACCAAGGTGAAAGTCACAGAATTGTGGTCGCCATCACCAAAATGTTCACCCACTAACAAGCCCACCACTTGTCCCGGTTCGTTACCGAGTACCAAATCCAATATGGCCTCCCCTCTGGTTGGACAATCTACATACTGCGTTCGAAAAGCTTCCTGGACACACTGCACAAACACCGCCCCATCCAATCTACTTGATCTAAAGAGCTTCCAATCAATATTTGGGAAGTTGAAGTCGCCCATGACTACGACCCTGTGGCTTCTGCACCTTTCCAAAATCTGTTTCCCAATCTGTTTCTCCACATCTCTGCTGCAATTGGGGGGCCTATAATAAACACCCAACAAGGTGACTGCACCTTTCCTATTTCTGACTTCAGCCCATACTACCTCCAGAGGCAGATCCCCCTCAAACTTCCTTTCTGCAGCCGTTATACCATTTCTAATTAGCAATGCAACCCCCCCCTCCTTTTTTACCACCCTCCCTAATCTTACAGAAACATCTGTAACCAGGAACCTCCAACAGCCATTCCTGTCCCTCATCTATCCATGTTTCCGTGATGGCCACAACATCGTAGTCCCAGGTACTGATCCACGCCTTAAGTTCACCCACCTTATTTCTGATACTCCTTGCATTGAAGTATACGCACTTGAGCCCATCTCTGTGTCTGCAAGTAGTCCCTGTCAGTGCTACCTTCTCCACAGCCTCCCTACAGTCTTGGACATCCTGACACACAGCTAGCTTACTTGCTGGACTACAAGTCCGGATCGCATCCCCCTGCCAAATTAGTTTAAACACCCCCGAAGAGTGCTAGCAAACCTACCCCCCAGGATATAGGTCCCACCTTCCCCAGAATGCAGTCCAATTGTCCAAATATCTGAAGCCCTCCCTCCTACACCATCATTGCAGCCACGTGTTCAACTGCACTCTCTCCCTATTCTTTGCCTCTCTGTCACGTGTCACAAACTTCATTCATTGAATCATTGAATCAAACTGCATTCATTGATTTAATGAATCAAACCATATTCCTTGTTGAAATGAAACAAAACTAACTCCCTTCTAGAGTGAAGCAAACTGCATTCCTTCATTCAATGAAAGAGGGTGCACTTGCCATTTCGAAGAGTAGTGCGACTCTCATTCATTCAATAGGACAAGATTAACGCTTTCATTCAATGAAACAAACTGCATTCATTGAATCATTGATCAAACTGCATTCATGAATCAATGAATCAAACCATATTCCTTGTTGAAATGAAACAAAACTAACTCCCTTCTAGAGTGAAGCAAACTGCATTCGTTCATTCAATGAAAGAGGGTGCAATTGTCAATTCGAAGAGTAGTGCGACTCTCATTCATTCAATAGGACAAGCTTAACGCATTCATTCAGTGAAACAAACTGAATTCATTGAATCATTGAATCAAACTTCATTCATTGATTCAATGAATCAAACTGCATTCATTAATTCAATGAATCAAACCATATTCCTTGTTTGAATGGAACAAACCTATCTCCCCTATATAGTGAAACAAACTGCATACGTTCATTCAATGAAACAGGCTGCACTTGTTAATTCAATGAGGAGAGCTACTCTCATTTATTCAATGGGTCAAGCTTAACGTTTTCATTCAATGAAACAAACTGCATTTCTTGAATCATTGAATCAAACTGCAATCATTGATTCAATGAATTAAACCATATTCCTTGTTTCAATGGAACAAACCAATCTCCCTTGCATTGTGAACCAAACTGCATACGTTCATTCAATGAATTAGGCTGCACTTGTCAATTCAATGAGTAGAGCTACTCTCATTCATTCAAAGGGACAATCTTAACGCTTTCATCTAATAAAACAAACTGCATTCAATAAATCATTGAATGAAACTGCAATCTGTAATTCAATGAATCAAACCATATTCCTTGTTTCAATGGAACACACCTATCTCCCCTATACAGTGAACCAAACTGCATACGTTCGATCATGAAACATGCTGCACTTGTCAATTCGAAGAGTAGTGTTACTCTCATTCATTCAATGGATCAAGCTAAACGCTGTCATTCAAAGAAACAAACTGTATTCATTGAATCATTGAATCAAACTGAAATCATGTATTCCTTGATTTAAACCATATTCCTTGTTTCAATGGAGCAAACCAATCTCCCCTATACAGTGAACCAAACTGCATACGTTCATTCAATGAAACAGGCTGCACTTTTCAATTCAAAGAGTAGAGCTACTCTCATTCATTCAACAGGACAAGCTTAACGCTATCATTCAATGAAACAAACTGCATTCATTGAATCATTGAATCAAACTGCATTCATTGATTCAATTAATCAAACCATACTCCTTGTTGAAATGAAACAAAACTAACTCCCTTCGAGAGTGAAGCAAACTGCATTCGTTCATTCAATGAAAGAGGGTGCAATTGTCAATTCAAAGAGTAGTGCGACTCTCATTCATTCAATAGGACAAGCTTAACGCTTTCATTCAGTGAAACAAACTGAATTCATTGAATCATTGAATCAAACTTCATTCATTGATTCAATGAAACAAACTGCATTCATTAATTCAATGAATCAAACCATATTCCTTGTTTCAATGGAACAAACCTATCTCCCCTACATAGTGAAACAAACTGCATACGTTCATTCAATGAAACAGGCTGCACTTGTTAATTCAATGAGTAGAGCAACTCTCATTCATTCAATGGGTCAAGCTGAACGTTTTCATTCAATGAAACAAACTGCATTTCTTGAATCATTGAATCAAACTGCAATCATTGATTCAATGAATTAAACCATATTCCTTGTTTCAATGTCCCTTATATAGTGAACCAAACTGCACACGTTCATTCAATGATACAGGCTGCACTTGTCAATTCAATGAGGAGAGCTACTCTCATTCATTCAAAGGGACAATCTTAACGCTTTCATCTAATAAAACAAACTGCATTCATTAAATCTTTGAATGAAACTGCAATATGTAATTCAATGAATCAAACCATATTCCTTGTTTCAATGGAACAAACCTATCTCCCCTACATAGTGGAACAAACTGCATACGTTCATTCAATGAAACAGGCTGCACTTGTTAATTCAATGAGTACAGATCCTCTCATTCATTCAATGGGTCAAGCTTAACGTTTTCATTCAATAAACAAACTGCATTCATTGAATCATTGAATCAAACTGCATTCATTGATTCAATGAATCAAACCATATTCCTTGTTGAAATGAAACAAAACTAACTCCCTTCTAGAGTGAAGCAAACTGCATTCGTTCATTTAATGAAAGAGGGTGCACTTGACAATTCGAAGAGTAGTGCGACTCTTATTCATTCAATAGGACAAGCTGAACGCTTTCATTCAATGAAACAAACTGCATTCATTGACTCATTGAATCAAACTGCAATTATTAATTTAATGAATCAAACCATATGCCTTGTTTCAATTGAACAAACCTATCTCCCCTATATAGTGAAACAAACTGCATACGTTCATTCAATGAAACAGGCTGCACTTTTCAATTCAAAGAGTAGAGCTACTCTTATTCATTCAATAGGACAAGCTTACCGCTTTCATTCAATGAAACAAACTGCATTCATTGAATCATTGAATCAAACCATATTCCTTGTTGAAATGACACAAAACTAACTCCCTTCTAGAGTGAAGCAAACTGCATTCGTTCATTCAATGAAAGAGGGTGCACTTGTCAATTCGAAGAGTAGTGCGACTCTCATTCATTCAATAGGACAAGGTTAACGCTTTCATTCAATGAAACAACCTGCATTCATTGAATCATTGAATCAAACTGCATTTATTAATTTAATGAATCAAACCATATGCCTTGTCTCAATGGAACAGACCAATCTCCCTTGCATAGTGAACCGAACTGCATACGTTCATTCAATGAATTAGGCTGCACTTGTCAATTCAATGAGTAGAGCTACTCACAATCATTCAAAAAGGCAATCTGAACGCTTTCATCTAATAAAACAAACTGCATTCATTAAATCATTGAATCAAACTGCAATCTGTAATTCAATGAATCAAACCATATTCCTTGTTTCAATGGAACAAACCTATCTCCCCTATACAGTGAACCAAACTGCATACGTTCATTCAATGAAACAGGCTGCACTTGTCAATTCAATGAGTGGAGCTACTCTCATTCATTCAATAGGACAAGCTTAACGCTTTCATTCAATGAAAAAAATTGCATTCATAGAATCATGGAATCAAACTACATTCATTGATTCAATGAATCAAACTGCATTCATTAATTCAATGAATCAAACCATATTCCTTCTTTCGATGGAACAAACCTATCTCCCCGATATAGTGAACCAAACTGCATACGCTCATTTAATGAAACAGGCTGCACTTGTTAATTCAATGAGTAGAGCTACTCTCATTCATTCAATGGGTCAGGCTTAACGCTTTCATTCAATTTAAAAAATTGCATTCACAGAATCATGGAATCAAACTACATTCATTGATTCAATGAATCAAACTTCATTCATTGATTCAACGTATCAAACTGCAATCATTGATTCAATGAATTAAACCATATTCCTTGTTTCAATGGAACAAACCAATCTCCCTTGCATAGTGAACCAAACTGCATACGTTCATTCAATGAATTAGGCTGCACTTGTCAATTCAATGAGTAGAGCTACTCACAATCATTCAAAGGGGCAATCTTAACGCTTTCATCTAATAAAACAAACTGCATTCATTAAATCATTGAATCAAACTGCAATCTGTAATTCAATGAATCAAACCATATTCCTTGTTTCAATGGAACAAACCTATCTCCCTTGCATAGTGAACCAAACTGCATACGTTCATTCAATGAAACAGGCTGCACTTGTCAATTCAATGAGTGGAGCTACTCTCATTCATTCAATAGGACAAGCTTAACGCTTTCATTCAATGAAAAAAATTGCATTCATAGAATCATGGAATCAAACTACATTCATTGATTCAATGAATCAAACTGCATTCATTAATTCAATGAATCAAACCATATTCCTTCTTTCGATGGAACAAACCTATCTCCCCGATATAGTGAACCAAACTGCATACGCTCATTTAATGAAACAGGCTGCACTTGTTAATTCAATGAGTAGAGCTACTCTCATTCATTCAATGGGTCAAGCTTAACGCTTTCATTCAATTTAAAAAATTGCATTCACAGAATCATGGAATCAAACTACATTCATTGATTCAATGAATCAAACTTCATTCATTGATTCAACGTATCAAACTGCAATCATTGATTCAATGAATTAAACCATATTCCTTGTTTCAATGGAACAAACCAATCTCCCTTGCATAGTGAACCAAACTGCATACGTTCATTCAATGAAACAGGCTGCACTTGTCAATTCAATGAGTGGAGCTACTCTCATTCATTCAATAGGACAAGCTTAACGCTTTCATTAAATGAAACAAACTGCATTCATTGAATTATTGAATCAAACTGCAATTTTTGATTCAATGAAACAAACCACATTCTTTGTTTCAAAGCAACAAACCTCACTCCGTTATATAGTGAACCAAACTGCAGATGTTCATTCAATGAAAGAGGCTGCACTTGTCAATTCAAAGAGTAGTGCTACTCTCATTCATTCAATGGGTCAAGCTTAATGCTTTCATTCAATGTAACAAACTGCATTCATTGAATCATTGAATCAAACTGCAATCATTGATTCAATGATTTTAACCATATACCTTGTTACAAACCAACAAACCTAAATCCATTATATAGTGAAACAAACTGCATACGTTCATTCAATGAAAGAGGCAGTACTTGTTAAAACAATGTGTAGATCGACTCTCATTCATTCAATGGGACAAGCTTAACACTTTCATTCAATGAAACAAACTGCATTCCGTGAATCATTGAATCAAACTGCAATCATTGATTCAGTCAATTAAACCACATTCCTTGTTTCAAACCAACAAACCTAAATCCATTATATAGTGAAACAAACTGCATACATTCATTCATTGAAAGAGACTGCAATTGTCAATTCAATGCGTAGACCGACTTTCATTCATTTAATGGGACAAGCTTAACGCTTTCATTCAATGAAACAAACTGCATTCATTGAATCATTGAATCAAACTGCATTCATTGATTCAATGAATCAAACCATATTCCTGGTTTCAATGCAACAAACCTAACTCCCTCACAGAGTGACGCAAACTGCATTCGTTCATTCATTGAAAGAGGCTGCACTTGTCAATTCCAAGAGTAGTGCGACTCTCATTCATTCAGTGGGACAAGCTTAACGCTTTCATTCAATGAAACAACCTGCATTAATTGAATCATTGAATCAAACTGCAACCATTAATGAAATGAATCAAACCATATTCCTTGTTTCAATGCAACGAACTTAACTCCCATATATCATAAACGAAATTGCATACGTTCATTCAATGAAAGAGGCGACACTTGGCAATTCGAAGAGTAGTGTTAGTCTCATTCATTCAATGGGTCAAGCGTAACGCTTTCATTCAAAGAAACAAACTGCATTCATTGAATCATTAAATCAAACTGCAATCATTGACTCAATGAATCAAACCGTATTCCTTGATTCAGTGGAACACATCTGTCTTGCTTGCATCGTGAACCAAACTGCATACTTTCGTTCAATGAAAGAAGTTCCACTTGTCAATCCGAACAGTAGTGCAACTCTTCTACAGTCAATGGGTCAAGCTTAACGCTTTCATTCAATGAAACAAACTTCATTCCGTGAATCATTGAAACAAACTGCAATCATTGATTCAATGAATTAAACCGTATTCCTTGTTTCAATGCAACAAACCTAACTCCCTTATGTATTGAACCAAACAGTATACGTTCATTCAATGAAAGAGGCTGCACTTGTCAATTCAATGAGTAGAGCTCCTCTCATTTTTTCAATGGGACAAGATTAACGCTTTCATTCAATGAAACAAACTGCATTCATTGAATCATTCAATCAAACTGCAATCATTGATTCAGTCAATTAAACCATTGTCCTTGTTTCAATGCAACAAACCTAACTCCCTTATATAGTGAAACAAACTGCATACGTTCATTCAATGAAAGAGGCTGCGCTTGTCAATACAATTAGTAGAGCTAATCTCATTCATTCAATGGGTCAAGCCTAATTCTTTCCTTCCATGAAACAAACTGCATTCATTGAATCATTGAATCAAACTAAAAGCATTCATGCAATGAATCAAACCGTATTCCTTGTTTCAATGCAACAAACCTAACTCTCTTATACACTGAAACAATCTGCACACGTTCTTTCAATGAAAAGGCAACAATTGTCAATTCAATGAGTAGAGCTACTCACATTCATTCAATGGGAAAAGCTTAACGCTTTCATTCAATGAAACAAACTGCCTTCATTGAATCATTGAATCAATCTACAATCATTGATTCAATGAATCAAACCATATGCCTTGTTACAATGGAACAAACCTATCTCACTTATAGAGTGAACCAAACTGCATACGTTCATTCAATGAAAGAGGCTGCACTTGTCAATTTGAAGAGTAGTGCTGCTCTCATTCATTCAATGGGGCGAGCTTAAATCTTTCATTCAATGAAACAAACTGCATTCATTGAATTATTGAATCAAACTGCAATTTTTGATTCAATGAAACAAACCACATTCTTTGTTTCAAAGCAACAAACCTCACTCCGTTATATAGTGAACCAAACTGCAGATGTTCATTCAATGAAAGAGGCTGCACTTGTCAATTCAAAGAGTAGTGCTACTCTCATTCATTCAATGGGTCAAGCTTAATGCTTTCATTCAATGTTACAAACTGCATTCATTGAATCATTGAATCAAACTGCAATCATTGATTCAATGATTTAAACCATATACCTTGTTACAAACCAACAAACCTAAATCCATTATATAGTGAAACAAACTGCATACGTTCATTCAATGAAAGAGGCAGCACTTGTTAAAACAATGTGTAGATCGACTCTCATTCATTCAATGGGACAAGCTTAACACTTTCATTCAATGAAACAAACTGCATTCCGTGAATCATTGAATCAAACTGCAATCATTGATTCAGTCAATTAAACCACATTCCTTGTTTCAAAGCAACAAACCTAAATCCCTTACATCGTGAAACAAACTGCATACGTTCATTCAATGAAAGCAACTGCACTTGTCAATTCAATGAGTAAACCTCCTCTCATTCATTGAATGGGACAAGCTTAACGCTTTCATTCAATGAAACAAACTGCATTCATTGAATTATTGAATCAATCTACACTCTTTGATTCAATGAATCATACCGTATTCCTTGTTTCAATGGAACAAACCTATCTCCCTTTTTAGTGACCCAAACTGCAGACGTGCATTCAATGAAAGAGACTGCACTTGTGAATTCAATGAGTAGAGCTACTCTCTTTCATTCAATGGGTCAAGCTTAATTCTTTTATTCAATGAAACAAACTGCATTCATTGAATCATTGAATCAAACTAAAATCATTCATTCAATGAATCAAACCACATTCCTTCTTTCAATGCAACAAACCTAACTCTATTATACAGTGAAACAATCTGCATGCGTTTATTCAATGAAAAGACACCAATTCAATGAGTAGAGCTACTCCCATTCATTCAATGGGACAAGCTTAACACTTTCATTCAATGAAACAAACTGCCTTCATTGAATCATTGAATCAATCTGCAATCATTGATACAATGAAACAAACCATATTCCTTGTTACAATGGAACAAACCTATCTCCATTTTAGAGTGAACCAAACTGCTTACGTTCATTCAATGAAAGAGGCTGCACTTGTCAATTCGAAGCGTAGTGCTCCTCTCATTCATTCAATGGGTCGAGCTAAAAGCTTTCATTCAATGAAACAAACTGCATTCATTGAATTATTGAATCAAACTGCAATTATTGATTCAATGAATCAAACCACATTCTTTGTTTCAATGCAACAAAGCTAACTCCGTTATACAATGAACCAAACTGCAGACGTTCATTCAATGAAAGAGGCTGCACTTGTCAATTCAAAGAGTAGTGCGACTCTCACTCATTCAATGGGTCAAGATTAACGCTTTCATTCCATTAAACAAACTGTATTCATTGAATCATTGAATCAAACAACAATCATTGATTCAATTAATCAAATCGTCTTCCTTGTTTCAATGGAACAACCCTAACTCACTTATTTAGTGAATCCGACTGCATTCGTTCATTCAATGAAACAGATTGCACATGATAATTCAATGATTAGAGGTACTCTCATTCGTTCAAAGCCACAATCAAATAAACTGTACACATTTCCTCCATGAAACAAACTGCACGTGATAATTCAATGATCTTCTCTAATTCGTTCAATGTGTAAAGCTCACGGTTTTCATTTAATGAAACAAACTGCATTCATTGAATCAATGAATCAATCAACAATCATTGATTCAATTAATCAAACCGTATTCCTTGTTTCAATGGAACAAACCTATCTCCCTTAGACAGTGAACCAAACTGCATACGTTCATTCAATGAAAGAGGCTGCACTTGTCAATTCAATGAGTAGAGCTACTCTCATTCATTCAATGGGACAAGCTCAAATCTTTCATTCAATGAACAAACTGCATTCATTGAATCATTGAATCAAACTGCAATCATTAATTCAATGAATCAAACCATCTTCCTTATTTCAATGCAACAAAACTAACTCCCTTACGTAGTGAACCAAACTGCATACCTTCATTCAATGAATGAGGCTGCACTTGTCAATTCGAAGATTAGTGCTACTCTCATTCATTCAATGGGTCAAGCTTAATTCTTTTATTCAATGAAACAAATTGCATTCATTGAATCATTGAATCAAACTGCAATCAGTGATTCAATGATTTAAACCATATTCCATTTTTCAATGCAACAAACCTAACTCCCTGACATCGTGAACCAAACTGCAGACGTTCATTCAATGAAATAGGCTGCGCTTGTCAATTCAATGCGTAGAGCTACTCTCATTCTTTCAATGGGACAAGATTAACGCTTTCATTCAATGAATCAAACTGCATTCCTTGAATCATTGAATCAAATGCAATCATTGATTCAGTCAATGAGAACATATTCCTTGTTTCAAAGCAACAAAACCTAAATCCATTATATAGTGAAGGAAACTGCATACGTTCATTCAATGAAAGAGGCAGCACTTGTTAAATCAATGAGTAGAGCTACTCTCATTCATTCAATGGGACAAGCTTAACGCTTTCATTCAATGAAACAAACTGCATTCAGTGAATCATTGAATCAAACTGCAATCATTGGTTCAGTCAATTAAACCACATTCCTTGTTTCAAACCAACAAACCTAAATCCATTATATAGTGAAACAAACTGCATACGTTCATTCAATGAAAGAGACTGCAATTGTCAATTCAATGAGTAGACCGACTTTCATTCATTTAATGGGACAAGCTTAACGCTTTCATTCAATGAAACAAACTGCATTCATTGAATCATTGAATCAAACTGCATTCATTGATTCAATGAATCAAACCATATTCCTGGTTTCAATGCAACAAACCTAACTCCCTCACAGAGTGACGCAAACTGCATTCATTCATTCATTGAAAGAGGCTGCACTTGTCAATTCCAAGAGTAGTGCGACTCTCATTCATTCAGTGGGACAAGCTTAACGCTTTCATTCAATGAAACAACCTGCATTCATTGAATCATTGAATCAAACTGCAATCATTAATTAAATGAATCAAACCATATTCCTTGTTTCAATGCAACGAACTTAACTCCCTTACATCATAAACGAAATTGCATACGTTCATTCAATGAATGAGGCTGATCTTGTCAATTCGAAGAGTAGTGTTACTCTCATTCATTCAATGGGTCAAGCGTAACGCTTTCATTCAAAGAAACAAACTGCATTCATTGAATCATTAAATCAAACTGCAATCATTGACTCAATGAATCAAACTGTATTCCTTGTTTCAATGGAACACACCTGTCTCGCTTGCATCGTGAACCAAACTGCATACGTTCGTTCAATGAAAGAAGTTCCACTTGTCAATTCGAACAGTAGTGCAACTCTTCTACAGTCAATGGGTCAAGCTTAACGCTTTCATTCAATGAAACAAACTTTATTCCGTGAATCGTTGAAACAAACTGCAATCATTGATTCAATGAATTAAACCATATTCCTTGTTTCAATGCAACAAACCTAACTCCCTTATGTATTGAACCAAGCAGCATACGTTCATTCAACGAAAGAGGCTGCACTAGTCAATTCAATGAGTAGAGCTCCTCTCATTTTTTCAATGGGACAAGATTAACGCTTTCATTTAATGAAACAAACTGCATTCATTGAATCATTCAATCAAACTTCAATCATTGATTCAGTCAATTAAACCATTATCCTTGTTTCAATGCAACAAACCTAACTCCCTTATACAGTGAAACAAACTGCATACGTTCATTCAATGAAAGAGGCTGCGCTTGTCAATACAATGAGTAAGTTTTGTTTCATTTTAACAAGGAATATGGTTTGATTCATTGAATCAATGAATGCAGTTTGATTCAATGATTCAATGAATGCAGTTTGTTTCATTGAATGAAAGCGTAAAGCTTGACCCATTGAATGAATGAGAGTAACTTTACTCATTGAATTGACAAGTGCAGCCTGTTTCATTGAATGAACGTATGGAGTTTGGTTCACTATATAGGTGAGATTGGTTTGTTCCATTGAAACAATGAATATGGTTTAAATCAATGATTAAATGATTTCAGTTTGATTCAATGATTCAATGAATACAGTTTGTTTCTTTGAATAAAAGCGTTTAGCTTGATCCATTGAATGAATGAGAGTAACACTACTCATCGAATTGACAAGTGCAGCATGTTTCATTGAATTTACGTATGCAGTTTGGTTCACTATATAGGGGAGATAGGTTTGTTCCATTGAAACAAGGAATATGGTTTAAATCCATGAATAAATGATTTCAGTTTGATTCAATGATTCAATGAATACAGTTTGTTTCTTTGAATGAAAGCGTTTAGCTTGACCCATTGAATGAATGACAGTAACACTACTCATCGAACTGACAAGTGCAGCATGTTTCATTGAATGAACGTATGCAGTTTGGTTCACTATATAGGGGAGATAGGTTTGTTCCATTGAAAGAAGGAATTTGGTTTGATTCAATGAACTAATGAATGCAGTTTGATTCATTGAATCAATGAATGCTGTTTAAATCAATGATTCAATGAATGCAGTTTGTTTCATTGAATGAAAGCGTTAAGCTTGTCCTATTGAATGAATGTGAGTAACTTTACTCATTGAATTGACAAGTGCAGCCTGTTTCATTGAATGAACGTATGGAGTTTGGTTCACTATATAGGTGAGATTGGTTTGTTCCATTGAAACAAGGAATATGGTTTAAATCAATGATTAAATGATTTCAGTTTGATTCAATGATTCAATGAATACAGTTTGTTTCTTTGAATAAAAGCGTTTAGCTTGATCCATTGAATGAATCAGAGTAACACTACTCATCGAATTGACAAGTGCAGCATGTTTCATTGAATTTACGTATGCAGTTTGGTTCACTATATAGGGGAGATAGGTTTGTTCCATTGAAACAAGGAATATGGTTTAAATCAATGAATAAATGATTTCAGTTTGATTCAATGATTCAATGAATACAGTTTGTTTCTTTGAATGAAAGCGTTTAGCTTGACCCATTGAATGAATGACAGTAACACTACTCATCGAACTGACAAGTGCAGCATGTTTCATTGAATGAACGTATGCAGTTTGGTTCACTATATAGGGGAGATAGGTTTGTTCCATTGAAAGAAGGAATTTGGTTTGATTCAATGAATTAATGAATGCAGTTTGATTCATTGAATCAATGAATGCTGTTTAAATCAATGATTCAATGAATGCAGTTTGTTTCATTGAATGAAAGCGTTAAGCTTGTCCTATTGAATGAATGAGAGTCGCACTACTCTTCGAATTGACAAGTGCACACTCTTTCATTGAATGAATGAATGCAGTTTGCTTCACTCTCGAAGGGAGTTAGTTTTGTTTCATTTCAACAAGGAATATGGTTTGATTCATTGAATCAATGAATGCAGTTTGATTCAATGGATTCAATGAATGCAGTTTGTTTCATTGAATGAAAGCGTAAAGCTTGACCCATTGAATGAATGAGAGCAGCTCTACTTATTGAATTGACAAGTGCAGCCTGTTTCATTGATTGAACGTATGCAGTTTGGTTCACTATATGGGGGAGATTGGTTTGTTCCATTGAAACAAGGAATATGGTTTAAATCAATGAATAAATGATTTCAGTTTGATTCAATGATTCAATGAATACAGTTTGTTTCTTTGAATAACAGCATTTAGCTTGACCCATTGAATGAATGAGAGTAACACTACTCATCGAATTGACAAGTGCAGCATGTTACATTGAATGAACGTATGCAGTTTGGTTCACAAAAGAGGGGAGATTGGTTTGTTCCATTGAAACAAGGAATATGGTTTAAATCAATGAATAAATGATTTCAGTTTGATTCAATGAATACAGTTTGTTTCATTGAATGAAAACGTTTAGCTTGATCCATTGAATAAATGTGAGTAACACTACTCTTCGAATTGACAAGTGCAGCATGTTTCATGAACGAAAGTATGCAGTTTGGTTCACTATAGAGGGGAGATTGGTTTGTTCCATTGAAGCAAGGAATACCGTTTAAATCAATGAATAAATGATTTCAGTTTGATTCAATGATTCAATGAATACAGTTTGTTTTATTGAATGAAAGCGTTAAGCTTGTCCCATTGAATGAATGAGAGTAGCTCTACTCATTGAATTGACAAATGCAGCCTCTTTCATTGAATGAACGTATGCTGTTTGGTTCACTATGCAAGGGAGATTGGTTTGTTCCATTGAAACAAGGAATACGGTTTGATTCATTGAATCAATGATTGCAGTTTGATGTAATGATTCATGAAATGCAGTTTGTTTCTTTCAATGAAAGCGTTTAGCTTGTCCCATTGAATGAACGAGAGTAACACTACTCTTCGAATTGACAAGTGCAGCATGTTTCACTGAATGAACGTATGCAGTTTGTTTCACTATATAGCGGAGATAGGTTTGTTCCATTGAAAGATGGAATATGGTTTGATTCATCGAATTAATGATTGCAGTTCGATTCAATGATTCAATGATTGCAGTTTGTTTCATTGAATGAAAGCGTTCAGGTTGTCCTATTGAATGAATGAGAGTCGCACTACTCTTCGAATTGACGAGTGCACCCTCTTTCATTGAATGAACGAATGCAGTTTGCTTCACTCTAGAAGGGAGTTAGTTTTGTTGCATTTAAACAAGAAATATGGTTTGATTCATTGAATCAATGAATGCAGTTTGATTCAATGAATGCAGTTTGTTTCATTGAATGAAAGCGTTCAGATTGTCTGATTGAATGAATGAGAGTCGCACTACTCTTCGAATTGACAAATGCACCCTCTTTCATTGAATGAACGAATGCAGTTTGCTTCACTCTATAAGTGAGATAGTTTTGTTGCATTCAAACAAGAAATATGGTTTGATTCATTGAATCAATGAATGCAGTTTGTTTTATTAAATGAAAGCGTTAAGATTGTCCCATTGAATGAATGAGAGTAGCTGTACTCATTGAATTGACAAGTGCAGCCTAATTCATTGAATGAACGTATGCAGTTTGGTTCACTACGCAAGGGAGATTGGTTTGTTCCATTGAAACATGGAATAAGGTTTAATTCATTGAATCAATGATTGCAGTTTGATTCAATGATTCAAGAAATGCAGTTTGTTTTATTGAATGAAAACGATAAGCTTGACCCATTGCATGAATGAGAGTAGCTCTACTCATTGAATTTACAAGTGCAGCCAGTTTCATTGAATGAACGTATGCAGTTTGTTTCACCATTTAGGGGAGATTGCTTTGTTCCTTTGAAACAAGGAATATGGTTTGATTCATTGAATTAATGATTGAAGTTTGATTCAATGATTCAATGAATGCAGTTTGTTTCATTGAATGAAAGCGTTAAACTTGTCCTATTGAATGAATGAGAGTCGCATGACTCTTCGAATTGACGAGTGCACCCTCTTTCATTGAATGAACGAATGCAGTTTGCTTCACTCTAGAATGGAGTTAGTTTTGTTGCATTTAAACAAGAAATATGGTTTGATTCAATGAATCAATGAATGCAGTTTGATTCAATGAATGCAGTTTGTTTCATTGAATGAAAGCGTTAAGCTTGTCGTATTGAATGAATGAGAGTCGCACTGCTCTTCGAATTGACAAGTGCACCCTCTTTCATTGAATAAACGAATGCAGTTTGCTTCACTCTCGAAGGGAGTTAGTTTTGTTTCATTTCAACAAGGAATATGGTTTGATTCATTGAATCAATGAATGCAGTTTGATTCAATGGATTCAATGAATGCAGTTTGTTTCATTGAATGAAAGCGTAAAGCTTGACCCATTAAATGAATGAGAGGAGCTCGACTCATTGAATTGAAAGGTGCAGCCTGTTTCATTGACTGAACGTATGCAGTTTGGTTCACTATATGGGGGAGATTGGTTTGTTCCATTGAAACAAGGAATATGGTTTAAATCATTGAATAAATGATTTCAGTTTGATTCAATGATTCAATGAATACAGTTTGTTTCTTTGAAAAAACCGTTTAGCTTGACCCATTGAATGAATGAGAGTAACACTACTCATCGAATTGACAAGTGCAGCATGTTTGATTGAATGAACGTATGCAGTTTGGTTCACAAAAGAGGGGAGATTGGTTCGTTCCATTGAAACAAGGAATATGGTTTAAATCAATGAATAAATGATTTCAGTTTGATTCAATGAATACAGTTTGTTTCATTGAATGAAAACGTTTAGTTTGATCCATTGAATAAATGTGAGTAACACTACTCTTCGAATTGACAAGTGCAGCATGTTTCATGAACGAAAGTATGCAGTTTGGTTCACTATAGAGGGGAGATTGGTTTGTTCCATTGAAGCAAGGAATACCGTTTAAATCAATGAATAAATGATTTCAGTTTGATTCAATGATTCAATGAATACAGTTTGTTTTATTGAATGAAAGCGTTAAGCTTGTCCCATTGAATGAATGAGAGTAGCTCTACTCATTGAATTGACAAATGCAGCCTCTTTCATTGAATGAACGTATGCTGTTTGGTTCACTATGCAAGGGAGATTGGTTTGTTCCATTGAAACAAGGAATACGGTTTGATTCATTGAATCAATGATTGCAGTTTGATGTAATGATTCAAGAAATGCAGTTTGTTTCTTTCAATGAAAGCGTTTAGCTTGTCCCATTGAATGAACGAGAGTAACACTACTCTTCGAATTGACAAGTGCAGCATGTTTCACTGAACGAACGTATGCAGTTTGTTTCACTATATAGCGGAGATAGGTTTGTTCCATTGAAAGAAGGAATATGGTTTGATTCATCGAATTAATGATTGCAGTTCGATTCAATGATTCAATGATTGCAGTTTGTTTCATTGAATGAAAGCGTTCAGGTTGTCCTATTGAATGAATGAGAGTCGCACTACTCTTCGAATTGACGAGTGCACCCTCTTTCATTGAATGAACGAATGCAGTTTGCTTCACTCTAGAAGGGAGTTAGTTTTGTTGCATTTAAACAAGAAATATGGTTTGATTCATTGAATCAATGAAAGCAGTTTGATTCAATGAATGCAGTTTGTTTCATTGAATGAAAGCGTTCAGATTGTCCGATTGAATGAATGAGAGTCGCACTACTCTTCGAATTGACAAATGCACCCTCTTTCATTGAATGAACGAATGCAGTTTGCTCACTCTATAAGTGAGTTAGTTTTGTTGCATTCAAACAAGAAATATGGTTTGATTCATTGAATCAATGAATGCAGTTTGTTTTATTAAATGAAAGCGTTAAGATTGTCCCATTGAATGAATGAGAGTAGCTCTACTCATTGAATTGACAAGTGCAGCCTAATTCATTGAATGAACGTATGCAGTTTGGTTCTCTACGCAAGGGAGATTGGTTTGTTCCATTGAAACATGGAATAAGGTTTAATTCATTGAATCAATGATTGCAGTTTGATTCAATGATTCAAGAAATGCAGTTTGTTTTATTGAATGAAAACGATAAGCTTGACCCATTGCATGAATGAGAGTAGCTCTACTCATTGAATTTACAAGTGCAGCCAGTTTCATTGAATGAACGTATGCAGTTTGTTTCACCATTTAGGGGAGATTGCTTTGTTCCTTTGAAACAAGGAATATGGTTTGATTCATTGAATTAATGATTGAAGTTTGATTCAATGATTCAATGAATGCAGTTTGTTTCATTGAATGAAAGCGTTAAGCTTGTCCTATTGAATGAATGAGAGTCGCACGACTCTTCGAATTGACGAGTGCACCCTCTTTCATTGAATGAACGAATGCAGTTTGCTTCACTCTAGAAGGGAGTTAGTTTTGTTGCACTTAAACAAGAAATATGGTTTGATTCAATGAATCAATGAATGCAGTTTGATTCAATGAATGCAGTTTGTTTCATTGAATGTAAGCATTAAGCTTGTCCTATTGAATGAATGAGAGTCGCACTACTCTTCGAATTGACAAGTGCACTCTCTTTCATTGAATGAATGAATGCACTTTGCTTCACTCTCGAAGGGAGTTAGTTTTGTTTCATTTCAACAAGGAATATGGTTTGATTCATTGAATCAATGAATGCAGTTTGATTCAATGGATTCAATGAATGCAGTTTGGTTCATTGAATGAAAGCGTAAAGCTTGACCCATTGAATGAATGAGAGCAGCTCTACTCATTGAATTGACAAGTGCAGCCTGTTTCATTGATTGAACGTATGCAGTTTGGTTCACTATATGGGGGAGATTGGTTTGTTCCATTGAAACAAGGAATATGGTTTAAATCATTGAATAAATGATTTCAGTTTGATTCAATGATTCAATGAATACAGTTTGTTTCTTTGAATAAAAGCGTTTAGCTTGACCCATTGAATGAATGAGAGTAACACTACTCATCGAATTGACAAGTGCAGCATGTTTCATTGAATGAACGTATGCAGTTTGGTTCACAAAAGAGGGGAGATTGGTTTGTTCCATTGAAACAAGGAATATGGTTTAAATCAATGAATAAATGATTTCAGTTTGATTCAATGAATACAGTTTGTTTCATTGAATGAAAACGTTTAGCTTGATCCATTGAATAAATGTGAGTAACACTACTCTTCGAATTGACAAGTGCAGCATGTTTCATGAACGAAAGTATGCAGTTTGGTTCACTATAGAGGGGAGATTGGTTTGTTCCATTGAAGCAAGGAATACCGTTTAAATCAATGAATAAATGATTTCAGTTTGATTCAATGATTCAATGAATGCAGTTTGTTTCATTGAATGAAAGCGTTAAGCTTGTCCTATTGAATGAATCAGAGTCGCACTACTCTTCGAATTGGCAAGTGCACCCTCTTTCATTGAATGAACAAATGCAGTTTGCTTCACTCTAGAAGGGAGTTAGTTTTGTTTCATTTCAACAAGGAATATGGTTTGATTCAATGATTCAATGAATGCAGTTTGTTTCATTGAATGAAAGCGTTAAGCTTGTCTTATTGAATGAATGAGAGTAGCTCTACTCTTTGAATTGAAAAGTGCAGCCTGTTTCATTGAATGAACGTATGCAGTTTGTTTCACTATATAGGGGAGATAGGTTTGTTCCATTGAAACAAGGCATATGGTTTGATTCATTAAATTAATAATTGCAGTTTGATTCAATGATTCAATGAATGCAGTTTGTTTCATTGAATGTAAGGTTTAAGCTTGTCCTATTGAATGAATGAGAGTCGCACTACTCTTCGAATTGACAAGTGCACCCTCTTTCATTGAATGAACGAATGCAGTTTGCTTCACTCTAGAAGGGAGTTAGTTTTGTTTCATTTCAACAAGGGTTATGGTTTGATTCATTGAATCAATGAATGGAGTTTGCTTCAATGATTCAATGAATGCAGTTTGTTTATTGAATGAAAACGTTAAGCTTGACCCATTGAATGAATGAGTGTAGCTCTACTCATTGAATTAACAAGTGCAGCATGTTTCATTGAATGAACGTCTGCAGTTTGTTTCACTATGTAGGGGAGATAGGTTTGTTCCATTGAAACAAGGAATATGGTTTGATTCATTAAATTAATAATTGCAGTTTGATTCAATGATTCAATGAATGCAGTTTGTTTCATTGAATGAAAGTGTTAAGCTTTTCCTATTGAATGAATGAGAGTCGGACTACACTTCGAATTGGCAATTGCACCCTCTTTCATTGAATGAACGAGTGCAGTTTGCTTCACTCTTGAAGGGAGTTAGTTTTGTTTCATTTCAACAAGGAATATGGTTTGATTCATTGAATCAATGAATGCAGTTTGATTCAATGATTCAATGAGTGCAGTTTGTTTCATTGAATGAAAACGTTAAGCTTGTCCTATTGAATGAGTGAGAGTAGCTCTAGTCTTTGAATTGAAAAGTGCAGCCTGTTTCATTGAATGACCATATGCAGTTTGGTTCACTATATGGGGGAGATTGGTTTGTTCCATTGAAACAAGGAAAATGGTTTGATTCATTGAATTAATGAATGCAGTTTGATTCATTGAATCAATGAATGAAGTTTGATTCAATGATTCAATGAATTCAGTTTGTTTCACTGAATGAATGCGTTAAGCTTGTCCTATTGAATGAATGAGAGTAGCTCTACTCTTTGAATTGAAATGTGCAGCCTGTTTCATTGAATGAACGTATGCAGTTTGGTTCACTATATAGGGGAGATTGGTTTGTTCCATTGAATCAAGGAATATGGTTTAAATCAAGGAAGAAATGATTTCAGTTTGATTCAATGATTCAATGAATACAGTTTGTTTCTTTGAATGAAAGCGTTTAGCTTGATCCATTGAATGAATGAGAGTAACACTACTCTTCGAATTGACAAGTGCAGCATGTTTCATGATCGAACGTATGCATTTCGGTTCACTGTATAGGGGAGATAGGTTTGTTCCATTGAAACAAGGAATATGGTTTGATTCATTGAATTACAGATTGCAGTTTCATTCAATGATTTAATGAATGCAGTTTGTTTTATCAGATGAAAGCGTTAAGATTGTCCCTTTGAATGAATGAGAGTAGCTCTACTCATTAAATTGACAAGTGCAGCCTGTATCATTGAATGAACGTATGCAGTTTGGTTCACTATATAAGGGAGATTGGTTTGTTCCATTGAATGAAAGCGTTAAGCTTGTCCTATTGAATGAATGAGAGTCGCACTACTCTTCGAATTGGCAAGTGCACCCTCTTTCATTGAATGAACAAATGCACTTTGCTTCACTATAGAAGGGAGTTAGTTTTGTTTCATTTCAACAAGGAATATGGTTTGATTGAATGATTCAATGAATGCAGTTTGTTTCATTGAATGAAAGCGTTAAGCTTGTCCTATTGAATGAATGAGAGTAGCTCTACTCTTTGAATTGAAAAGTGCAGCCTGTTTCATTGAATGAACGTATGCAGTTTGTTTCACTATATAGGGGAGATAGGTTTGTTCCATTGAAACAAGGCATATGGTTTGATTCATTAAATTAATAATTGCAGTTTGATTCAATGATTCAATGAATGCTGTTTGTTTCATTGAATGAAAGCGTTAAGCTTGTCCTATTGAAGGAATGAGAGTCGCACTACTCTTCGAATTGCCAAGTGCACCCTCTTTCATTGAATGAACGAATGCAGTTTGCTTCACTCTCGAAGGGAGTTAGTTTTGTTTCATTTCAACAAGGAATATGGTTTGATTCATTGAATCAATGAATGCAGTTTGATTCAATGATTCAATGAATGCAGTTTGTTTATTGAATGAAAACGTTAAGCTTGACCCATTGAATGAACGAGAGTAGCTCTACTCATTGAATTAACAAGTGCAGCCTGTTTCATTGAATGAACGTATGCAGTTTGTTCCACTATGTAGGGGAGATAGGTTTGTTCCATTGAAACAAGGAAAATGGTTTGATTCATTGAATTAATGAATGCAGTTTGATTCATTGAATCAATGAATGAAGTTTGATTCAATGATTCAATGAATTCAGTTTGTTTCACTGAATGAATGCGTTAAGCTTGTCCTATTGAATGAATGAGAGTAGCTCTACTCTTTGAATTGAAATGTGCAGCCTGTTTCATTGAATGAACGTATGCAGTTTGGTTCACTATATAGGGGAGATTGGTTTGTTCCATTGAATCAAGGAATATGGTTTAAATCAAGGAAGAAATGATTTCAGTTTGATTCAATGATTCAATGAATACAGTTTGTTTCTTTGAATGAAAGCGTTTAGCTTGATCCATTGAATGAATGAGAGTAACACTACTCTTCGAATTGACAAGTGCAGCATGTTTCATGATCGAACGTATGCATTTCGGTTCACTGTATAGGGGAGATAGGTTTGTTCCATTGAAACAAGGAATATGGTTTAATTCATTGAATCAATGATTGCGGTTTGATTCAATGATTCAAGAAATGCAGTTTGTTTATTGAATGAAAACGTTAAACTTGACCCATTGAATGAATGAGAGTAGCTCTACTCATTGAATGAACAAGTGCAGCCTGTTTCGTTGAATGAACGTATGAAGTTTGTTTCACTATATAGGGGAGATAGGTTTGTTCCATTGAATGAAAGCTTTAAGCTTGTCCCATTGAATGAATGAGAGTAGCTCTACTCATTGAATTGACAAGTGCAGCCTTATTCATTGAATGAACGTATGCAGTTTGGTTCTCTACGCAAGGGAGATTGGTTTGTTCCATTGAAACATGGAATAAGGTTTAATTCATTGAATCAATGATTGCAGTTTGATTCAATGATTCAAGAAATGCAGTTTGTTTTATTGAATGAAAACGATAAGCTTGACCCATTGAATGAATGAGAGTAGCTCTACTCATTGAATTTACAAGTGCAGCCAGTTTCATTGAATGAACGTATGCAGTTTGTTTCACCATTTAGGGGAGATTGCTTTGTTCCTTTGAAACAAGGAATATGGTTTGATTCATTGAATTAATGATTGAAGTTTGATTCAATGATTCAATGAATGCAGTTTGTTTCATTGAATGAAAGCGTTAAGCTTGTCCTATTGAATGAATGAGAGTCGCACGACTCTTCGAATTGACGAGTGCACCCTCTTTCATTGAATGAACGAATGCAGTTTGCTTCACTCTAGAAGGGAGTTAGTTTTGTTGCACTTAAACAAGAAATATGGTTTGATTCAATGAATCAATGAATGCAGTTTGATTCAATGAATGCAGTTTGTTTCATTGAATGTAAGCATTAAGCTTGTCCTATTGAATGAATGAGAGTCGCACTACTCTTCGAATTGACAAGTGCACTCTCTTTCATTGAATGAATGAATGCAGTTTGCTTCACTCTCGAAGGGAGTTAGTTTTGTTTCATTTCAACAAGGAATATGGTTTGATTCATTGAATCAATGAATGCAGTTTGATTCAATGGATTCAATGAATGCAGTTTGGTTCATTGAATGAAAGCGTAAAGCTTGACCCATTGAATGAATGAGAGCAGCTCTACTCATTGAATTGACAAGTGCAGCCTGTTTCATTGATTGAACGTATGCAGTTTGGTTCACTATATGGGGGAGATTGGTTTGTTCCATTGAAACAAGGAATATGGTTTAAATCATTGAATAAATGATTTCAGTTTGATTCAATGATTCAATGAATACAGTTTGTTTCTTTGAATAAAAGCGTTTAGCTTGACCCATTGAATGAATGAGAGTAACACTACTCATCGAATTGACAAGTGCAGCATGTTTCATTGAATGAACGTATGCAGTTTGGTTCACAAAAGAGGGGAGATTGGTTTGTTCCATTGAAACAAGGAATATGGTTTAAATCAATGAATAAATGATTTCAGTTTGATTCAATGAATACAGTTTGTTTCATTGAATGAAAACGTTTAGCTTGATCCATTGAATAAATGTGAGTAACACTACTCTTCGAATTGACAAGTGCAGCATGTTTCATGAACGAAAGTATGCAGTTTGGTTCACTATAGAGGGGAGATTGGTTTGTTCCATTGAAGCAAGGAATACCGTTTAAATCAATGAATAAATGATTTCAGTTTGATTCAATGATTCAATGAATGCAGTTTGTTTCATTGAATGAAAGCGTTAAGCTTGTCCTATTGAATGAATCAGAGTCGCACTACTCTTCGAATTGGCAAGTGCACCCTCTTTCATTGAATGAACAAATGCAGTTTGCTTCACTCTAGAAGGGAGTTAGTTTTGTTTCATTTCAACAAGGAATATGGTTTGATTCAATGATTCAATGAATGCAGTTTGTTTCATTGAATGAAAGCGTTAAGCTTGTCTTATTGAATGAATGAGAGTAGCTCTACTCTTTGAATTGAAAAGTGCAGCCTGTTTCATTGAATGAACGTATGCAGTTTGTTTCACTATATAGGGGAGATAGGTTTGTTCCATTGAAACAAGGCATATGGTTTGATTCATTAAATTAATAATTGCAGTTTGATTCAATGATTCAATGAATGCAGTTTGTTTCATTGAATGTAAGGTTTAAGCTTGTCCTATTGAATGAATGAGAGTCGCACTACTCTTCGAATTGACAAGTGCACCCTCTTTCATTGAATGAACGAATGCAGTTTGCTTCACTCTAGAAGGGAGTTAGTTTTGTTTCATTTCAACAAGGGTTATGGTTTGATTCATTGAATCAATGAATGGAGTTTGCTTCAATGATTCAATGAATGCAGTTTGTTTATTGAATGAAAACGTTAAGCTTGACCCATTGAATGAATGAGTGTAGCTCTACTCATTGAATTAACAAGTGCAGCATGTTTCATTGAATGAACGTATGCAGTTTATTTCACTATGTAGGGGAGATAGGTTTGTTCCATTGAAACAAGGAATATGGTTTGATTCATTAAATTAATAATTGCAGTTTGATTCAATGATTCAATGAATGCAGTTTGTTTCATTGAATGAAAGTGTTAAGCTTTTCCTATTGAATGAATGAGAGTCGGACTACACTTCGAATTGGCAATTGCACCCTCTTTCATTGAATGAACGAGTGCAGTTTGCTTCACTCTTGAAGGGAGTTAGTTTTGTTTCATTTCAACAAGGAATATGGTTTGATTCATTGAATCAATGAATGCAGTTTGATTCAATGATTCAATGAGTGCAGTTTGTTTCATTGAATGAAAACGTTAAGCTTGTCCTATTGAATGAGTGAGAGTAGCTCTAGTCTTTGAATTGAAAAGTGCAGCCTGTTTCATTGAATGACCGTATGCAGTTTGGTTCACTATATGGGGGAGATTGGTTTGTTCCATTGAAACAAGGAAAATGGTTTGATTCATTGAATTAATGAATGCAGTTTGATTCATTGAATCAATGAATGAAGTTTGATTCAATGATTCAATGAATTCAGTTTGTTTCACTGAATGAATGCGTTAAGCTTGTCCTATTGAATGAATGAGAGTAGCTCTACTCTATGAATTGAAATGTGCAGCCTGTTTCATTGAATGAACGTATGCAGTTTGGTTCACTATATAGGGGAGATTGGTTTGTTCCATTGAATCAAGGAATATGGTTTAAATCAAGGAAGAAATGATTTCAGTTTGATTCAATGATTCAATGAATACAGTTTGTTTCTTTGAATGAAAGCGTTTAGCTTGATCCATTGAATGAATGAGAGTAACACTACTCTTCGAATTGACAAGTGCAGCATGTTTCATGATCGAACGTATGCATTTCGGTTCACTGTATAGGGGAGATAGGTTTGTTCCATTGAAACAAGGAATATGGTTTGATTCATTGAATTACAGATTGCAGTTTCATTCAATGATTTAATGAATGCAGTTTGTTTTATCAGATGAAAGCGTTAAGATTGTCCCTTTGAATGAATGAGAGTAGCTCTACTCATTAAATTGACAAGTGCAGCCTGTATCATTGAATGAACGTATGCAGTTTGGTTCACTATATAAGGGAGATAGGTTTGTTCCATTGAATGAAAGCGTTAAGCTTGTCCTATTGAATGAATGAGAGTCGCACTACTCTTCGAATTGGCAAGTGCACCCTCTTTCATTGAATGAACAAATGCACTTTGCTTCACTATAGAAGGGAGTTAGTTTTGTTTCATTTCAACAAGGAATATGGTTTGATTGAATGATTCAATGAATGCAGTTTGTTTCATTGAATGAAAGCGTTAAGCTTGTCCTATTGAATGAATGAGAGTAGCTCTACTCTTTGAATTGAAAAGTGCAGCCTGTTTCATTGAATGAACGTATGCAGTTTGTTTCACTATATAGGGGAGATAGGTTTGTTCCATTGAAACAAGGCATATGGTTTGATTCATTAAATTAATAATTGCAGTTTGATTCAATGATTCAATGAATGCTGTTTGTTTCATTGAATGAAAGCGTTAAGCTTGTCCTATTGAAGGAATGAGAGTCGCACTACTCTTCGAATTGCCAAGTGCACCCTCTTTCATTGAATGAACGAATGCAGTTTGCTTCACTCTCGAAGGGAGTTAGTTTTGTTTCATTTCAACAAGGAATATGGTTTGATTCATTGAATCAATGAATGCAGTTTGATTCAATGATTCAATGAATGCAGTTTGTTTATTGAATGAAAACGTTAAGCTTGACCCATTGAATGAACGAGAGTAGCTCTACTCATTGAATTAACAAGTGCAGCCTGTTTCATTGAATGAACGTATGCAGTTTGTTCCACTATGTAGGGGAGATAGGTTTGTTCCATTGAAACAAGGAAAATGGTTTGATTCATTGAATTAATGAATGCAGTTTGATTCATTGAATCAATGAATGAAGTTTGATTCAATGATTCAATGAATTCAGTTTGTTTCACTGAATGAATGCGTTAAGCTTGTCCTATTGAATGAATGAGAGTAGCTCTACTCTTTGAATTGAAATGTGCAGCCTGTTTCATTGAATGAACGTATGCAGTTTGGTTCACTATATAGGGGAGATTGGTTTGTTCCATTGAATCAAGGAATATGGTTTAAATCAAGGAAGAAATGATTTCAGTTTGATTCAATGATTCAATGAATACAGTTTGTTTCTTTGAATGAAAGCGTTTAGCTTGATCCATTGAATGAATGAGAGTAACACTACTCTTCGAATTGACAAGTGCAGCATGTTTCATGATCGAACGTATGCATTTCGGTTCACTGTATAGGGGAGATAGGTTTGTTCCATTGAAACAAGGAATATGGTTTAATTCATTGAATCAATGATTGCGGTTTGATTCAATGATTCAAGAAATGCAGTTTGTTTATTGAATGAAAACGTTAAACTTGACCCATTGAATGAATGAGAGTAGCTCTACTCATTGAATGAACAAGTGCAGCCTGTTTCGTTGAATGAACGTATGAAGTTTGTTTCACTATATAGGGGAGATAGGTTTGTTCCATTGAATGAAAGCGTTAAGCTTGTCCTATTCTTCGAATTGGCAAGTGCACCCTCTTTCATTGAATGAACAAATGCAGTTTGCTTCACTCTAGAAGGGAGTTAGTTTTGTTTCATTTCAACAAGGAATATGGTTTGATTCAATGATTCAATGAATGCAGTTTGTTTCATTGAATGAAAGCGTTAAGCTTGTCCTATTGAATGAATGAGAGTAGCTCTACTCTTTGAATTGAAAAGTGCAGCCTGTTTCATTGAATGAACGTATGCAGTTTGTTTCACTATATTGGGGAGATAGGTTTGTTCCATTGAAACAAGGCATATGGTTTGATTCATTAAATTGATAATTGCAGTTTGATTCAATGATTCAACGAATGCAGTTTGTTTCATTGAATGAAAGCGTTAAGCTTGTCCTATTGAATGAATGAGAGTCGCACTACTCTTCGAATTGACAAGTGCTCCCTCTTTCATTGAATGAGCGAATGCAGTTTGCTTCACTCGAGAAGGGAGTTAGTTTTGTTTCATTTCAACAAGGAATATGGTTTGATTCATTGAATCAATGAATGCAGTTTGATTCAATGAATGCGGTTTGTTTATTGAATGAAAACGATAAGCTTGACCCATTGAATGAATGAGAGTAGCTCTACTCATTGAATTAACAAGTGCAGCCTGTTTCATTGAATGAACGTATGCAGTTTGTATAACTATGTAGGGGAGATAGGTTTGTTCCATTGAAACAAGGAAAATGGTTTGATTCATTGAATTAATGAATGCAGTTTGATTCATTGAATCATTGAATGAAGTTTGATTCAATGATTCAATGAATTCAGTTTGTTTCACTGAATGAAAGCGTTAAGCTTGTCCTATTGAATGAATGAGAGTAGCTCTACTCTTTGAATTGAAAAGTGCAGCCTGTTTCATTGAATGAACGTATGCAGTTTGGTTCACTATATAGGGGAGATTGGTTTGTTCCAGTGAATCAAGGAATATTGTTTAAATCAAGGAATACATGATTTCAGTTTGATTCAATGATTCAATGAATACAGTTTGTTTCTTTGAATGAAAGCGTTTAGCTTGATCCATTGAATGAATGAGAGTAACACTACTCTTCGAATTGACAAGTGCAGCATGTTTCATGATCGAACGTATGCAGTTTGGTTCACTTTATAGGGGAGATAGGTTTGTTGCATTGAAACAAGGAATATGGTTTGATTCATTGAATTACAGATTGCAGTTTCATTCAATGATTTAATGAATGCAGTTTGTTTTATCAGATGAAAGCTTTAAGATTGTCCCTTTGAATGAATGAGAGTAGCTCTACTCATTGAATTGACAAGTGCAGCCTGTATCATTTAATGAACGTATGCAGTTTGGTTCACTATAAAGGGACATTGGATTGTTCCATTGAAACAAGGAATATGGTTCAATTCATTGATTCAATGATTGCAGTTTGATTCAATGATTCAGGAAATGCAGTTTGTTTCATTGAATGAAAACGTTAAACTTGACCCATTGAATGAATGAGAGTAGCTCTACTCATTGAATTAACAAGTGCAGCCTGTTTCTTTGAATGAACGTATGCAGTTTGTTTCACTATATAGGGGAGATAGGTTTGTTCCATTGAAACAAGGAATATGGTTTGATTCATTCAATGAATAATTGCAGTTTGATTCAATGATTCAATGAATGCAGTTTGTTTCATTGAATGAAAGCGTTAAGCTTGTCCTATTGAATGAATGAGAGTCGCAGTACTCTTCGAATTGACAAGTGCACCCTCTTTCATTGAATTAACGAATGCAGTTTGCTTCACTGTAGAAGGGAGTTAGTTTTGTTTCATTTCAACAAGGAATGTGGTTTGATTCATTGAATTAATGAATGCAGTTTGATTCATTGAATCAATGAATGAAGTTTGATTCAATGATTCAATGAATTCAGTTTGTTTCTTTGAATGAAAGCGTTTAGCTTGATCCATTGAATGAATGAGAGTAGCTCTACTCATTGAATTAACAAGTGCAGCCTGTTTCTTTGAATGAACGTATGCAGTTTGTTTCACTATATAGGGGAGATAGGTTTGTTCCATTGAAACAAGGAATATGGTTTGATTCATTAAATTAATAATTGCAGTTTGATTCAATGATTCAATGAATGCAGTTTGTTTCATTGAATGAAAGCGTTAAGCTTGTCCTATTGAATGAATGAGAGTCGCACTACTCTTCGAATTGGCAAGTGCACCCTCTTTCATTGAATGAATGAATGCATTTTGCTTCACTCTAGAAGGGAGTTAGTTTTGTTTCATTTCAGCAAGGAATATGGTTTGATTCAATGATTCAATGAATGCAGGTTTTTTCACTGAATGAAAGCGTTAAGCTTGTCCTATTGAATGAATGAGAGTAGCTCTACTCTTTGAATTGAAAAGTGCAGCCTGTTTCATTGAATGAACGTATGCAGTTTGGTTCACTATATAGGGGAGATTGGTTTGTTCCATTGAAACAAGGATTATGCTTTAAATCAATGAATACATGATTTCAGTTTGATTCAATGATTCAATGAATACAGTTTGTTTCTTTGAATGAAAGCGTTTAGCTTGACCAATTGAATGAATGAGAGTAACACTACTCTTCGAATTGACAAGTGCATCATGTTTCATGATCGAACGTATGCAGTTTGGTTCACTGTATAGGGGAGATAGGTGTGTTCCATTGAAACAAGGAATATGGTTTGATTCATTGAATTACAGATTGCAGTTTCATTCAATGATTTAATGAATGCAGTTTGTTTTATTAGATGAAAGCGTTAAGATTGTCCCTTTGAATGAATGAGAGTAGCTCTACTCATTGAATTGACAAGTGCAGCCTGTATCATTGAATGAACGTATGCAGTTTGCTTCACTCTAGAAGGGAGATTGGTTTGTTCCATTGAAGCAAGGAATGTGGTTTAATTCATTGAATCAATGATTGCAGTTTGATTCAATGATTCAAGAAATGCAGTTTGTTACATTGAATGAAAACGTTAAGCTTGACCCATTGAATGAATGAGAGTAGCTCTACTCATAGAATTAATAAGTGCAGCCTGTTTCTTTGAATGAACGTATGCAGTTTGGTTCACTATATAGGGGAGATAGGTTTGTTCCATTAAAACATGGAATATGGTTTGATTCATAAAATTAATAATTGCAGTTTGATTCAATGAATCAATGAATGCAGTTTGTTTCATTGAATGAAAGCGTTAAGCTTGTCCTATTGAATGAATGAGAGTGGCTCTACTCTTTGAATTGAAAATTGCAGCCTGTTTCATTGAATGAACGTATGCAGTTTGTTTCACTATATTGGGGAGATAGGTTTGTTCCATTGAAACAAGGCATATGGTTTGATTCATTAAATTGATAATTGCAGTTTGATTCAATGATTCAACGAATGCAGTTTGTTTCATTGAATGAAAGCGTTAAGCTTGTCCTATTGAATGAATGAGAGTAGCTCTACTCTATGATTTGAAAAGTGCAGCCTGTTTCATTGAATGAACGTATGCAGTTTGGTTCACTATATAGGGGAGATTGGTTTGTTCCATTGAAACAAGGAATATGTTTTAAATCAAGGAATAAATGATTTCAGTTTGATTCAATGATTCAATGAATACAGTTTGTTTCTTTGAATGAAAGCGTTTAGCTTGATCCATTGAATGAATGAGAGTAACACTACTCTTCGAATTGACAAGTGCAGCATGTTTCATGATCGAACGTATGCAGTTTGGTTCACTGTATAGGGGAGATAGGTTTGTTCCATTGAAACAAGGAATATGGTTAGATTCATTGAATTACAGATTGCGGTTTCATTCAATGATTTAATGAATGCAGTTTGTTTTATTAGTTAAAAGCGTTAAGATTGTCCCTTTGAATGAATGAGAGTAGCTCTACTCATTGAATTGACAAGTGCAGCCTGTATCATTGAATGAACGTATGCAGTTTGGTTCACTATGCAAGGGAGATTGGTTTGTTCCATTGAAACAAGGAATATGGTTCAATTCATTGAATCTATGATTGCAGTTTGATTCAATGATTCAAGAAATGCAGTTTGTTTATTGAATGAAAACGTTAAACTTGACCCATTGAATGAATGAGAGTAGCTCTACTCATTGAATTAACAAGTGCAGCCTGTTTCATTGAATGAACGTATGAAGTTTGTTTCACTATACAGGGGAGATAGGTTTGTTCCATTGAATGAAAGCGTTAAGCTTGTCCTATTGAATGAATGAGAGTCGCACTACTCTTCGAATTGACAAGTGCAGCCTGTTTCATTGAATGAACGTATGCTGTTTGTTTCACTATGTAGGGGAGATAGGTTTGTTCCATTGAAACAAGGAATATGGTTTGATTCATTGAATTAATGAATGAAGTTTGATTCATTGAATCAATGAATGAAGTTTGATTCAATGATTCAATGAATTCAGTTTGTTTCACTGAATGAAAGTGTTAAGCTTGTCCTATTGAATGAATGAGAGTAGCTCTACTCTTTGAATTGGCAAGTGCACCCTCTTTCATTGAATGAACGAATGCAGTTTGCTTCACTCTAGAAGGGAGTTAGTTTTGTTTCATTTCAACAAGGAATATGGTTTGATTCATTGAATCAATGAATGCAGTTTGATTCAATGATTCAATGAATGCAGTTTGTTTCATTGAATGAAAGCGTTAAGCTTGTCCTATTGAATGAGTGAGAGTAGCTCTACTCTTTGAATTGAAAAGTGCAGCCTGTTTCATTGAATGAACGTATGCAGTTTGGTTCACTATATAGGGGAGATTGGTTTGTTCTATTGAAACAAGGAATATGGTTTACATCAAAAATAAATGATTTCCGTTTGATTCAATGATTCAATTAATACAGTTTGTTTCTTTGAATGAAAGCGTTTAGCTTGATCCATTGAATGAGTGAGAGTAACACTACTCTTCGAATTGACAAGTGCAGCATGTTTCATGATCGAACGTATGCAGTTTGGTTCACTGTATAGGGGAGATAGGTGTGTTCCATTGAAACAAGGAATATGGTTTGATTCATTGAATTACAGATTGCAGTTTCTTTCAATGATTTCATGAATGCAATTGTTTTATTAGATGAAAGCGTTAAGATTGTCCCTTTGATTGAATGAGAGTAGCTCTACTCATTGAATTGACAAGTGCAGCCTAATTCATTGAATGAACGTATGCAGTTTGGTTCACTATGCAAGGGAGATTGGTTTGTTCCATTGAAACAAGGAATATGGTTTAATTCATTGAATCAATGATTGCAGTTTGATTCAATGATTCAAGAAATGCAGTTTGTTTCATTGAATTAAAACGTTAAGCTTGACCCATTGAATGAATGAGAGTAGCTCTACTCATTGAATTAACAAGTGCAGCCAGTTTCATTGAATGAACGTATGCAGTTTGTTTCACTATATAGGGGAGATAGGTTTGTTCCATTGAAACAAGGCATATGGTTTGATTCATTATATTAATAATTGCAGTTTGATTCAATGATTCAATGAATGCAGTTTGTTTCATTGAATGAAAGCGTTAAGCTTGTCCTATTGAATGAATGAGAGTCGCAGTACTCTTCGAATTGACAAGTGCACCCTCTTTCATTGAATTAACGAATGCAGTTTGCTTCACTCTAGAAGGGAGTTAGTTTTGTTTCATTTCAACAAGGAATATGGTTTGATTCATTGAATTAATGAATGCAGTTTGATTCATTGAATCAATGAATGAAGTTTGATTCAATGATTCAATGAATTCAGTTTGTTTCTTTGAATGAAAGCGTTTAGCTTGATCCATTGAATGAATGAGAGTAGCTCTACTCATTGAATTAAGAAGTGCAGCCTGTTTCTTTGAATGAACGTATGCAGTTTGTTTCACTATATAGGGGAGATAGGTTTGTTCCATTGAAACAAGGAATATGGTTTGATTCATTAAATTAATAATTGCAGTTTGATTCAATGATTCAATGAATGCAGTTTGTTTCATTGAATGAAAGCGTTAAGCTTGTCCTATTGAATGAATGAGAGTCGCACTACTCTTCGAATTGGCAAGTGCACCCTCTTTCATTGAATGAATGAATGCATTTTGCTTCACTCTAGAAGGGAGTTAGTTTTGTTTCATTTCAGCAAGGAATATGGTTTGATTCAATGATTCAATGAATGCAGGTTTTTTCACTGAATGAAAGCGTTAAGCTTGTCCTATTGAATGAATGAGAGTAGCTCTACTCTTTGAATTAACAAGTGCAGCCAGTTTCATTGAATGAACGTATGCAGTTTGTTTCACTATATAGGGGAGATTGGTTTGTTCCATTAAAACAAGGAATATGGTTTGATTCATTAAATTAATAATTGCAGTTTGATTCAATGATTCAATGAATGCAGTTTGTTTTATTAGATGAAAGCGTTAAGATTGTCCCTTTGAATGAATGAGAGTAGCTCTACTCATTGAATTGACAAGTGCAGCCTGTATCATTGAATGAACGTATGCAGTTTGCTTCACTCTAGAAGGGAGATTGGTTTGTTCCATTGAAGCAAGGAATGTGGTTTAATTCATTGAATCAATGATTGCAGTTTGATTCAATGATTCAAGAAATGCAGTTTGTTACATTGAATGAAAACGTTAAGCTTGACCCATTGAATGAATGAGAGTAGCTCTACTCATAGAATTAATAAGTGCAGCCTGTTTCTTTGAATGAACGTATGCAGTTTGGTTCACTATATAGGGGAGATAGGTTTGTTCCATTAAAACATGGAATATGGTTTGATTCATAAAATTAATAATTGCAGTTTGATTCAATGAATCAATGAATGCAGTTTGTTTCATTGAATGAAAGCGTTAAGCTTGTCCTATTGAATGAATGAGAGTGGCTCTACTCTTTGAATTGAAAATTGCAGCCTGTTTCATTGAATGAACGTATGCAGTTTGTTTCACTATATTGGGGAGATAGGTTTGTTCCATTGAAACAAGGCATATGGTTTGATTCATTAAATTGATAATTGCAGTTTGATTCAATGATTCAACGAATGCAGTTTGTTTCATTGAATGAAAGCGTTAAGCTTGTCCTATTGAATGAATGAGAGTAGCTCTACTCTATGATTTGAAAAGTGCAGCCTGTTTCATTGAATGAACGTATGCAGTTTGGTTCACTATATAGGGGAGATTGGTTTGTTCCATTGAAACAAGGAATATGTTTTAAATCAAGGAATAAATGATTTCAGTTTGATTCAATGATTCAATGAATACAGTTTGTTTCTTTGAATGAAAGCGTTTAGCTTGATCCATTGAATGAATGAGAGTAACACTACTCTTCGAATTGACAAGTGCAGCATGTTTCATGATCGAACGTATGCAGTTTGGTTCACTGTATAGGGGAGATAGGTTTGTTCCATTGAAACAAGGAATATGGTTAGATTCATTGAATTACAGATTGCGGTTTCATTCAATGATTTAATGAATGCAGTTTGTTTTATTAGTTAAAAGCGTTAAGATTGTCCCTTTGAATGAATGAGAGTAGCTCTACTCATTGAATTGACAAGTGCAGCCTGTATCATTGAATGAACGTATGCAGTTTGGTTCACTATGCAAGGGAGATTGGTTTGTTCCATTGAAACAAGGAATATGGTTCAATTCATTGAATCTATGATTGCAGTTTGATTCAATGATTCAAGAAATGCAGTTTGTTTATTGAATGAAAACGTTAAACTTGACCCATTGAATGAATGAGAGTAGCTCTACTCATTGAATTAACAAGTGCAGCCTGTTTCATTGAATGAACGTATGAAGTTTGTTTCACTATACAGGGGAGATAGGTTTGTTCCATTGAATGAAAGCGTTAAGCTTGTCCTATTGAATGAATGAGAGTCGCACTACTCTTCGAATTGACAAGTGCAGCCTGTTTCATTGAATGAACGTATGCTGTTTGTTTCACTATGTAGGGGAGATAGGTTTGTTCCATTGAAACAAGGAATATGGTTTGATTCATTGAATTAATGAATGAAGTTTGATTCATTGAATCAATGAATGAAGTTTGATTCAATGATTCAATGAATTCAGTTTGTTTCACTGAATGAAAGTGTTAAGCTTGTCCTATTGAATGAATGAGAGTAGCTCTACTCTTTGAATTGGCAAGTGCACCCTCTTTCATTGAATGAACGAATGCAGTTTGCTTCACTCTAGAAGGGAGTTAGTTTTGTTTCATTTCAACAAGGAATATGGTTTGATTCATTGAATCAATGAATGCAGTTTGATTCAATGATTCAATGAATGCAGTTTGTTTCATTGAATGAAAGCGTTAAGCTTGTCCTATTGAATGAGTGAGAGTAGCTCTACTCTTTGAATTGAAAAGTGCAGCCTGTTTCATTGAATGAACGTATGCAGTTTGGTTCACTATATAGGGGAGATTGGTTTGTTCTATTGAAACAAGGAATATGGTTTACATCAAAAATAAATGATTTCCGTTTGATTCAATGATTCAATTAATACAGTTTGTTTCTTTGAATGAAAGCGTTTAGCTTGATCCATTGAATGAGTGAGAGTAACACTACTCTTCGAATTGACAAGTGCAGCATGTTTCATGATCGAACGTATGCAGTTTGGTTCACTGTATAGGGGAGATAGGTGTGTTCCATTGAAACAAGGAATATGGTTTGATTCATTGAATTACAGATTGCAGTTTCTTTCAATGATTTAATGAATGCAATTGTTTTATTAGATGAAAGCGTTAAGATTGTCCCTTTGATTGAATGAGAGTAGCTCTACTCATTGAATTGACAAGTGCAGCCTA
This sequence comes from Chiloscyllium punctatum, assembly GCF_047496795.1. NCBI lineage: Eukaryota > Metazoa > Chordata > Chondrichthyes > Orectolobiformes > Hemiscylliidae > Chiloscyllium > Chiloscyllium punctatum. The sequence goes on along the minus strand of NC_092748.1, from coordinate 25,568,626 downwards.
ATTCATTGAATGAACGTATGCAGTTTGGTTCACTATGCAAGGGAGATTGGTTTGTTCCATTGAAACAAGGAATATGGTTTAATTCATTGAATCAATGATTGCAGTTTGATTCAATGATTCAAGAAATGCAGTTTGTTTCATTGAATTAAAACGTTAAGCTTGACCCATTGAATGAATGAGAGTAGCTCTACTCATTGAATTAACAAGTGCAGCCAGTTTCATTGAATGAACGTATGCAGTTTGTTTCACTATATAGGGGAGATAGGTTTGTTCCATTGAAACAAGGCATATGGTTTGATTCATTATATTAATAATTGCAGTTTGATTCAATGATTCAATGAATGCAGTTTGTTTCATTGAATGAAAGCGTTAAGCTTGTCCTATTGAATGAATGAGAGTCGCAGTACTCTTCGAATTGACAAGTGCACCCTCTTTCATTGAATTAACGAATGCAGTTTGCTTCACTCTAGAAGGGAGTTAGTTTTGTTTCATTTCAACAAGGAATATGGTTTGATTCATTGAATTAATGAATGCAGTTTGATTCATTGAATCAATGAATGAAGTTTGATTCAATGATTCAATGAATTCAGTTTGTTTCTTTGAATGAAAGCGTTTAGCTTGATCCATTGAATGAATGAGAGTAGCTCTACTCATTGAATTAAGAAGTGCAGCCTGTTTCTTTGAATGAACGTATGCAGTTTGTTTCACTATATAGGGGAGATAGGTTTGTTCCATTGAAACAAGGAATATGGTTTGATTCATTAAATTAATAATTGCAGTTTGATTCAATGATTCAATGAATGCAGTTTGTTTCATTGAATGAAAGCGTTAAGCTTGTCCTATTGAATGAATGAGAGTCGCACTACTCTTCGAATTGGCAAGTGCACCCTCTTTCATTGAATGAATGAATGCATTTTGCTTCACTCTAGAAGGGAGTTAGTTTTGTTTCATTTCAGCAAGGAATATGGTTTGATTCAATGATTCAATGAATGCAGGTTTTTTCACTGAATGAAAGCGTTAAGCTTGTCCTATTGAATGAATGAGAGTAGCTCTACTCTTTGAATTGAAAAGTGCAGCCTGTTTCATTGAATGAACGTATGCAGTTTGGTTCACTATATTGGGGAGGTAGGTTTGTTCCATTGAAACAAGGATTATGCTTTAAATCAATGAATATATGATTTCAGTTTGATTCAATGATTCAATGAATACAGTTTGTTTCTTTGAATGAAAGCGTTTAGCTTGACCAATTGAATGAATGAGAGTAAAACTACTCTTCGAATTGACAAGTGCATCATGTTTCATGATCGAACGTATGCAGTTTGGTTCACTGTATAGGGGAGATAGGTGTGTTCCATTGAAACAAGGAATATGGTTTGATTCATTGAATTACAGATTGCAGTTTCATTCAATGATTTAATGAATGCAGTTTGTTTTATTAGATGAAAGCGTTAAGATTGTCCCTTTGAATGAATGAGAGTAGCTCTACTCATTGAATTGACAAGTGCAGCCTGTATCATTGAATGAACGTATGCAGTTTGCTTCACTCTAGAAGGGAGATTGGTTTGTTCCATTGAAGCAAGGAATATGGTTTAATTCATTGAATCAATGATTGCAGTTTGATTCAATGATTCAAGAAATGCAGTTTGTTACATTGAATGAAAACGTTAAGCTTGACCCATTGAATGAATGAGAGTAGCTCTACTCATAGAATTAACAAGTGCAGCCTGTTTCATTGAATGAACGTATGCAGTTTGGTTCACTATATAGGGGAGATAGGTTTGTTCCATTAAAACATGGAATATGGTTTGATTCATAAAATTAATAATTGCAGTTTGATTCAATGAATCAATGAATGCAGTTTGTTTCATTGAATGAAAGCGTTAAGCTTATCCTATTGAATGAATGAGAGTAGCTCTACTCTTTGAATTGAAAAGTACAGCCTGTTTCATTGAATGAACGTATGCAGTTTGTTTCACTATATAGGGGAGATAGGTTTGTTCCATTGAAACAAGGCATATGGTTTGATTCATAAAATTAATAATTGCAGTTTGATTCAATGATTCAATGAATGCAGTTTGTTTCATTAAATGAAAGCGTTAAGCTTGTCCTATAGAATGAATGAGAGTAGCTCTACTCTTTGAATTGAAAAGTGCAGCCTGTTTCATTGAATGAACGTATGCAGCTTGGTTCACTATATAGGGGAGATTGGTTTTTTCCATTGAAACAAGGAATATGGTTTAATTCATTGAATCAATGATTGCAGTTTGATTCAATGATTCAAGAAATGCAGTTTGTTTCATTGAATGAAAACGTTAAGCTTGACCCATTGATTGAATGAGAGTAGCTCTACTCTTTGAATTAACAAGTGCAGCCAGTTTCATTGAATGAACGTATGCAGTTTGTTTCACTATATAGGGGAGATTGGTTTGTTCCATTAAAACAAGGAATATGGTTTGATTCATTAAATTAATAATTGCAGTTTGATTCAATGATTCAATGAATGCAGTTTGTTTCATTGAATGAAAGCGTTAAGCTTGTCCTATTGAATGAATGAGAGTCGCAGTACTCTTAGAATTGACAAGTGCACCCTCTTTCATTGAATTAACGAATGCAGTTTGCTTCACTCTAGAAGGGAGTTAGTTTTGTTTCATTTCAACAAGGAATATGGTTTGATTCATTGTATCAATGAATGCAGTTTGATTCAATGATTCAAGAAATGCAGTTTGTTTATTGAATGAAAACGTTAAGCTTGACCTATTGAATGAATGAGAGGAGCTCTACTCATTGAATTGACAAGTGCAGCCTGTTTCATTGAATGAACGTATGCAGTTTGGTTCACTATATAAGGGAGATAGGTTTGTTCCATTGAAACAAGGAATATGGTTTGATTCATTGAATTAATGAATGCAGATTGATTCATTGAATCAATGAATGAAGTTTGATTCAACGATTCAATGAATGCAGTTTGTTTATTGAATGAAAACGTTAAGCTTTACCCATTGAATGAATGAGAGTAGCTCTACTCATTGAATTAACAAGTGCAGCCTGTTTCATTGATTGAGCGTATGCAGTTTGTTTCACTATGTAGGGGAGATAGTTTGTTCCATTGAAACAAGGAATATGGTTTCATTCATTAAATGAATAATTGCAGTTTGATTCAATGATTCAATGAATGCAGTTTGTTTCATTGAATGAAAGCGTTAAGCTTGTCCTATTGAATGAATGAGAGTTGCACTACTCTTCGAATTGACAAGTGCAGCATGTTTCATGATCGAACGTATGCAGTTTGGTTCACTATATTGGGCAGATTGGTTTGTTCCATTGAAACAATGAATATGGTTTATATCAAGGAATACATGATTTCAGTTTGAATCAATGATTCAATGAATACAGAGTAATTCTTTGAATGAAAGCGTTTAGCTTGATCCATTGAATGAATGAGAGTAACACTACTCTTCGAATTGACAAGTGCAGCCTGTTTCATTGAATGAACGTATGCAGTTTGGTTCACTATATAGGGGAGATTGGTTTGTTCCATTGAAACAAGGAATATGGTTTATATCAAGGAATAAATGATTTCAGTTTGATTCAATGATTCAATGAATACAGTTTGTTTCTTTGAATGAAAGCGTTTAGCTTGATCCATTGAATGAATGAGAGTAACACTACTCTTCGAATTGACAAGTGCAGCATGTTTCATGATCGAACGTATGCAGTTTGGTTCACTGTATAGGGGAGATAGGTTTGTACCACTGAAACAAGGAATATGGTTTGATTCATTGAATTACAGATTGCAGTTTCATTCAATGATTTAATGAATGCAGTTTGTTTTATTAGATGAAAGCGTTAGGATTGTCCCTTTGAATGAATGAGAGCAGCTCTACTCATTGAATTGACAAGTGCAGCCTGTATCATTGAATGAACGTAGGCAGTTTGGTTCGCAATATAAGGGAGATTGGTTTGTTCCATTGAAACAAGGAATATGGTTTAATTCATTGAATCAATGATTGCAGTTTGATTCAATGATTCAAGAAATGCAGTTTGTTTCATTGAATGAAAACGTTAAGCTTGACCCATTGAATGAATGAGTGTTGCTGTACTCATTGAATTAACAAGTGCAGCCTGTTTCATTGAAGGAACGTATGCAGTTTGTTTCACTATATAGGGGAGATAGGTTTGTTCCATTGAAACAAGGCATATGGTTTGATTCATTAAATTAATAATTGCAGTTTGATTCAATGATTCAATGAATGCAGTTTGTTTCACTGAATGAAAGCGTTAAACTTGTCCTATTGAATGAATGAGAATCGCACTACTCTTCAAATTGACAAGTGCACCCTCTTTCATTGAATGAACGAATGCAGTTTGCTTCACTCTAGAAGGGAGTTAGTTTTGTTTCATTTCAACAAGGAATATGGTTTGATTCATTGAATCAATGAATGCAGTTTGATTCAATGATTCAATGAATGCAGTTTGTGTATTGAATGAAAACGTTAAGCTTGACCCATTGAATGAATGAGAGGAGCTCTACTCATTGAAATAACAAGTGCAGCTTGTTTCATTGAATGAACGTATGGAGTTTGTTTCACTCTATAGGGGAGAAAGGTTTGTTCCATTGAAACAAGGAATATGGTTTGATTCATTAAATTAATAATTGCAGTTTGATTCAATGATTCAATGAATGCAGTTTGTTTCATTGAATGAAAGCGTTAAGCTTGTCCTATTGAATGAATGAGAGTCGCACTACTCTTCGAATTGGCAAGTGCACCCTCTTTCATTGAATGAACGAATGCATTTTGCTTCACTCTAGAAGGGAGTTAGTTTTGTTTCATTTCAGCAAGGAATATGGTTTGATTCATTGAATTAATGAATGCAGTTTGATTCAATGATTCAATGAATGCAGTTTGTTTATTGAATGAAAACGTTAAGCTTGACCCATTGAATGAATGAGAGTAGCTCTACTCATTGAATTAACAAGTGCAGCCTGTTTCATTGAGTGAACGTATGCAGTTTGTTTCACTATGTAGGGGAGATAGGTTTGTTCCATTGAAACAAGGAATATGGTTTGATTCATTGAATTAATGAATGCAGTTTGATTCATTGAATCAATGAATGAAGTTTGATTCAATGACTCAATGAATTCAGCCTGTTTCATTGAATGAACGTATGCAGTTTGGTTCACTATATAGGGGAGATTGGTTTGTTCCATTGAAACAAGGATTATGGTTTAAATCAATGAGTAAATGATTTCAGTTTGATTCTATGATTCAATGAATACAGTTTGTTTCTTTGAATGAAAGCGTTTAGCTTGATCCATGGAATGAATGAGAGTAGCTCTACTCATTGAATTAACAAGTGCAGCCTGTTTCATTGATTGAACGTATGCAGTTTGTTTCACAATATAGGGGAGATAGATTTGTTCCATTGAAACAAGGAAGATGGTTTGATTCATTAAATTAATAATTGCAGTTTGATTCAATGATTCAATGAATGCAGTTTGTTTCATTGAATGAAAGCGTTAAGCTTGTCCTATTGAATGAATGAGAGTCGGACTGCTCTTCGAATTGGCAAGTGCACCCTCTTTCATTGAATGAACGAAAGCAGTTTGCTTCACTCTAGAAGGGAGTTAGTTTTGTTTCATTTCAACAAGGAACATGGTTTGATTCATTGAATCAATGAATGCAGTTTTATTCAATGATTCAATGAATGCAGTTTGTTTCATTGAATGAAAGCGTTAATCTTGTCCTATTGAATGAATGAGCGTAGCTCTTCTCTTTGAATTGAAAAGTGCAGCCTGTTTCATTTAATGAACGTATGCAGTTTGGTTCACTAGATCGGGCAGATTGGTTTTTTCCATTGAAACAATGAATATGGTTTATATGAAGGAATACATGATTTCAGTTTGATTCAATGATTCAATGAATACAGTTTTTTTCTTTGAATATGCTGCACTGTAACGTGCTATATTGTTTCGGGCTAATGTCCGGTATTAGCCGAATGGTACCATAAATGGCCTGTACTGCGATGTAATGATGTATGTTCTATCAGTCTAACTTCCTTTAGTTGCCCAGTTGTTCCTAAAAGAGCCTGTAGCGCGCTGTAATGTGCTATGTTGTATGGATCTAATGTCCAGTATTAGCCGAATGGTACCATAAAGTGGCTGTACATATCTGTAATGCTGTGTGTTCTATCAGTCTAACTTCGTTCATTAGCCGAGGTGCTCCATCAAGGGGCTCTCCTGTGCTTCAGTGTTCTGTGTTGTATTGGTCTAATGTCCGGTATTAGCCGAGCGGTTGCATAAAGGATCTTTACTGTGTTGTAAGGTTCTCTGCTGTATTTGTCTATAGCCCAGTATTAGCCAAATTGTACCATAAAGGGACTATACTACTCTGTAATTCTCTACTCTCTATGCCTCAATATTCCTTTATGAGCCGATCAGGTTCATATAGGACATGTACTGCACTGTCACGTGCTATATTGTTTCGGGTCATGTCCGGTATTAGCCGATTGGTGCCATAAAGGGCCAGTACTGCGATGTAATGCTGTATGTTCTATCAGTCTAACTTCCTTTCGTAGCCAAGTTGTTCTTTAAAGGGCCTGTAGTGTGCTGTAATGTGCTATGTTGCATAGGGCGAATATCCGGTATTAGCCGATTGGTGCGATAAAGCGGCTGTACATATCTGTAATGCTGTGTGTTCTATCAGTCTAACTTCGTTCATTAGCCGAGGTGCTCCAGCAAGGGGCTCTACTGTGCTTCAGTGATCTGTGTTGTACTGGTCTCATGTTCGATATTAGCCGAGCGGTTGCATAAAGGATCTTTACTGTGCTGTTAAGTTCTCTGCTGTATTTGTCTATAGCCAAATATTGCCAAATTGGATCATAAAGAGACTATGAAACTCTGTAATTCTCTACTCTCTATGCATCTATATTCCTTTATTAGCCGAGGGGTTTCATAAACGACCTGTTCTGCGATGTTATGCTGTATGTTCTATCAGTCTAACTTACTTTAGTAGCCGAGTTGATCCTTAAAGGGCCTGCACTGCGCTGTAATGTGCTATGTTGTATTGATCTAATGTCCAGTATTAGCCAAATTGGACCATAAAGAGATTATGCTACTCTGTAATTCTCTACTCTCTATGCATCTATATACCTTTATTAGCCGAGCAGGTTCATAGAGGACATGTGCTGCACTGTAACGTGCCATATTGTTTCGGGCTAATGTCCGGTATTAGCCGAATGGTACCATAAAGGGCCTGTACTGCAATGTAATGCTGTATGTTCTATCAGTCTAACTTCCTTTAGTCGCCAAGTTGTTCCTTAAAGAGCCTGTAGTGCGCTGTAATGTGCTCTGTTGTATGGATCTAATGTCCAGTATTAGCCGAATGGTACCATAAAGTGGCTGTACATATCTGTAATGCTGTGTGTTCTATCATTCTAACTTCGTTCATTAGCCGAGATGCTCCATCAAGGGGCTGTACTGGGCTTTAGTGTTCTGTGTTGTATTGGTCTAATGTCCGGTATTAGCCGAGCGGTTGCATAAAGGATCTTTACTGTGCTGTAAAGTTCTCTGCTGTATTTGTCTATAGCCCAGTATTAGCCAAATTGTACCACAAAGGGACTGTACTGCCATGTACTTCTCTACTCTCCAGGCACCTATCTTCCCTTAGTAGCCGAGCGGGTTCATTTGGACATGTACTGCACTGTAACGTGCTATGTTGTACAGGGCTAATGTCCAGTATTAGCCGAATGGTACCATAAAGGGCCTGTACTGCGATGTAATGCTGTATGTTCTATCAGTCTAACTTCCTTTAGTAGCCGAGCTGTTCTTTAAAGGGCCTGTAGTGCGCTGTAATGTGCTATGTTGTATGGATCTAATGTCCGGTATTAGCCGAATGGTACCATAAAGTGGCTGTACATATCTGTAATGCTGTGTGTTCTATCAGTCTAACTTCCTCCATTAGCCGAGGTGCTCCAACAAGGGGCTCTACTGTGCTTCCGTGTTCTGTGTTGTACTGGTCTAATGTTCGATATTTGCCGAGCGGTTGCATAAATGATCTTTACTGTGCTGTTATGTTCCCTGCTGTATTTGTCTATAGCCCAGTATTAGCCAAATTGGACCATAAAGAGATTATGCTACTCTGTAATTCTCTACTCTCTATGCATCTATATTCCTTTATTAGCCGAGAAGGTTCATATAGGACATGTGCTGCACTGTAACGTGCTATATTGTTTCGGGCTAATGTCCGGTATTAGCCGAATGGTACCATAAAGGGCCTGTACTGCGATGTAATGCTGTATGTTCTGTCAGTCTAACTTCCTTCAGTAGCCGAGTTGTTCTTTAAAGGGCCTGCACTGCGCTGTAATGTGCGATGTTGTCTTGATCTAATGTCCAGTATTAGCCGATTAGTGCCATAAAGCGGCTGTACATATCTGTAGTGCTGTGAGTTCTATCAGTCTAACTTCGTTCATTAGCCGAGGTGCTCCAGCAAGGGGCTCGACTGTGCTTCAGTGATCTGTGTTGTCCTGGACTAATGTTCGATATTAGCCGAGCGGTTGCATAAAGGATCTTTACTGTGCTGTAATGTTCCCTGCTGTATTTGTCTATAGCCCAGTATTAGCCAAATTGGACCATAAAGAGACTATGAAACTCTGTAATTCTCTACTCTCTATGCATCTATATTCCTTCATTAGCCGAGGGGTTTCATAAAGGACCTGTACTGCGATGTAATGCTGTATGTTCTGTCTGTCTAACTTCCTGTAGTCTCCGAGCTGTTCCGTGAAGAGCCTGCACTGCGCTGTAATGTGCTATGCTGTATTTATCTAATGTCCAGTATTAGCCGAATGGTACCATAAAGGGCCTGTACTGCAATGTTATGCTGTATGTTCTATCAGTCTAACTTCCTTTAGTAGCCGAGTTGTTCTTTAAAGGGCCTGTAATGCGCTGTAATGTGCTATGTTGTATGGATCTAATGTCCGGTATTAGCCGAATGGTACCATAAAGTGGCTGTACATATCTGTAATGCTGTGTGTTCTATCAGTCTGACTTCGTTCATTAGCCGAGGTGCTCCATCAAGGGGCTCTACTGTACTTCCGTGTTCTGTGTTGTACTGGTCTAATGTTCGATATTTGCCCAGCGGTTGCATAAAGGATCTTTACTGTGCTGTAAAGTTCCCTGCTGTATTTGTCTATAGCTCAGTATTAGCCAAATTGGACCATAAAGAGATTATGCTACTCTGTAATTCTCTACTCTCTATGCATCTATATTCCTTTATTAGCCGAGGGGTTTCATAATCGAATGTTCTGCGAAGTTATGCTGTATGTTCTATCAGTCTAACTTCCTTTAGTAGCCGAGTTGATCCTGAAAGGGCCTGCACTGCGCTGTCATGTGCTATGTTGTATTGATCTAATGTCCAGTATTAGCCAAATTGGACCATAAAGAGATTATGCTACCCTGTAATTCTCCACTCTCTATGCATCTATATTCCTTTATTAGCCGAGCAGGTTCATACAGGACATGTGCTGCACTGTAACGTGCCATATTGTTTCGGGCTAATGTCCGGTATTAGCCGAATGGTACCATAAAGGGCCTGTACTGCAATGTAATGCTGTATGTTCTATCAGTCTAACTTCCTTGAGGAGCCAAGTTGTTCCTTAAAGAGCTTGTAGTGCGTTGTAATGTGCTCTGTTGTATGGATCTAATGTCCAGTATTAGACGAATGGTACCATAAAGTGGCTGTACATATCTGTAATGCTGTGTGTTCTATCAGTATAACTTCGTTCATTAGCCGAGATGCTCCATCAAGAGGCTGTACTGGGCTTTAGTGTTGTGTGTTGTATTGGTCTAATGTCCGGTATTAGCCGAGCGGTTGCATAAAGGATCTTTACTGTGCTGTAAAGTTCTCTGCTGTATTTGTCTATAGCCCAGTATTAGCCAAATTGTACCATACAGGGACTGTACTGCCCTGTACTTCTCTACTCTCCAGGCATCTATATTCCCTCATTAGCCGAGCGGGTTCATTTGGACATGTACTGCACTGTAACGTACTATGTTGTCCAGGGCTAATGTCCGGTATTAGCCGAATGGTGCCATAAAGAGCCTGTACTGCGATGTAATGCTGTATGTTCTATCAGTCTAACTTCCTTTAGTAGCCGAGTTGTTCTTTAAATGGCCTGTAGTGTGCTGTAATGTGCTATGTTGCATAGGGCGAATATCCGGTATTAGCCGATTGGTGCCATAAAGCGGCTGTACATATCTGTAATGCTGTGTGTTCTATCAGTCCAACTTCGTTCATTAGCCGAGGTGCTCCAGCAAGGGGCTCAACTGTGCTTCAGTGATCTGTGTTGTACTGGTGTAATGTTCGATATTCGCAGTGCGGTTGCATAAAGGATCTTTACTGTGCTGTAAAGTTCTCTGCTGTATTTGTCTATAGCCCAGTATTAGCCAAACTGTACCATAAAGGTACGATACTACTCTGTAATTCTCTACTCTCTATGCCTCAATATTCCTTTATTAGCCAAGCAGGTTCATATAGGACATGTGCTGCGCTGTAACGTGCTATATTGTATCGGGCTAATGTCCGGTATTAGACGAATGGTACCATAAAGGGCCTGTACTGCGATGTAATGCTGTATATTCTATCAGTCTAATTTGCTTTCGTAGCCAAGTTGTTCCTTAAAGAGCCTGTAGTGCGCTGTAACGTGATATGTTGTAAGGATCTAATGTCCAGTATGAGCCGAATGGTACCATAAAGGGCCTGTTCTGCGATGTAATGCTGTATGTTCTGTCAGTCTTACTTCCTTTAGTAGCCGAGTTGTTCTTTAAAGGGCCTGTAGTGCGCTGTAATGTGCTATGTTGTGTAGTGCGAATGTCCAGTATTAGCCGAATGGGACCATAAAGCGGCTGTACATATCTGTAATGCTGTGTGTTCTATCAGTCTAACTTCCTTTATTAGCCGAGGTCCTCCATCAAGGGGCTCTACTGTGCTTCAGTGTTCTGTGTTGTACTGGTCTAATGTTCGATATTAGCCGAGCGGTTGCATAAAGGATCTTTACTGTGCTGTAAAGTTCCCTGCTGTATTTGTCTATAGCCCAGTATTAGCCAAATTGGACCATAAAGAGACTATGAAACTCTGTAATTCTCTGCTCTCTATGCATCTATATTTCTTCATTAGCCGAGGGGTTTCATAAAGGAGCTGTACTGTGATGTAATGCTGTATATTCTATCAGTCTAAGTTCCTTTATTAGCCGAGTTGATCCTTTTAGGGCCTACACTGCGCTGTAATGTGCTATGTCGTATTGATCTAATGTCCAGTATTAGCCAAATTGGACCATAAAGAGATTATGCTACTCTGTAATTCTCTACTCTCTATGCATCTATATTCCTTTATTAGCCGAGCAGGTTCATATAGGACATGTGCTGCGCTGTAACGTGCCATATTGTTTCGGGCTAATGTCCGGTATTAGCCGAATGGTACCATAAAGGGCCTGTACTGCAATGTAATGCTGTATGTTCTATCAGTCTAACTTCCTTGAGGAGCCAAGTTGTTCCTTAAAGAGCCTGTAGTGCGCTGTAATGTGCTCTGTTGTATGGATCTAATGTCCAGTATTAGCCGAATGGTACCATAAAGTGGCTGTACATATCTGTAATGCTGTGTGTTCTATCAGTCTAACTTCGTTCATTCGCCGAGATGCTCCATCAAGGGGCTGTACTGGGCTTTCGTGTTCTGTGTTGTATTGGTCTAATGTCCGGTATTAGCCGAGCGGTTGCATAAAGGATCTTTACTGTGCTGTAAAGTTCTCTGTTGTATTTGTCTATAGCCCAGTATTAGCCAAATTGGACCATAAAGAGATTATGCTACTCTGTAATTCTCTACTCTCTATGCATCTATATTCCTTTATTAGCCGATCAGGTTCATATAGGACATGTGCTGCACTGTAACGTGCTATATTGTTTCGGGGTAATGTCCGGTATTAGCCGAATGGTACCATAAAGGGCCTGTACTGCGATGTAATGCTGTATGTTCTATCAGTCGAACTTCCTTTAGTAGCCGAGTTGTTCTTTAAAGGGCCTGCACTGCGCTGTAATGTGCGATGTTGTCTTGATCTAATGTCCAGTATTAGCCGATTGGTGCCATAAAGCGGCTGTACATATCTGTAATGCAGTGTGTTCTATCAGTCTAACTTCCTTCATTAGCCGAGGTGCTCCATCAAGGGGCTCTACTTTGCTTCCGTGTTCTGTGTTGTACTGGTCTAATGTTCGATATTAGCCGAGCGGTTGCATAAAGGATCTTTACTGTGCTGTAAAGTTCCCTGCTGTATTTGTCTGTAGCCCAGTATTAGCCAAATTGGACCATGAAGAGATTATGCTACTCTGTAATTCTCTACTCTCTCTGCATCTATATTCCTTTATTAGCCGAGGGGTTTCATAAACGACCTGTTCTGCGATGTTATGCTGTATGTTCTATCAGTCTAACTTCCTTTAGTAGCTGAGTTGATCCTTAAAGGGCCTGCACTGCGCTGTAATGTGCTATATTGTATTGATCTAATGTCCAGTATTAGCCGAATGGAACCATAAAGTGCCTGTACATATCTGTAATGCTGTATGTTCTATCAGTCTAACTTCGTTCATTTGCCGAGGTGCTCCATCAAGGGGCTCTACTGTGCTTCAGTGTTCTGTGTTGTATTGGTCTAATGTTCGATATTAGCCGAGCGGTTGCATAAAGGATCTTTACTGTGCTGGAAGGTTCTCTGCTGTATTTGTCTATAGCCCAGTATTAGCCAAATTCTACCATAAAGGGACGATACTACTCTGTAATTCTCTACTCTCTATGCCTCAATATTCCTTTATTAGCCAAGCAGGTTCATATAGGACATGTACTGCACTGTCACGTGCTATATTGTTTCGGGCTAATGTCCGGTATTAGCCGAATGTTACCATAATGGGCCTGTACTGCGATGTAATGCTGTATGTTCTATCAGTCTAACTTCCTTTAGTAGCCGAGTTGTTCTTTAAAGGGCCTGTAGTGCGCTGTAATGTGCTATGTTGTGTAGTGCGAATGTCCAGTATTAGCCGAATGGGACCATAAAGCGGCTGTACATATCTGTAATGCTGTGTTTTCTATCAGTCTAACTTCCTTCATTAGCCGAGGTCCTCCATCAAGGGGCTCTACTGTGCTTCAGTGTTCTGTGTTGTACTGGTCTAATGTTCGATATTAGCCGAGCGGTTGCATAAAGGATCTTTACTGTGCTGTAAAGTTCCCTGCTGTATTTGTCTATAGCCGAGTATTAGCCAAATTGGACCATAAAGAGACTATGAAACTCTGTAATTCTCTGCTCTCTATGCATCTATATTTCTTCATTAGCCGAGGGGTTTCATAAAGAAGCTGTACTGTGATGTAATGCTGTATATTCTATCAGTCTAAGTTCCTTTATTAGCCGAGTTGATCCTTTTAGGGCCTGCACTGCGCTGTAATGTGCGATGCTGTATTGATCTAATGTCCAGTATTTGCCGAATGGTACCATAAAGTGCCTGTACTGCGATGTAATGCTGTATGTTCTATCAGTCTAACTTCTTTTAGTAGCCGAGTTGTTCTTTAAAGGGCCTGTAGTGCGCTGTAATGTGCTGTTGCCCAGGGCTAATGTCCGGTCTTAGCCGATTGGTACCACAAAGTGGCTGTACATATCTGTAATGCTGTGTGTTCTATCAGTCTAACTTCGTTCATTAGCCGAGGTGTTCCAGCAAGGGCTCTACTGTGCTTCAGTGTTCTGTGTTGTATTGGTCTAATGTTCGATATTAGCCGAGCGGTTGCATAAAGGATCTTTACTGTGCTGTAAGGTTCCCTGCTGTATTTGTCTATAGCCCGGTATTAGCCAAATTGGACCATAAAGAGACTATGCTACTCTGTAATTCTCTACTCTCTATGCCTCAATATTCCTTTATTAGCCGAGCAGGTTCATATAGGACATGTACTGCACTGTCGCGTGCTATATTGTTTCGGGCTAATGTCCGGTATTAGCCGAATGGTACCATAAAGGGCCTGCACTGCGATGTAATGCTGTATGTTCTATCAGTCAACTTCCTTTCGTAGCCAAGTTGTTCCATAAAGAGCCTGTAGTGCGCTGTAATGTGCTATGTTGTATGGATCTAATGTCCGGTATTAGCCGAATGGTATCATAAAGTGGCTGTACATATCTGTAATGCTGTGTGTTCTATCAGTCTAACTTCCTTCATTAGCCGAGGTCCTCCATCAAGGGGCTCTCCTGTGCTTCAGTGTTCTGTGTTGTACTGGTCAAATGTTCGATATTAGCCGAGCGGTTGCATAAAGGATCTTTACTCTGCTGTAAAGTTCTCTGCTGTATTTGTCTATAGCCCAGTTTTAGCCAAATTGGACCATAAAGACACTATGAAACTCTGTAATTCTCTACGCTCTATGCATCTATATTTCTTCATTAGCCGAGGGGTTTCATAAAGGAGCTGTACTGTGATGTAATGCTGTATATTCTATAAGTCTAAGTTCCTTTATGAGTCGAGTTGATCCTAAAAGGGCCTGCACTGCGCTGTAATGTGCTATGATGTATTGATCAAATGTCCAGTATTTGCCGAATGGTACCATAAAGGGCCTGTACTGCGATGTAATGCTGTATGTTCTATCAGTCTAACTTCATTTAGTAGCCGAGTTGTTCTTTTTAGGGCCTGTAGTGCGCTGTAATGTTGTATGGATATAATGTCCAGTATTAGCCGAATGGTACCATTCGAGCGGTTGCATAAAGGATCTTTACTGTGCTGTAAAGTTCCCTGCTGTATTTGTCTATAGCCCGGTATTAGCCAAATTGGACCACAAAGAGACTATGCTACTCTGTAATTCTCTGCTCTCTATGCATCTATATTCCTTTATTAGCCGAGGGGTTTCATAAAGGACCTGTTCTGCGATGTTATGCTGTGTGTTCTATCAGTCTAACCTCGTTCATTAGCCGAGGTGCTCCATCAAGGGGCTCTACTGTGCTTCAGTGTTCTGTGTTGTATTGGTCTAATGTTCGATATTAGCCGAGCGGTTGCGTAAAGGATCTTTACTGTGCAGTAAAGTTCTCTGCTGTATTTGTCTATAGCCCAGTATTAGCCAAACTGTACCATAAAGGGACTATACTACTCTGTAATTCTCTACTCTCTATGCCTCAATATTCCTTTATTAGCCGAGCAGGTTCATATAGGACATGTGCTGCGCTGTAACGTGCTATATTGTTTCGGGCTAATGTCCGGTATTAGCCGAATGGTACCATAAAGGGCCTGTTCTGCGATGTAATGCTGTATGTTCTGTCAGTCTTACTTCCTTTAGTAGCCGAGTTGTTCTTTAAAGGGCCTGTAGTGCGCTGTAATGTGCTATGTTGTGTAGGGCGAATGTCCAGTATTAGCCGAATTGTGCCATAAAGCGGCTGTACATATCTGTAATGCTGTGTGTTCTATCAGTCTAACTTCGTTCATTAGCCGAGGTGCTCCATCAAGGGGCTCTACTGTGCTTCAGTGTTCTGTGTTGTACTGGTCTAATGTTCGATATTAGCCGAGCGGTTGCATAAAGGATCTTTACTGTGCTGTAAAGTTCTCTGCTGTATTTGTCTATAGCCCAGTATTAGCCAAATTGGACCAAAAAGAGACTATGAAACTCTGTAATTCTCTACGCTCTATGCATCTATATTTCTTCATTAGCCGAGGGGTTTCATAAAGGAGCTGTACTGTGATGTAATGCTGTATATTCTAACAGTGTACGTTCCTTTATTAGCCGAGTTGATCCTTAAAGGGCCTGCAGTGCGCTGTAATGTGCTGTTGCACAGGCCGAATGTCCGGTATTAGCCGATTGGTACCACAAAGTGGCTGTACATATCTGTAATGCTGTGTGTTCTATCAGTCTAACTTTGTTCATTAGCCGAGGTGCTCCAGCAAGGGCTCTACTGTGCTTCAGTGTTCTGAGTTGTATTGGTCAAATGTTCGATATTAGCCGAGCGGTTGCATAAAGGATCTTTACTGTGCTGTAAAGTTCCCTGCTGTATTTGTCTATATCCCGGTATTAGCCAAATTGGACCATAAAGAGACTATGCTACTCTGTAATTCTCTACTCTCTATGCATCTATATTCCTTTATTAGCCGAGGGGTTTCATAAAGGACCTGTTCTGCGATGTTATGCTGTATGTTCTATCAGTCTAACCTCCTTTAGTAGCCGAGTTGATCCATAACGGGCCTGCACTGCGCTGTGATGTGCTATGTTGTATTGATCTAATGTCCAGTATTAGCCGAGTGGTACCATAAAGTGGCGGTACATATCTGTAATGCTGTGTGTTCTATCAGTCTAACTTCGTCCATTAGCCGAGATGCTCCATCAAGGGGCTGTACTGGGCTTTAGTGTTCTGTGTTGTATTGGTCTCATGTCCGGTATTAGCCGAGCGGTTGCATAAAGGATCTTCACTGTGCTGTAACGTTCTCTGCTGTATTTGTCTATAGCCCAGTATTAGCCAAATTGTACCATAAAGACACTATGAAACTCTGTAATTCTCTACGCTCTATGCATCTATATTTCTTCATTAGCCGAGGTGTTTCATAAAGGAGCTGTACTGTGACGTAATGCTGTATATTCTATCAGTCTAAGTTACTTTATTACACGAGTTGATCCTAAAAGGGCCTGCACTGTGCTGTAATGTGCTATGCTGTATTGATCTAATGTCAAGTATTTGCCGAATGGTACCATAAAGGGCCTGTACTGCGATGTAATGCTGTATGTTTTATGAGTCTAACTTCCTTTAGTAGCCGAGTTGTTCTTTAAAGGGCCTGTAGTGCGCTGTAATGTGCTATGTTGTATGGATATAATGTCCAGTATTAGCCGAATGGTACCATAAAGTGGCTGTACAAATCTGTAATGCTGTGTGTTCTATCAGTCTAACCTCCTTCATTAGCCGAGGTGCTCCATCAAGGGGCTCTACTGTGCTTCCGTGTTCTGTGTTGTACTGGTCTAATGTTCGATAATAGCCGAGCGGTTGCATAAAGGATCTTTACTGTGCTGTAAAGTTCCCTGCTGTATTTGTCTATAGCCCAGTATTAGCCAAACTGTACCATAAAGGTACTATACTACTCTGTAATTCTCTACTCTCTATGCCTCAATATTCCTTTATTAGCCCAGCAGGTTCATATAGGACATGTGCTGCGCTGTAACGTGCTATATTGCTTCGGGCTAATGTCCGGTATTAGCCGAATGGTACCATAAAGTGGCTGTACATATCTGTAATGCTGTGTGTTCTATCAGTCTAACTTCCTTCATTAGCCGAGGTCCTCCATCAAGGGGCTCTCCTGTGCTTCAGTGTTCTGTGTTGTACTGGTCTAATGTTCGATATTAGCCGAGCGGTTGCATAAAGGATCTTTACTCTGCTGTAAAGTTCTCTGCTGTATTTGTCTATAGCCCAGTTTTAGCCAAATTGGACCATAAAGACACTATGAAACTCTGTAATTCTCTACGCTCTATGCATCTATATTTTTTCATTAGCCGAGGGGTTTCATAAAGGAGCTGTACTGTGATGTAATGCTGTATATTCTATAAGTCTAAGTTCCTTTATGAGTCGAGTTGATCCTAAAAGGGCCTGCACTGCGCTGTAATGTGCTATGATGTATTGATCAAATGTCCAGTATTTGCCGAATGGTACCATAAAGGGCCTGTACTGCGATGTAATGCTGTATGTTCTATCAGTCTAACTTCATTTAGTAGCCGAGTTGTTCTTTTTCGGGCCTGTAGTGCGCTGTAATGTTGTATGGATATAATGTCCAGTATTAGCCGAATGGTACCATTCGAGCGGTTGCATAAAGGATCTTTACTGTGCTGTAAAGTTCCCTGCTGTATTTGTCTATAGCCCGGTATTAGCCAAATTGGACCACAAAGAGACTATGCTACTCTGTAATTCTCTGCTCTCTATGCATCTATATTCCTTTATTAGCCGAGGGGTTTCATAAAGGACCTGTTCTGCGATGTTATGCTGTGTGTTCTATCAGTCTAACCTCGTTCATTAGCCGAGGTGCTCCATCAAGGGGCTCTACTGTGCTTCAGTGTTCTGTGTTGTATTGGTCTAATGTTCGATATTAGCCGAGCGGTTGCGTAAAGGATCTTTACTGTGCAGTAAAGTTCTCTGCTGTATTTGTCTATAGCCCAGTATTAGCCAAACTGTACCATAAAGGGACTATACTACTCTGTAATTCTCTACTCTCTATGCCTCAATATTCCTTTATTAGCCGAGCAGGTTCATATAGGACATGTGCTGCGCTGTAACGTGCTATATTGTTTCGGGCTAATGTCCGGTATTAGCCGAATGGTACCATAAAGGGCCTGTTCTGCGATGTAATGCTGTATGTTCTGTCAGTCTTACTTCCTTTAGTAGCCGAGTTGTTCTTTAAAGGGCCTGTAGTGCGCTGTAATGTGCTATGTTGTGTAGGGCGAATGTCCAGTATTAGCCGAATTGTGCCATAAAGCGGCTGTACATATCTGTAATGCTGTGTGTTCTATCAGTCTAACTTCGTTCATTAGCCGAGGTGCTCCATCAAGGGGCTCTACTGTGCTTCAGTGTTCTGTGTTGTACTGGTCTAATGTTCGATATTAGCCGAGCGGTTGCATAAAGGATCTTTACTGTGCTGTAAAGTTCTCTGCTGTATTTGTCTATAGCCCAGTATTAGCCAAATTGGACCAAAAAGAGACTATGAAACTCTGTAATTCTCTACGCTCTATGCATCTATATTTCTTCATTAGCCGAGGGGTTTCATAAAGGAGCTGTACTGTGATGTAATGCTGTATATTCTAACAGTGTACGTTCCTTTATTAGCCGAGTTGATCCTTAAAGGGCCTGCAGTGCGCTGTAATGTGCTGTTGCACAGGCCGAATGTCCGGTATTAGCCGATTGGTACCACAAAGTGGCTGTACATATCTGTAATGCTGTGTGTTCTATCAGTCTAACTTTGTTCATTAGCCGAGGTGCTCCAGCAAGGGCTCTACTGTGCTTCAGTGTTCTGAGTTGTATTGGTCAAATGTTCGATATTAGCCGAGCGGTTGCATAAAGGATCTTTACTGTGCTGTAAAGTTCCCTGCTGTATTTGTCTATATCCCGGTATTAGCCAAATTGGACCATAAAGAGACTATGCTACTCTGTAATTCTCTACTCTCTATGCATCTATATTCCTTTATTAGCCGAGGGGTTTCATAAAGGACCTGTTCTGCGATGTTATGCTGTATGTTCTATCAGTCTAACCTCCTTTAGTAGCCGAGTTGATCCATAACGGGCCTGCACTGCGCTGTGATGTGCTATGTTGTATTGATCTAATGTCCAGTATTAGCCGAGTGGTACCATAAAGTGGCGGTACATATCTGTAATGCTGTGTGTTCTATCAGTCTAACTTCGTCCATTAGCCGAGATGCTCCATCAAGGGGCTGTACTGGGCTTTAGTGTTCTGTGTTGTATTGGTCTCATGTCCGGTATTAGCCGAGCGGTTGCATAAAGGATCTTCACTGTGCTGTAACGTTCTCTGCTGTATTTGTCTATAGCCCAGTATTAGCCAAATTGTACCATAAAGACACTATGAAACTCTGTAATTCTCTACGCTCTATGCATCTATATTTCTTCATTAGCCGAGGTGTTTCATAAAGGAGCTGTACTGTGACGTAATGCTGTATATTCTATCAGTCTAAGTTACTTTATTACACGAGTTGATCCTAAAAGGGCCTGCACTGTGCTGTAATGTGCTATGCTGTATTGATCTAATGTCAAGTATTTGCCGAATGGTACCATAAAGGGCCTGTACTGCGATGTAATGCTGTATGTTTTATGAGTCTAACTTCCTTTAGTAGCCGAGTTGTTCTTTAAAGGGCCTGTAGTGCGCTGTAATGTGCTATGTTGTATGGATATAATGTCCAGTATTAGCCGAATGGTACCATAAAGTGGCTGTACAAATCTGTAATGCTGTGTGTTCTATCAGTCTAACTTCCTTCATTAGCCGAGGTGCTCCATCAAGGGGCTCTACTGTGCTTCCGTGTTCTGTGTTGTACTGGTCTAATGTTCGATAATAGCCGAGCGGTTGCATAAAGGATCTTTACTGTGCTGTAAAGTTCCCTGCTGTATTTGTCTATAGCCCAGTATTAGCCAAACTGTACCATAAAGGTACTATACTACTCTGTAATTCTCTACTCTCTATGCCTCAATATTCCTTTATTAGCCCAGCAGGTTCATATAGGACATGTGCTGCGCTGTAACGTGCTATATTGCTTCGGGCTAATGTCCGGTATTAGCCGAATGGTACCATAAAGTGGCTGTACATATCTGTAATGCTGTGTGTTCTATCAGTCTAACTTCGTTCATTAGCCGAGATGCTCCATCAAGCGGCTGTACTGGGCTTTAGTGTTGTACTGGTCTAATGTTCGATATTAGCCGAGCGGTTGCATAAAGGATCTTTACTGTGCTGTAAAGTTTTCTGCTGTAATTGTCTATAGCCCAGTATTAGCCAAACTGTACCATAAAGGGACAATACTACTCTGTAATTCTCTACTCTCTATGCCTCATTATTCCTTTATTAGCCGAGCAGGTTCATATAGGACATGTGCTGCGCTGTAACGTGCTATATTGTTTCGGGCTAATGTCCGGTATTACCCGAATGGTACCATAAAGGGCCTGTTCTGCGATGTAATGCTGTATGTTCTGTCAGTCTTACTTCCTTTAGTAGCCGAGTTGTTCTTTAAAGGGCCTGTAGTGCGCTGTAATGTGCTATGTTGTGTAGGGCGAATGTCCAGTATTAGCCGAATGGGACCATAAACTGGCTGTACATATCTGTATTGCTGTGTGTTCTATCAGTCTAACTTCGTTCATTAGCCGAGGTCCTCCATCAAGGGGCTCTACTGTGCTTCAGTGTTCTGTGTTGTACTGGTCTAATGTTCGATATTAGCCGTGCGGTTGCATAAAGGATCTTTACTGTGCTGTAAAGTTCTCTGTTGTATTTGTCTATAGCCCAGTATTAGCCAAACTGTACCATAAAGGGACTATACTACTCTGTAATTCTCTACTTTCTATGCCTCAATATTCCTTTATTAGCCGAACAGGTTCATATAGGACATGTGCTGCGCTGTAACGTGCTATATTGTTTCGGGCTAATGTCCGGTATTAGCCGAATGGTACCATAAGGGGCCTGTACTGCGATGTAATGCTGTATGTTCTATCAGTCTAACTTCCTTTCGTTGCCAAGTTGTTCCTTAACGAGCCTGTAGTGCGCTGTAATGTGCTATGTTGTATGGATCTAATGTCCAGTATTAGCCGAATGGTACCATAAAGTGGCTGTACATATCTGTAATGCTGTGTGTTCTATCAGTCTAACTTTGTTCATTAGCCGAGATGCTCCATCAAGGGGCTGTACTGGGCTTTAGTGTTGTACTGGTCTAATGTTCGATATTAGCCGAGCGGTTGCATAAAGGATCTTTACTGTGCTGTAAAGTTCTCTGCTGTATTTGTCTATAGCCCAGTATTAGCCAAATTGGACCATAAAGAGACTATGAAACTCTGTAATTCTCTACGCTCGATGCATCTATATTTCTTCATATGCCGAGGGGTTTCATAAAGGAGCTGTACTGTGATGTAATGCTGTATATTCTATCAGTCTAAGTTCCTTTATTAGCCGAGTTGATCCTTAAAGGGCCTGTAGTGCGCTGTAATGTGCTGTTGCACAGGCCGAATGTCCGGCATTAGCCGATTGGTACCACAAAGTGGCTGTTCATATCTGTAATGCTGTGTGTTCTATCAGTCTAACTTCGTTCATTAGCCGAGGTGCTCCAGCAAGGGCTCTACTGTGCTTCAGTGTTCTGAGTTGTATTGGTCTAATGATCGATATTAGCCGAGCGGTTGCATAAAGTATCTTTACTGTGCTGTAAAGTTCCCTGCTGTATTTGTCTATATCCCGGTATTAGCCAAATTGGACCATAAAGAGACTATGCTACTCTGTAATTCTCTACTCTCTATGCATCTATATTCCTTTATTAGCCGAGGGGTTTCATAAAGGACCTGTTCTGCGATGTTATGCTGTATGTTCTATCAGTCGAACTTCCTTTAGTAGCCGAGTTGATCCTTAAAGGGCCTGCACTGCGCTGTGATGTGCTATGTTGTATTGATCTAATGTCCAGTATTAGCCGAATGGTACCATAAAGTGCCTGTACATATCTGTAATTCTGTGTGTTCTATCAGTCTAACCTCGTTCATTAGCCGAGGTGTTCCATCAAGGGGCTCTACTGTGCTTCAGTGTTCTGTGTTGTATTGGTCTAATGTTCGATGTTTGCCGAGCGGTTGCATAAAGGATCTTTACTGTGCTGTAAAGTTCCCTGCTGTATTTGTCTATAGCCCAGTATTAGCCAAACTGTACCATAAAGGGACTATACTACTCTGTAATTCTCTACTCTCTATGCCTCAATATTCCTTTATTAGCCGAGCAGGTTCATAAAAGACATGTGCTGCGCTGTAACGTGCTATGTTGTAGAGGGCTAATGTCCGGTATTAGCCGAATGGTACCATAAAGGGTATGCACTGCGATGTAATGCTGTATGTTCTATCAGTCTAACTTCCTTTAGTAGCATAGTTGTTCCTTAAAGGGCCTGTAGTGCGCTGTATCGTGCTGTTGCACAGGGCGAATGTCCGGTATTAGCCGAATGGTACCATAAAGTGGCTGTTCATATCTGTAATGCTGTGTGTTCTATCAGTCTAACTTCGTTCATTAGCCGAGATGCTTCATCAAGCGGCTGTACTGGGCTTTAGTTTTGTACTGGTCTAATGTTCGATATTAGCCGAGCGGTTGCATAAAGGATCTTTACTGTGCTGTAAAGTTCTCTGCTGTATTTGTCTATAGCCCAGTATTTACAAATTGGACCAAACAGAGACTATGAAGCTCTGTAATTCTCTACTCTCTATGCATCCAAATTCCTTCATTAGCCGAGGGGTTTCATAAAGGACCTGTACTGCGATGTAATGCTGTATATTCTATCAGTCTAACTTCCTATAGTCTCCGAGTTGTTCCCTGAAGAGGCTGTACTGCGCTGTAATGTGCTATGTTGTATGGATTTAATGTCCAGTATTTTCCGAATGGTACCATAAAGTGGCGGTACATATGTGTAATGCTGTGTGTTCTATCAGTCTAACTTCGTTCATTAGCCGAGATGCTCCATCAAGGGGTTGTACTGGGCTTTAGTGTTCTGTATTGTATTGGTCTAATGTCCGGTATTAGCCGAACGGTTGCATAAAGGATGTTTACTGTGCTATAAAGTTCTCTGCTGTATTTGTCTATATCACAGTATTAGAATAATTGGACCATAAAGAGACTATGCTACTCTGTAATTCTCTACTCTCTGTGCATCTATATTCCTTCATTAGCCAAGGGTTTCACAAAGGACATGTACTGCGATGTAATGCTGTATGTTCGATCAGTCTAACTTCCTTTATTAGACGAGTTTCTCCTTAAAGGGCCGGCACTGCGATGTAATGTGCTATGCTGTATTGATCTAATATCCGGTATTAGCCGAATGGTGCCATAAAGGGCGTGTACTGCGACGTAATGCTGTATGTTCTATCAGTCTAACTTCCTTTAGTAGCCGAGTTGTTCTTTAAAGGGCCTGTAGTGCGCTGTAATGTGCTGTTGCACAGGGCGAGTGTCCGGTATGAGCCGATTGGTACCACAAAGTGCCTGTACATATCTGTAATGCTGTGTGTTCTATCAGTCTAACTTCGTTCATTAGCCGAGGTGCTCCTGCAAGGGCTCTACTGTGCTTCAGTGTTCTGAGTTGTATTGGTCTAATGTTCGATATTATCCGAGCGGTTGCATAAAGGATCTTTACTGTGCTGTAAAGTTCCCTGCTGTATTTGTCTATAGCCCGGTATTAGCCAAATTGGACCATAAAGAGACTATGCTACTCTGTAATTCTCTACTCTCTATGCATCCAAATTCCTTCATTAGACGAGGGGTTTCATAAAGGACCTGTACTGCGATGTAATGCTGTATATTCTATCAGTCTAACTTCCTATAGTCTCCGAATTGTTCCCTGAAGAGCCTGTACTGCGCTGTAATGTGTTATGTTGAATGGATTTAATGTCCAGTATTAGCCGAATGGTTCCATAAAGTTGCTGTACATATTTGTAATGCTGTGTGTTCTATCAGTCTAACTTCGTTCATTAGCCGAGGTGCTCCATCAAGGGGCTCTACTGTGCTTCCGTGTTCTGTGTTGTACTGGTCGAATGTTCGATATTAGCCGAGCGGTTGCATAAAGGGTCTTTACTGTGCTGTAAAGTTCTCTGCTGTATTTGTCTATAGCCCAGTATTAGCCAAGTTGTACCATAAAGGGACTGTACTGCTCTGTAATTCTCTACTCTCCATGTATCGATATTCCCTTATTAGCCGAGCGGGTTCATTTGGACATGTACTGCACTGTAACGTGCTATGTTGTAGAGGGCTAATGTCCGGTATTAGCCGAATGGTACCATAAAGGGTATGCACTGCGATGTAATGCTGTATGTTCTATCAGTCTAACTTCCTTTAGTAGCATAGTTGTTCCTTAAAGGGCCTGTAGTGCGCTGTATCGTGCTGTTGCACAGGGCGAATGTCCGGTATTAGCCGAATGGTACCATAAAGTGGCTGTTCATATCTGTAATGCTGTGTGTTCTATCAGTCTAACTTCGTTCATTAGCCGAGATGCTTCATCAAGCGGCTGTACTGGGCTTTAGTTTTGTACTGGTCTAATGTTCGATATTAGCCGAGCGGTTGCATAAAGGATCTTTACTGTGCTGTAAAGTTCTCTGCTGTATTTGTCTATAGCCCAGTATTTACAAATTGGACCAAACAGAGACTATGAAGCTCTGTAATTCTCTACTCTCTATGCATCCAAATTCCTTCATTAGCCGAGGGGTTTCATAAAGGACCTGTACTGCGATGTAATGCTGTATATTCTATCAGTCTAACTTCCTATAGTCTCCGAGTTGTTCCCTGAAGAGGCTGTACTGCGCTGTAATGTGCTATGTTGTATGGATTTAATGTCCAGTATTTTCCGAATGGTACCATAAAGTGGCGGTACATATGTGTAATGCTGTGTGTTCTATCAGTCTAACTTCGTTCATTAGCCGAGATGCTCCATCAAGGGGTTGTACTGGGCTTTAGTGTTCTGTATTGTATTGGTCTAATGTCCGGTATTAGCCGAACGGTTGCATAAAGGATGTTTACTGTGCTATAAAGTTCTCTGCTGTATTTGTCTATATCACAGTATTAGAATAATTGGACCATAAAGAGACTATGCTACTCTGTAATTCTCTACTCTCTGTGCATCTATATTCCTTCATTAGCCAAGGGTTTCACAAAGGACATGTACTGCGATGTAATGCTGTATGTTCGATCAGTCTAACTTCCTTTATTAGACGAGTTTCTCCTTAAAGGGCCGGCACTGCGATGTAATGTGCTATGCTGTATTGATCTAATATCCGGTATTAGCCGAATGGTGCCATAAAGGGCGTGTACTGCGACGTAATGCTGTATGTTCTATCAGTCTAACTTCCTTTAGTAGCCGAGTTGTTCTTTAAAGGGCCTGTAGTGCGCTGTAATGTGCTGTTGCACAGGGCGAGTGTCCGGTATGAGCCGATTGGTACCACAAAGTGCCTGTACATATCTGTAATGCTGTGTGTTCTATCAGTCTAACTTCGTTCATTAGCCGAGGTGCTCCTGCAAGGGCTCTACTGTGCTTCAGTGTTCTGAGTTGTATTGGTCTAATGTTCGATATTATCCGAGCGGTTGCATAAAGGATCTTTACTGTGCTGTAAAGTTCCCTGCTGTATTTGTCTATAGCCCGGTATTAGCCAAATTGGACCATAAAGAGACTATGCTACTCTGTAATTCTCTACTCTCTATGCATCCAAATTCCTTCATTAGACGAGGGGTTTCATAAAGGACCTGTACTGCGATGTAATGCTGTATATTCTATCAGTCTAACTTCCTATAGTCTCCGAATTGTTCCCTGAAGAGCCTGTACTGCGCTGTAATGTGTTATGTTGAATGGATTTAATGTCCAGTATTAGCCGAATGGTTCCATAAAGTTGCTGTACATATTTGTAATGCTGTGTGTTCTATCAGTCTAACTTCGTTCATTAGCCGAGGTGCTCCATCAAGGGGCTCTACTGTGCTTCCGTGTTCTGTGTTGTACTGGTCGAATGTTCGATATTAGCCGAGCGGTTGCATAAAGGGTCTTTACTGTGCTGTAAAGTTCTCTGCTGTATTTGTCTATAGCCCAGTATTAGCCAAGTTGTACCATAAAGGGACTGTACTGCTCTGTAATTCTCTACTCTCCATGTATCGATATTCCCTTATTAGCCGAGCGGGTTCATTTGGACATGTACTGCACTGTAACGTGCTATGTTGTAGAGGGCTAATGTCCGGTATTAGCCGAATGTTACCATAATGGGCCTGTACTGCGATGTAATGCTGTATGTTCTATCAGTCTAACTTCGTTTAGTAGCCGAGTTGTTCTTTAAAGGGCCTGTAGTGTGCTGTAATGTGCTATGTTGCATAGGGCGAATGTCCGGTATTAGCCGATTGGTGCCAGAAAGCGGCTGTACATATCTGTAATGCTATGTGTTCTATCAGTCTAACTTCGTTCATTAGCCGAGGTGCTCCATCAAGGGGCTCTATTGTGCTTCAGTGTTCTGTGTTGTACTGGTCTAATGTTCGATCTTAGCCGACCGGTTGCATAAAGGATCGTTACTGTGCTGTAAAGTTCTCTGCTGTATTTGTCTATAGCCCAGTATTAGCCAAATTGGACCATAATGAGACTATGAAACTCTGTAATTCTCTACTCTCTATGCCTCAATATTCCTTTATTAGCCGAACAGGTTCATATAGGACATGTGCTGCGCTGTAACGTGCTATATTGTTTCGGGCTAATGTCCGGTATTAGACGAATGGTACCATAAAGGGCCTGTACTGCGATGTAATGCTGTATGTTCTATCAGTCTAACTTCCTTTCGTTGCCAAGTTGTTCCTTAAAGAGCCTGTAGTGCGCTGTAATGTGCTATGTTGTATGGATCTAATGTCCAGTATTAGCCGAATGGTACCATAAAGTGGCTGTACATATCTGTAATGCTGTGTGTTCTATCAGTCTAACTTTGTTCATTAGCCGAGATGCTCCATCAAGGGGCTGTACTGGGCTTTAGTGTTGTACTGGTCTAATGTTCGATATTAGCCGAGCGGTTGCATAAAGGATCTTTACTGTGCTGTAAAGTTCTCTGCTGTATTTGTCTATAGCCCAGTATTATCCAAATTGGACCATAAAGAGACTATGAAACTCTGTAATTCTCTACGCCCGATGCATCTATATTTCTTCATTAGCCGAGGGGTTTCATAAAGGAGCTGTACTGTGATGTAATGCTGTATATTCTATCAGTCTAAGTTCCTTTATTAGCCGAGTTGATCCTTAAAGGGCCTGTAGTGCGCTGTAATGTGCTGTTGCACAGGGCGAATGTCCGGCATTAGCCGATTGGTACCACAAAGTGGCTGTTCATATCTGTAATGCTGTGTGTTCTATCAGTCTAACTTCGTTCATTAGCCGAGGTGCTCCAGCAAGGGCTCTACTGTGCTTCAGTGTTCTGAGTTGTATTGGTCTAATGATCGATATTAGCCGAGCGGTTGCATAAAGGATCTTTACTGTGCTGTAAAGTTCCCTGCTGTATTTGTCTATATCCCGGTATTAGCCAAATTGGACCATAAAGAGACTATGCTACTCTGTAATTCTCTACTCTCTATGCATCTATATTCCTTTATTAGCCGAGGGGTTTCATAAAGGACCTGTTCTGCGATGTTATGCTGTATGTTCTATCAGTCGAACTTCCTTTAGTAGCCGAGTTGATCCTTAAAGGGCCTGCACTACGCTGTGATGTGCTATGTTGTATTGATCTAATGTCCAGTATTAGCCGAATGGTACCATAAAGTGCCTGTACATATCTGTAATTCTGTGTGTTCTATCAGTCTAACCTCGTTCATTAGCCGAGGTGTTCCATCAAGGGGCTCTACTGTGCTTCAGTGTTCTGTGTTGTATTGGTCTAATGTTCGATATTAGCCGAGCGGTTGCATAAAGGATCTTTACTGTGCTGTAAAGTTCTCTGCTGTATTTGTCTATAGCCCAGTATTAGCCAAATTGTACCATAAAGGGACTATACTACTCTGTAATTCTCTACTCTCTATGCCTCAATATTCCTTTATTAGCCGAGCAGGTTCATAAAAGACATGTGCTGCGCTGTAACGTGCTATATTGTTTCGGGCTAATGTCCGGTATTAGCCGAATGGTACCATAAAGGGTATGCACTGCGATGTAATGCTGTATGTTCTATCAGTCTAACTTCCTTTAGTAGCATAGTTGTTCCTTAAAGGGCCTGTAGTGCGCTGTAATGTGCTGTTGCACAGGGCGAATGTCCGATATTAGCCGAATGGTACCATAAAGTGGCTGTTCATATCTGTAATGCTGTGTGTTCTATCAGTCTAACTTCGTTCATTAGCCGAGATGCTTCATCAAGCGGCTGTACTGGGCTTTAGTTTTGTACTGGTCTAATGTTCGATATTAGCCGAGCGGTTGCATAAAGGATCTTTACTGTGCTGTAAAGTTCTCTGCTGTATTTGTCTACAGCCCAGTATTTACAAATTGGACCAAACAGAGACTATGAAGCTCTGTAATTCTCTACTCTCTATGCATCCAAATTCCTTCATTAGCCGAGGGGTTTCATAAAGGACCTGTACTGCGATGTAATGCTGTATATTCTATCAGTCTAACTTCCTATAGTCTCCGAGTTGTTCCCTGAAGAGCCTGTACTGCGCTGTAATGTGCTATGTTGTATGGATTTAATGTCCAGTATTTTCCGAATGGTACCATAAAGTGGCGGTACATGTGTGTAATGCTGTGTGTTCTATCTGTCTAACTTCGTTCATTAGCCGAGATGCTCCATCAAGGGGTTGTACTGGGCTTTAGTGTTCTGTATTGTATTGGTCTAATGTCCGGTATTAGCCGAACGGTTGCATAAAGGATGCTTACTGTGCTATAAAGTTCTCTGCTGTATTTGTCTATATCACAGTATTAGAATAATTGGACCATAAAGAGACTATGCTACTCTGTAATTCTCTACTCTCTGTACATCTATATTCCTTCATTAGCCAAGGGTTTCACAAAGGACATGTACTGCGATGTAATGCTGTATGTTCGATCAGTCTAACTTCCTTTATTAGACGAGTTTATCCTTAAAGGGCCGGCACTGCGCTGTAATGTGCTATGCTGTATTGATCTAATATCCGGTATTAGCCGAATGGTGCCATAAAGGGCGTGTACTGCGACGTAATGCTGTATGTTCTATCAGTCTAACTTCTTTTAGTAGCCGAGTTGTTCTTTAAAGGGCCTGTAGTGCGCTGTAATGTGCTGTTGCCCAGGGCTAATGTCCGGTCTTAGCCGAATGGTACCACAAAGTGGCTGTACATATCTGTAATGCTGTGTGTTCTATCAGTCTAACTTCGTTCATTAGCCGAGGTGTTCCAGCAAGGGCTCTACTGTGCTTCAGTGTTCTGAGTTGTATTGGTTTAATGTTCGATATTAGCCGAGCGGTTGCATAAAGGATCTTTACTGTGCTGTAAAGTTCCCTGCTGTATTTGTCTATAGCCCGGTATTAGCCAAATTGGACCATAAAGAGACTATGCTACTCTGTAATTCTCTAATCTCTATGCATCCAAATTCCTTCATTAGACGAGGGGTTTCATAAAGGACCTGTACTGCGATGTAATGCTGTATATTCTATCAGTCTAACTTCCTATAGTCTCCGAATTGTTCCCTGAAGAGCCTGTACTGCGCTGTAATGTGTTATGTTGAATGGATTTAATGTCCAGTATTAGCCGAATGGTTCCATAAAGTTGCTGTACATATTTGTAATGCTGTGTGTTCTATCAGTCTAACTTCGTTCATTAGCCGAGGTGCTCCATCAAGGGGCTCTACTGTGCTTCCGTGTTCTGTGTTGTACTGGTCTAATGTTCGATATTAGCCGAGCGGTTGCATAAAGGGTCTTTACTGTGCTGTAAAGTTCTCTGCTGTATTTGTCTATAGCCCAGTATTAGCCAAGTTGTACCATAAAGGGACTGTACTGCTCTGTAATTCTCTACTCTCCATGTATCGATATTCCCTTATTAGCCGAGCGGGTTCATTTGGACATGTACTGCACTGTAACGTGCTATGTTGTAGAGGGCTAATGTCCGGTATTAGCCGAATGTTACCATAATGGGCCTGTACTGCGATGTAATGCTGTATGTTCTATCAGTCTAACTTCGTTTAGTAGCCGAGTTGTTCTTTAAAGGGCCTGTAGTGTGCTGTAATGTGCTATGTTGCATAGGGCGAATGTCCGGTATTAGCCGATTGGTGCCAGAAAGCGGCTGTACATATCTGTAATGCTATGTGTTCTATCAGTCTAACTTCGTTCATTAGCCGAGGTGCTCCATCAAGGGGCTCTATTGTGCTTCAGTGTTCTGTGTTGTACTGGTCTAATGTTCGATCTTAGCCGACCGGTTGCATAAAGGATCGTTACTGTGCTGTAAAGTTCTCTGCTGTATTTGTCTATAGCCCAGTATTAGCCAAATTGGACCATAAAGACACTATGAAACTCTGTAATTCTCTACTCTCTATGCATCTATATTCCTTCATTAGCCAAGGGGTTTCATAAAGGGCCTGTACTGCGATGTAATGCTGTATGTTCTATCAGTCGAACTTCCTTTCGTAGCCAAGTTGTTCCTTAAAGAGCCTGTAGTGCGCTGTAATGTGCTATGTTGTATGGATCTAATGTCCAGTATTAGCCGAATGGTACCATAAAGTGGCTGTACATATCTGTAATGCTGTGTGTTCTATCAGTCTAACTTCGTCCATTAGCCGAGATGCTCCATCCAGGGGCTGTCCTGGCCTTTAGTGTTCTGTGTTGTATTGGTCTCATGTCCGGTATTAGCCGAGCGGTTGCTAAAGGATCTTGACTGTGCTGTAAAGTTCTCTGCTGTATTTGTCTATAGCCCAGTATTAGCCAAATTAGACCATAAAGAGACTATGCTACTCTGTAATTCTCTACTCTCTATGCCTCAATATTCCTTTATTAGCCGAGCAGGTGCATATAGGACATGTACTGCACTGTAACATGCTATATTGTATCGGGCTAATGTCCAGTATTCGCCGAATGGTACCATAAAGGGCCTGTACTGCGATGTAATGCTGTATGTTCTATCAGTCGAACTTCCTTTAGTAGCCGAGTTGTTCTTTAAAGGGCCTGTAGTGTGCTGTAATGTGCTATGTTGCATAGGGCGAATGGCCGGTATTAGCCGGTTGGTGCCATAAAGCGGCTGTACATATCTGTAATGCTGTGTGTTCTATCAGACTAACTTCGTTCATTAGCCGAGGTGCTCCATCAAGGGGCTCTACTGTGCTTCAGTGTTCTGTGTTGTACTGGTCTAATGTTCGATATTAGCCGAGCGGTTGCATAAAGGATCTTTACTGTGCTGTAAAGTTCTCTGCTGTATTTGTCTATAGCCCAGCATTAGCCAAATTGGACCATAAAGAGACTATGAATCTCTGTAATTCTCTCCTCTCTATGCATCTATATTCCTTCATTAGCCAAGGGGTTTCATAAAGGACCTGTACTGCGATGTAATGCTGTATGTTCTGTCAGTCTAACTTCCGATAGTCTCCGAGTTGTTCCTTGAAGAGCCTGTACTGTGCTGTAATGTGCGATGTTGTATGGATTTAATGTCCAGTATTTTCCGAATGGTACCATAAAGCGGCGGTACATATGTGTA
The DNA here is from genome assembly GCF_047496795.1 of Chiloscyllium punctatum. Lineage (NCBI taxonomy): Eukaryota > Metazoa > Chordata > Chondrichthyes > Orectolobiformes > Hemiscylliidae > Chiloscyllium > Chiloscyllium punctatum. Next base: position 25,536,756 of record NC_092748.1, on the reverse strand, counting down.
ATGCTGTGTGTTCTATCAGTCTAACTTCGTTCATTAGCCAAGATGCTGCATCAAGGGGTTGTACTGGGCTTTAGTGTTCTGTATTGTATTGGTCTAATATCCGGTATTAGCCGAGCGGTTGCATGAAGGATGTTTACTGTGCTGTAAAGTTCTCTGCTGTATTTGTCTATAGCCCAGTTTTAGCCAAATTGGACCATAAAGAGACTATGCTACTCCGTAATTCTCTACTCTCTATGCCTCAATATTCTTTTATTAGCCGAGCAGGTTCACAAAGGACCTGTACTGCGATGTAATGCTGTATGTTCTATCAGTCTAACTTCCTGTATTAGACGAGTTGATCCTTAAAGGGCCTGCACTGCGCTGTTATGTGCTATGCTGTATTGATCTAATGTCCAGTATTAGCCGAATGGTGCCATAAAGGGCCTGTACTGTGATGTAATGCTGTATGTTCTGTCAGTCTAACTTCCTTTAGTAGCCGAGTTGTTCTTTAAAGGGCCTGTAGTGCGCTGTAATGTGCTATGTTGTGTAGGGCGAATGTCCAGTATTAGCTGAATGGGACCATAAAGTGGCTGTACATATCTGTCATGCTGTGTGTTCTATCAGTCTAATTTCGTTCATTAGCCGAGGTCCTCCATCAAGGGGCTCTCCTGTGCTTCAGTGTTCTGTGTTGTACTGGTCTAATGTTCGATATTAGCCGAGCGGTTGCATAAAGGATCTTTACTGTGCTGTAAAGTTCTCTGCTGTATTTGTCTATAGCCCAGTATTAGCCAAATTGGACCATAAAGAGACTATGAAACTCTGTAATTCTCTTCTCTGTATGCATCTATATTCCTTCATTAGCCGAGGGGTTTCATAATGGACCTGCAATGCGATGTAATGCTGTATGTTCTGTCAGTCTAACTTCCTATAGTTTCCGAGTTGTTCCTTGAAGAGCCTGAACTGCGCTGTAATGTGCTTTGTTGTATGGATTTAATGTCCAGTATTTTCCGAATGGTACCATAAAGTGGTGGTACATATGTGTAATGCTGTGCGTTCTATCAGTCTAACTTCGTTCATTAGCCAAGATGCTCCGTCAAGGGGTTGTACTGGGCTTTAGTGTTCTGTATTGTATTGGTCTAATATCCGGTATTAGCCGAGCGGTTGCACAAAGGATGTTTACTGTGCTGTAAAGTTCTCTGCTGTATTTGTCTATAGCGCAGTATTAGCCAAATTGGACCATAAAGAGACTATGCTACTCTGTAATTCTCTACTCTCTATGCCTCAATATTCCTTTATTAGCCGAGCAGGTTCATATAGGACATGTACTGCACTGTAACATGCAATATTGTTTCGGGCTAATGTCCGGTATTAGCCGAATGGTACCATAATGGGCCTGTACTGTGATGTAATGCTGTATGTTCTATCAGTCTAACTTCGTTTAGTAGCCGAGTTGTTCATTAAAGGGCCTGTAGTGTGCTGTAATGTGCTATGTTGCATGGGGCGAATGTCCGGTATTAGCCGATTGGTGCCAGAAAGCGGCTGTACATATCTGTAATGCTATGTGTTCTATCAGTCTAACTTCGTTCATTAGCCGAGGTGCTCCATCAAGGGGCTCTACTGTGCTTCAGTGTTCTGTGTTGTACTGGTCTAATGTTCGATATTAGCGGAGCGGTTGCATAAAGGATCTTTACTGTGCTGTAAAGTTCTCTGTTGTATTTGTCTATAGCCCAGTATTAGCCAAATTGGACCATAAAGAGACTATGAAACTCTGTAATTCTCTACTCTCTATGCATCTATATTCCTTCATTAGCCGAGGGGTTTCATAAAGGACCTGTACTGCGATGTAATGCTGTATGTTCTGTCTGTCTAACTTCCTATAGTCTCCGAGTTATTCCTTGAAGAGCCTGTACTGCGCTGCAATGTGCTATGTTGTATGGATTTAATGTCCAGTATTTTCCGAATGGTACCATAAAGTGGAGGTACATATGTGTAATGCTGTGTGTTCTATCAGTCTAACTTCGTTCATTAGCCAAGATGCTCCGTCAAGGGGTTGTACTGGGCTTTAGTGTTCTGTATTGTATTGGTCTAATATCCGGTATTAGCCGAGCGGTTGCATAAAGGATGTTTACTGTGCTGTAAAGTTCTCTGCTGTATTTGTCTATAGCCCAGTATTAGCCAAATTGAACCATAAAGAGACTATGCTACTCTGTAATTCTCTACTCTCTATGCCTCAATATTCTTTTATTAGCCGAGCAGGTTCACAAAGGACCTGTACTGCGATGTAATGCTGTATGTTCTATCAGTCTAACTTCCTTTATTAGACGAGTTGATCCTTAAAGGGCCTGCACTGCGCTGTAATGTGCTATGCTGTATTGATCTAATGTCCAGTATTACCCGAATGGTGCTATAAAGGGCCTGTACTGCGATGTAATGCTTTATGTTCTGTCAGTCTAACTTCCTTTAGTAGCCGAGTTGTTCTTTAAAGGGCCTGTAGTGCGCTGTAATGTGCTATGTTGTGTAGGGCGAATGTCCAGTATTAGCTGAATGGGACCATAAAGTGGCTGTACATATCTGTCATGCTGTGTGTTCTATCAGTCTAACTTCGTTCATTAGCCGAAGTCCTCCATCAACGGGCTCTACTGTGCTTCAGTGTTCTGTGTTGTACTGGTCTAATGTTCGATATTAGCCGAGCGGTTGCATAAAGGATCTTTACTGTGCTGTAATGTTCTCTGCTGTCTAAAGTCCATTATTAGCCATATTGTACCATACAGTGACTGTACTGCTCTGTAATTCTCTACTCTCTATGCATCTATGTTCCTGTATTAGCTGAGCCGTTTCATAAAGGACCTGTACTGCGCTGTAATGTGCTATGTTGTATTGGTCTAATGTCCGGTATTAGTCGAATGGTACCGTAAAGTGCCTGTACATGCAGTAATGCAGTGTGTTCTATCAGTCTAACTTCCTTCTTTAGCCGAGGCACAGGAAAGTTCCTTTATGCAGCCGCTCGGCTTACACCGGACATTAGACCAATACAACATTGCACATTACAGCGTAGCACAGGCCTTTTATGGAACAGCTCGGCTACAACATAGCAAATTACAGCTCAGTTCAGGTTTTTTTATGGAATGGCTCGGCTAATAAAGGAAGTTAGACTCATAGAACATACAGCATTACAGCACAGTACAGGTCCTTTGTAGCCGAGTTGTTCCTTAAAGGGCCTGTACTGCGCTGGAATGTGCTATGTTGTATTGATCTGAAGTCCGGTATTAGCCGAGTGGTGCCTGAAAGTGCCTGTACATATCTGTGATGCTGTGTGTTCTATCAGTCTAACTCCCTTCATTAGCCGAGGTGCTCCATCAAGGGGCTGTACTGTGCTTCAGTGTTCTGTGTTGTATTGGTCTAATGTCCGGTATTTGCCAAACGGTTGCATATAGGATCTTTTACTGTGCTGTAAAGTTTTCTGCTGTATTGGTTTAAAGTCCATTATTAGCCAAATTGTACCATAAAGCGACTTACTGCTCTGTAATTCTCTACTCTCTATGCATCTATATACCTTTATTAGCCGAGCGGTTTCATAAAGGACCTGTACTTCACTGTAATGTGCTAGGTTGTACAGGGCTAATGTCCGGTATTAGCTGAATGGTACCATAAAGTGCCTGTATATGTTTGTAATGGTGTGGGTTCTATCAGTCTAACTTCCTTCATTCGCCGAGGTGCTCTCTCAATCGGCTGTACTGTGCTTGAGTGTTCTGTGTTGTATTTGTCTAATGTCCGGTGTTTGCCGAGCGTTTGCATAAAGCACGTTTACTGTGCTGTAAAGTTCTCTGCTGTGTTGGTCTAATGTCGAGTAGTTCCGTAAATGGACTGTGGTGTGCTTTAATTCTTGACTCTCGATGAATCTATATTCCTTTAGTAGCCGAGCAGTTTCATAAAGGACCTGTACTGCGCTGTAATGTGCTATCTAGTATCAGTCTAATGTCCGGTATTCGGCAAATGGTACCATAAAGGGCCTGTACTGCGATGTTATGCTGTATGTTCTAACTTCCTTTATTAGCCGAGTTGTTCCTTAAAAGGCCTGGACTGTGCTGCAACGTGCTACGTTGCATTGATCTAATGTCCGGTATTAGCTGAATGGTACCATAAAGTGCCTATGTATGTCTGCAATGGTGTGGGTTCTATCACTCTAACTTCCTTCATTCACCGAGGTGCTCTATCAATCAGCTGTACTGTGCTTGAGTGTTCTGTGTTGTATTGGTCTAATGTCCGGTGTTCGCCGAGCGTTTGAATAAAGGACCTTTACTGTGCTGTAAAGTTCTCTGCTGTATTGGTCTAAAGTCTGTTATTAGCCGAGTGGTTCCATAAATGGATTGTGGTGTGCTGTAATTCTCGACTCTCGATGAATCTATATTCCTTTAGTAGCCGAGCAGTTTCATAAAGGATCTGTACTGTACTCTAATGTGCTATGTTGTATGGGTCTAATGTCCAGTATAAGCCAAATGGTACCATAAAGGGCATGTACTGCGATATAATGCTGTATGTTCTATCAGTTTGACATCCTTTATTAGCCGAGTTGTTCCTTAAAGGGCCTGTACTGCTCTGTAATGCTTTACATTATGCACAGGCACTGCAGTTCTCTAAAGTAGATACAGGGAATGCTGTCATGTACATTTTCCACAGCGAAAATATAGATGATAGCTGTATATACATCAGCTATCTATATTTCGCACAGGGATAGCTGTTCTCTATATTATACACATGAACTGCTGTTGTCCATATTACACACAGGGTGGGCTGTTCTATTTCTTAACCAAATGGAGTCATTTACTTTATATTAGAGACCACGTCTACTCTTTTCTGCACAGGAACTGCTGGTTTCGACATTGTACACAGAGAGTGCTTTTCTCGATATCATACACAATGACTGCTGTTCTCTAGATTATACATCTGGACTGCTGTCCTCTGTTTTAGACATAGGGACTGCTGTTGTCTATATTTCACATAGTGACTGTTGTTCCCAATATTAGACACAGGGACTGCTGTTCCCAACAGGAGACACAGGGACCACTGTTCTCTACATGATACACAGGCAGTGTTGTTCTCGAAAATAATCACAGAAACTGCTGTACACTTTCTTGTACACAGGGACTGCTGCTCACTGTCTATATTTATCCCTCTGTCTATACAGAGGGATTGCTGTTCTTTCTATCATTCAAAGGGACTGCTGTTTTTTGTATGAAACAGAGGGACTGTTGTTCTCTATATTATACAAAAGAACTGCTGTTTTCAATATTGCACACAGAGACAGCTGTTCTTTACAAAATGTACAGGCACTGCCATTCTCTAAAATAGAGGAATAGCTGTTCTCCATATAGTGCACAGGGTCTGCAGATCTCTATATTATGCACAGGCCCTGCTGTTCTCTAAAACAGACACAGTGACTGTTGTTCTCTATAATATACACAGGGATCGCTGTTCTTCATATTGTACAAAGGCTCTGCTGTTCACTTTTTTATACACAGGGACTGATGTTCACACAGGGGCTGCTGTTCTCTCTTGTACATGGGTGCTGTTGTTCTGTATAATTGACATACGGAATGCTGTTCTTCATTTTTTCACAGGCAATGCTGTTCTCTATAGAGAGCAGAAGTCCCTCTGTGTAATATAATGTACACAAGGACAAGTGTTCTCTATATTGTACACAGCGACTGCTGTTCTCCACAATATACACAGGGATGACTGTTTTCCACTTTAGAAACGGGGACTGCTGTTTTCGACATTATTCTCAGGCTTGCTGTTCTCTATATTACACACAGGGACTGCTGGTCCGGAGATGAGACACAGGGACTAAAATTCTCTATGTTCTACACAGCAACTGCTGTTTTCTACATTATCCTCAGTGTTTGCTGTTCTCCACATTATACACAGGGACTGCTGTTCTCTGTGTTGTACACAGGGGCTGCTGTTCTCTCTTGTACATGGGCGCTGTTGTTCTGTATAATTGACATAAGGAATGCTGTTCTCCATATTTTACACAGGTAATGCTGTTCTCTATATTACACAGAGGGACTTCTGCTCTCTATAATCTCCACAAGGACAAGTGTTCTCTATATTGTACACAGTGAATGCTGTTCTCTATATTATGCACAGGGATTGCTGTTCTCTTTATTAAACACAAGGACTGTTGTTCTCCATATTAAACACATGAGACACAGTTCTCCACAATATACACAAGGACTGATGTTCTCTATATTCTATGTCGGGATGGCTATTCTCTGCAATGTTCACAGGGACTGTTCTTCCCTACAATGTACGCAGGACCACTGTCCTCTACATTTAACTGTTCTTTACAATACACTCAGGTACAGCTGTTCACCACTTTATACGCATCATCTGCTGTTCTCTACATGAGACTCGGGATCTGTTGTTCTCCCCAATATACACACGGACGACTGTTCTCCACATTTGAAACAGGGACTGCTGTTTTCGACATTTTTCTCAGGATTTGTTGTTCAATTTATGATACACAGTGATATGTTGTTCTCTGTATTTGAACAGACACTGCTGTTCACTAAATGAGACACAGGGACTACTGTTCTCTACACTGTACCCAAGGACTAGTGTTCACCAGATCATACACAGTGACTACTGTTTTCTACATTGTACACATTATGCACAGCCACTGGGGTGTTCTCTAAAATACACATGGACTGCTGTTCTCTGTATTATACACAGGTTCTGCTGTTCTCTAAAATAGACACAGGGACTGCTGTTCTCTATATTACACTCAGAGATTGGTGTTCTCCACAGGGATAGCTGTTCCCTATCTGAGCACGGGGTCTGCTGCTCACTTTCTTAAACACAGAGAATGCTGTTCTCTATATTATGCACAGCCACTGGTGTTCTCTAAAATAGACACAGGGACTTGTTCTCTACATGATACAATTAGATTGCTGTTCTCCATATGGTACACAGGGATAGCTGTTCTCCATATTGTGCATAGGGTCTGCTGATCTCTGTATTATGTGCAGGCACTGCTGTTCTCTAAAATAGATACAGGGACTGCTGTTATCTATATTATACACAGTGACTGCTGTTCTCATTATTACACACAGGGACTGCTCTTCCTTACAATGTACGCATGACCACAGTTCGCTACATTTTACACAGGCACTACTGTTCTCTACCATACACTCAGGGACAGCGGTTTTCCACAACATACACAGGAACTACTGTTCTCCACATTATAATCAGGGACTGCTGTTTTCTACATTATTCACGGGGTTTGCTGTTCTATATGTTATGCACAGTCACGGCTGTTTTTTATACTATTCACAGACAGGGACAAGTGTTCCCTAAATTATGCTGTTCTCTTTATTAAAAACAGGCACTGCTGTTCTCTACACTATACACAGGGACTGCTCTTCCCAACAATGTACGTAGGACCTCTGTTCTCTCCATGTTACGCAAGGACTAACATTCTCTTCCATATGCTCAGGGACAGCTGTTCTCTATAGTATATGCATCGACTGCTGTTCTCTATATGAGACACAGCACTTGCTTTTCTCCACAATATACACAGGGACTACTGTCCTCCACATTATAAACGGGGTTTGCTGTTCTCTGCATAATGCACAGGGACTGCTGTTCTATATATTATGCACAGTGATTGCTGTTCTTTATATTATTCACAGGCACTACTGTTCTTGAAAATAGACACAGGGACTGCTGTTCTCTATTATACACTGGGATTGCAGTTCTCTATAGTATATGCACAGTTCTCTATATTATACACAGGTATACCTGTTCTCTATATTATTCACATTGACTCAACTACTCTACATTGTGCACAAGGCCTGCTGTTTTCTATAGTATACACAGGTACTGGTGTTCTCTTTAATACACACAGGGATGGCTGTTCTCTTTATTATACACTGGGACTGCTGTTCTCAATATTAGACACAGGGACTACTGTACTCTATATTATACACAGGGACTGCTGTTCTTTCCATTGCACACAGGGATTGCTGTTCTCACATTGTACACAGGAACTTGTGTTCCCTCTATTAAGCATATTGCATATGCTCCATATTCTTCATTGTTCTCCATATTGCACATAGGGACTGATGTTCTCTATAATAGACATGGGACCGGGTGTGCTCTGTATTACACACAGGAACTGCAGTCCTGGATAATAGACACAGGGACTGCTGTTCTCTCCATTATACACAGACTGCTTCTCTGTTTAATAAACACAGAGACTGTCATTCTCTCGATCATACACAGGGACTGCGCTTCTCTTTATTAAACACAGTGACTGCGGTTCTCTATTTCATATTCTGAGACTAGTGTTCCCCACAATGTACAGAGGCACTGCTATTCTCTACATTGCACACATGGACTGCTGTTCTCTACATTGTGCGCAGGGACTGCTGGTCTCTATAGTATACACAGGAACTGTTCGCTGTGTTATACACAGGGACTGCTGTTTTCTGTATTGTACAGAAGGACAGCTATTCTCTACATTCTGCATAGTGACTGCTGTTCTGTGGAATAGACACAGGTACAGCTGTTCTCTATTTTATACAAGTCTGCTGTTCTCTATAATAGATTCAGTGGCTGCTGTACTCTAGAGAACAGCAGAAACTGTGTGTAATATAAAGTGTACAGAAGGACTGCTGTTCTCCACATGATACACAGGAACTGCTGTTCTCTACAATAGTCATGATTTGGAGATGCCAGTGTTGGACTGGGGTGTACAAAATTAAAAATCACACACCAGGTTATAATCCAACAGGTTTAATTGGAAGCACACTAGCTTTCGGAGCAGCGCTCCTTCATCAGGTGATAATTCAGTCTGTTTCATTGAATGAACAAGTGCAGTAGGATTCACTAAATAAGTGAGTTATGTTTGTTCCATTAAAACAAGGAATATGGTTTGATTCATTGAATCAATGATTTTAGTTTGATTCAATGATTCAGATTTCAATGATTGAAATATGAATGAATGAATGAATGAATGCAGGTTGTTTCATTGAGCTCGAGGCATTAAGCTCGAGGCATTGAATGACAGAGAAAAGCTCTACTCATTGAATGAACACATGCAGTTAATGAGTTAGGTTTCTCCATTGAAACTCACTTATTTAGTGAATCAAACTGCACAAGTTCATTCCATGAACCAAATTGCACGTGTTAATTCAATGAGTAGAGCTTCACTCATTCATTCAACGTGTCAAGCTCAACGCTTTCATTCAATGAAACAAACTGCATTCATTGAATCATTGAATCAAACTACAATCATTGATTCAATGAATCAAACCTTATTCCTTGTGTCAATGGAGCAAACTTATTTAGTGAATCCTACTGCACATGATAATTCAATGAAACTGACTGCACATGATAATTCAATGAGAAGAGGTACTCTCATTCATTCAATGTCACAAGCTTCACACATTGTCTCAATCAAACTGTACCCTTTCACTCCATGAACCAAACTGCACGTGTTAATTCAATGAGTAGAGCTTCTCTCATTCATTCAATGTGCAAAGCTCAATGCTTCCATTCAATTCTCATTTAACTCTCATTCATTCAATGCTACAAGCTTCACACATTGATTCATTCCAACAAACTGCACATATTTCTTCCATGAAACATACTGCACATGTTAATCCAATGTCTCGGCATTAAAGCTTTAATTCACTGATATAAACTGCATTTATTCATTAACTGATTCAAAGAATGAAATGTCATTCAGTCATTCAATGAAAAAACTTGACTCATTTATTTAATGAAGGCAACTGCATTCAATGAATCACAATTAAAACATTCATTCAATGAGAAACACTGCAAGTGCTAATCCAATAATCGAGCTTTTGCCATTCATTCAATGAAACAGACTACACGTGTTAATTTAATGAGTAGAGCATTTCCCATTTATTCAATGACTCGAGATTAACGCTTTCATTCAAGGGAAAAGACTGCATTCATTCAGTCAAACTGCAATTATTGAGTCAATGAATCAAACCGTATTCATTGATTCAATGAAACAAACTAAAATCATTCACTTCGTGAATCAAACTGCACTCATTCATTCAATGAAACACACTGCACGTGTTAATTCAAACATTAGAACTTCTGCTATTCATTCAATGCCACGAGCAAAACACATTCATTAAATTAACATGTGCAGTCTGTTTCATTGCAGTTTGTTTCATTGAATGGTGTAGAGCTTTTTCGTTCATTCAATACCGCTAGTTTAACGCATTGAACCAAACTGCATGTGTTAATTCAATGAGTAGAGCTTCTCTCAATCATTCAATGTGTCAAGCTTAACGATTTCATTCAATGAAGCAAACTGCATTCATTGAATCAAGCTACAATCATTGATTCAATGATTCAATGAATCAACCATTATTCATTGTTTCAATGAAACAAACTGAACTCACCTGTATAACGAATTGAACTGCACTCGTTCAATTCAATGAAACAGACTGCATGTGACAATTAAATAAGTAGAGCTACTCTAATCCATTCAATGCCACAAGCTTAACGGATTTATTCAATCAAACAAACTGCAGACATTAATTCCATGAAACAAATGGCACGTGTTAATTCAATGAGTAGAGCATTTCTCATTCATTCACTGTCTCGAGCTTCACGCTTTAATTCAATGAAACAAACCGCATTCATTCATTCATTGAATCAAACTTTAAACATTGGTTTCAATCATTGTTCAAATTATTGATTCAAAGAATCAAATGTAATTCAGTGATTTAATGAAACAAAACATTTATGGAGTGAATCTAATTTATGGAGTTGATTCAAAGAAACTGCATTCTTTCATTGAAACAATGACTAACGTTTGATTCATTGAATCAATGACTGAAGTTTGATTCAATTATTCAATAAATGCAGTTTGCTTCATTGAATGAAAGCGTTAAGCTCGGACTTTCAAAAAACGAGAAAACTCTACTCATTGAATTAGCACTTGCAGTGTTTCTTATCGAACGAATGTTTGCAGTTTGATTCATTGAATGAATGAATGCAGGTTTTTGTCATTCAATTAAAGCGTTAAGCTCAAGACATTGAATGAAAGAGAAAAGCTCTACTCATTGAATTAACACTTGCAGTTTGCTTCATGGAATTTTGAGTTTATTTGATTGAATGAATGCGTTAAGCTTTTGTTATTGAACGAATGAGACTAGCTCTACCCATTGATTTATCACGTGCAATCTGATTCATTGAATGAACTAGTGCAATTTGATTCACTAAATAAGTGAGCTACGTTTGTTTCATTCAAACAATGAATCACAATTGATTCATTGAATAAATGATTGAACTTTGATTCAATTATTCATTGAATGCAATTTGTTTCATTGAATGAAAGCGTGAAGTTTGACACATTGAATGAACGATAGAAGCTCTACTCATTGAATTAGCACGTGCTGTTTGTTTCATTGAATGAGTGAAGTTTGATTCACTAAATAAGTGATTCTAAGCTTGTTTCAATGAAACAATCAATAACGTTTGATTCAATGAATGCAGTTTGTTTCATCGAATGAAAGCGTTAAGCTTGTGTTCTGCTCGTGGCATTGAATGAATGGCAGAAGCTCTCCTGTTTGAATTAACACGTGTTTCACAGAATGAATGAATGCAGCTTGAATCATTGAATGAAAGCGTAAAGCTGGAGACATTGAATAAAAGAGAAAAGCTATACTCATTGAATTAACACGTGCAGTCTCTTTCATTGAATGAACGGGTGCAGTTTTATTCACTAAATGAGTTAAACGTTATTTATTGTTTCAAGCAAACACAGTTGATTCATTGAATCAAACTTCAAGCATTGATTCAATGATTCAACGAATGCAGTTTGTTTCTTTGAATGAAATCATTAAGCTTGATACATAGATTGAATGGAAGGTTCTCTACTCTTTGAATTAAGACGTGCAGTGTTAAGTTTGTTCTGTTTGTTTGATTGAATCGATTAATACTGTTCGATTTATTGACTCAATGATTGCAGTTTGATTCAATGATAGAATGAATGCAGTTGGTTTCATTGAATGAATACGTTAAGCTCGAGATATTTAATAAACGAGAAAAGCTCTGCTCATTGAATTAACATGTGCCGTCTGTTTCATTGAATCATTTGCATGCAGTTTGTTTCATCGAATGAAAGCGTGCAGTTTCTTTCCCTGAATGAATGGCAAATGCGCGATTCATTGGATTAGCACTTGCAGTGTTTCTTATCGAACGAACGTTTGCAGTTTGATTCATTTAATGAATGCATGCAGTTAAATTCGCTCCATAAATGAGTGAAGATTGTTTCATTAAATGAACGAATTACATTTGATTCGTTGAATCACTGATTGTAGATTCAATGATTCAACGAATGCAGTTGGTTTCATTGAATGAAAGCGTTAAGCTTTCATTGCATGAAAGAGAAAAGCTCGACTCATTGAATGAACACGTGTTTCATTGAACGAATGCATGCAGTTTGTTTCATTGAATGAAAGCGTTCAGTTTCTTTTTTTGAATGACTGGCAAAAGCTCGATTCATCGGATTAGCAGTTGCAGTGTTTCTCATTGAATGAATGAATGCAGTTAGATTCACTCCATAAATGTTTGTGTCATTGTCTCAAAGAATTAAATCAATGAAATACATTTGATAATTGAAGTTTGACTCAATGACTGCATGAATGCAGTTTGTTTCTTTGAATTAAAGCGTTAAGCTCGAGACATTGAATAAATGAGAAAAGCTCTACTCATTGAATGAACGCGTGCCGTTTATTTCAAAATGGCAAAAGCTCGATTCATTGGATTAGCACTTGCAGTTTTTCTCATTGAATAAGTGCAGTTAGACTCATTCCATAAATGAGTGAAATTTGTTTCATTAATCAATGAATTGCATTTGATTCTTTCATTAAATCAAACTTCAATCATTGAATCAATGAATGAATGGAGTTTGTTTCATTCATTCAATTGCATTGATCTTTAAACTTTAATTCAATGAGAGTAGCTCTACTCATTGAATTATCACGTGCAGTCTGTTTCATGGAATAAACGAGTGCAGTTTGATTCACTAAATAAGTGAGTTAAGTTTGTTTCAGTGAAGGGATGAATAACGTTTGATTCATTGCGCGTTAAGCTCGAGACATTGCATAAGCGATAAAAGCTCTTCTCATTGAACTAAAACATGCAGTCTGTTTCATGCCGTTTCTTTCCACGAATGAACGCGTGCAGTTTCTTTCATTGAATGAATGGCTAAAACTCGATTCATTGGATTAGTAGTTGCACTGATTCTCAATGAATGCACGAAAGTTTGTTTGATTGAATCAATGCGTTAAGCTCTACTCATTGAATTATCACGTGCAGTCTGTTTCATGGAATCAACAAGTGCAGTTTAATTCACTAAATAAGTGAGTCATAGTTAAGTTTGTTTCATTGAAACAAACATTTGATTCATTGAATCAATTATTGTAGTTTGATTCATTGATTCAACGAATGCAGTTTGTTTCATTGAATGAAAGCAAATTCAATGCTCGTGACATTGAATGAAAGGGAATGAACGCGTGCAGTTTTTTTAAATGAATGGCAAAAGCTCGATTCGTCGGATTAGCAGTTGCAGTGTCTCATTGAATGAACGAATACAGTTAGATTCACTCCATAAATGAGGGCAGTTTGTTTCATTAAATCAACGTTTGATTCTTTGAGACAATGCAATATTGATTGATTCAATGAGTGCATGAATGCAGTTTATTTCTTTGAATTAAAGCGTTAAGCTCGAGACATTGAATGAATGAGAGGAGCTCGACTCATTGAATTAACATTTGCACTTTGTTTCATGGAATAAATGTGTGCAGTTAGTTTGATTTAATCAATGCGTTATGCTTGTGGCATTGAATGAATGAGAGTAGCTCTACTTATTGAATTATCACGTGCAGTTTGTTTCATGGAATCAACAAGTGCAGTTTAATACACTAAATAAATGAGTTGTTTGTTTCGTTGAAACAACGACTAACATTTGATTCATTGAAACAAACTACAATCATTGATTCAATGATTCAATGAATGCAGTTTGTTTCATTGAACGAACGAGTTAAACTTGACACATTGAATGAGTAGAGCTCCTCTCATTCATTCAATTAACACGTGCAGTCTGTTTCATTGAATGAGTGCAGTTTGTTTCACTGAATCAATGCGTTAAATTTGTGGCATTGCATGAACGAAAGAAGCTCTACTCATTGAATTAAAACTGTTTGTTTCACTGAACGAATGAGTCAAGCGTGACACAATCAATGAATGAGAGAAGCTCTGAAAATTGAATTAACACGTGTAGTCTGTTTCATTGAATAAATGTGTTCTGCTCATGGCATTGAAAGAATGGCAGAAGATTCGATGTCTCGAGCTTAACGCTTGAATTAAATGAAACAAACTGCATTCGTTCATTCATCAAACATCAATCATGGATTCAAAGAATCAAATGTAATTCATTGAAGATTGATTTAGTAAAACAATCATTTTTGGATTGAATGCAGTTCGTTTCATTTTATGAACGCGTGCAGTTTCTTTCACTGAATGAATGGCAAAAGCTCGATTCATTGGATTAGCACTTGCAGTGTTTCTTATCGAACGAATGTTTGCAGTTTGATTCATTGAATGAATGAATGCAGTTGGATTCATTAAATAAATGAGTCAAGCTTTTTTCGTTGAGTCACTGATTCAAAGAATCAAATGTAATTCAATGATTGAAGTTTGATTCAATGAATGAATAAACACAGTTCGTTTCATTCAATTAAAGCGTTAAGCTCGAGACATAGAATGAATGAGAGAAGTCCTACTCATTGAATTAACAGGTGCAGTTTGTTTCATTGAATGAACGCGTGCAGTTTCTTCCATTGAATGAATGGCAAAAACTCGATTCATTGGATTAACACTTGCAGTGTTTCTCATTGACTCAACGAATGCAGTTAGATACACTCTTAGAATCAAATTTATTTCATTGAATCAATGAATGAAGCAGTTTGTTTCATTCAGTTTTTGATTCAAACTTCAAACAATGCAGTGATGTTTGATTTATTAAATCAATGTCTGGAGCTTAATGCTTTAATTCAGTCTTTGAAGAAGGAGGCCTTCTGGGTTGTTCGGTATTGGAATTGGTCCTCCTGGGAGCAGATGCTGCGAAGGCGAAGGAATTCCTCAACCATTCCAGAATCTCCCATCGGCCTCCGGAACCGCTCGGGCACTATTAACTACGCAGCCGCTGCAGCAACCGCTGATGCGAACCACTTCCGCCCCAACCGACCATGCAGCCTCCGCGATCACCGCCCAGACAACCACCTCTACAATCGCCAGGAAGACCATCGCCGACAGATTCGCGGCCTCCGCGGGGTCCACAACCACTGGGAACAACACCGTTTCTGCATTCGCCGCAGCCACTTCCGCCCGGAGTTGCCATCGCAGCATCTACTTCCGCCGCCAGTGACGTCACTTGCCTGCACAACGACCACGCGAATGCTTCTCCGCCCCCACGCCGATCACCGCCCCCGTGCCAAATCCCGCCCCCACGACTAACCCTGCCCCCACTCCCAGCTCCAGTCCCACACCAAGTCATAATTCCCAGCCCTGCCATATTTTTACTGTCGCTCCAGACCTCATCCTCTCTGAGGATGAAAGATCAGTCCTCAGCAGAGGCCTCACTGCATCCCCCTACGCTTCCGGATTAACAAATTCAACATACGGCGAAACATCGAACAATTCTTCCGCCACCTTTGCCTCCGCGCCTAGTTTTCAAACCAGGGCCCACCCTCTGACGGCCCCTTCTCCCGCCTCCAACACACCCCATCTACCTAGACACTCCGTGCTGGCCTCTTACCTACCCTCGATTTCTTCATATCCAACTGCCGCCACGACATTGACTGCCTCAACCTGTCCACCCCTCTCACCCTCACAACGTGCAGCCCTCCACTCCCTCTGCTCCAACCCCAACCTCACCTTCAAACTGGCAGACAAGGGAGGCATGGTGGTAGTTTGGCGCACCGATCTTTATATTGCTGAGGCTAAACACCAGCTCATGGACACCTCCTTGAATGAAAGAGAAAAGCTTTACTCATTTAATTAACACGTGCAGTTTTTTTCATGGAATAAATGTGTGCAGTTTGTTTGATTGAATCAATATGTTAAGCTTGTGGCATTGAACGAATGAGAGTTCCTCTACTCATTGAATTATCATGTGCCCCCTTGACCATGACCCCACCTCCCACCACCAAACCATCATCTCCAAGGCCACCCATAACCTCATCACCTCAGGGGATCTCCCATTCACCACCTCCAACCTCATAGTCCCACAACCCCGCACCGCCCGTTTCTACCTCCTGCACAGAATCCACAAACCTGACTGCCCCGGCTGACTCATTGTCTCAGCCTGCTCCTGCCCCACCGAACTCATTTCTGCATACCTTGTTCCCCCTTAGTCCAAGAACTCCCCAGCTACATTCGGGACACCACCCACACCCTCTAGCTCCTCCATGATTTTCGCTTTTCCGGCCCCCAACGCCTTATCTTCACCGTGGACATCCAGTCCCTATACACCTCCATCCCCCATCAGGAAGGCCTCAAAGCCCTCCGCTTCTTCCTTTCCCGCTGAACCAACCAGTACCCTTCCACTGACACCCTCCTTCGACTGACTGAACTGGTCCTTGCTCTGAACAACTTCTCTTTCCAATCCTCCCACTTCCTCCAAACCAAAGGAGTAGCCATGGGCCCCGCATGGGCCCCAGTTATGCCTGCCTCTTTGTTGGACATGTGGAACAGTCCATCTTCTGCAGCGACACTGGCACCACCCCCCACCTTTTCCTCTGCTACATTGATGACTGAATCGCGCTACCTCGTGCTCCCATGAGGAGGTCGAACAGTTCATCCACCTTCCACCCCGACCTCAAATTTACCTGGACCGTCTCAGACTCCTCCCTCCCCTTCCTATCTCTATCTGCATCTCTATATGCATCTCTATCTCGGACGACCGACTCAACACGGACGTTTACTATAAGCCGACTGACTCCCACAGCTACCTAGATTACACCTCCTCTCACCCTGCCTCCTGTAAAAGCGCCATCCCATATTCCCAATTCCTTCGCCTTCGCCGCATCTGCTCCTAGGAGGACCAATTCCAATACCGAACAACCCAGATGGCCTCCTTCTTCAAAGACCGCAATTTCCCCTCAGACATGGTTGACGATGCTCTCCACTGCATCACCTCCACTTCCCGCTCCTCCGCCCTTGAACCCCGCCCCTCCAATCACCACCAGGACAGGTCCTCACCTACCACGCCACCAACCTCCAGATACATCGGATCATCCTTCATCATTTCCACCACCTCCAAACAGACCCCACCACCAAGGATATATTTCCCTCCCCTCCACTATCACCATTCCAGAAAGATCACTCCCTCCGCAGCTCCCTTGTCAGATCCACACCCCCCACCAACCCAACCTCCACTCCCGGCACCTTCCCCTGCAACCGCAAGAAATGCAAAACCTGCACCCACACCTCCCCCCTCACTTCCCTCCAAGGCCCCAAGGGATCCTTCTATATCCATTGGAAATTCACCTGCACCTCCACACACATCATTTACTGCATCCGCTGCACCCGATGTGGCCTCCTATACATTGGGGAGACAGGCCGCCTACTTGCGGAATGTTTCAGAGAACACCTCTAGGACACCCGCACCAACCAACCCAACCGCCCTGTGGCTGAACACTTTAACTCCCCCTCCCACTCCACCAAGGACATGCAAGTCCTTGGCCTCCTCCATCACCAGACCATCGCAACACGACGCCTGGAGGAAGAACACCTCATCTTCTGCCTAGGAACCCTCCAACCACAAGGGATGAATGCAGATTTCTCCAGCTTTCTCATTTCCCCTCCCCCCACCTTGTCTCAGTCCCAACCCTTGGATTCAGCACCGCCTTCTTGACCTGCAATCTTCTTCCTGACCTCTTTGCCCCCACCCCCTCTCCGACCTATCACCCTCACCTTAACCTCCTTCCACCTATCACATTCCCAATGCCCCTCCCCCAAGTCCCTTCTCCCTACCTTTTATTTAGCCTGCTTGGCACACCCTCCTCATTCCTGAAGAAGGGCTTATGCCCAAAACATCGATTCTCCTGCTCCTTGGATGCTGCCTGACCTGCTGCGCTTTTGCAGCAACACATTTTTCAGCTCTGATCTCCAGATCTACAGTCCTCACTTTCTCCCTGTGAACACTAGTCCTGGAGCACACTGTAGAGAACAGCAGTCCCTGTGTTTCATGAAGAGAACAGCACTCATTGCATATAATGTAGCAAATAACCATGCCTGCATGTGTGGTAGACAACAGCAATCTCTATGTACAATATGGAGAACAGCTGTGCCAGTGTATAATGTAGAGAAGAGGTCCCTGTACCTCATTCAGAGAACAGCAGTCTCTGTGTCTATTTTAGAGAACCTCAGTGCCTGTGCATAATATTGAGAACAGCAGTCCCTGTGTACATTGTAGGGGACAGCAGTCCCTGTGTATAATATGGGAACCAGCAGCTACTGTGTGTAATATCGAGAACAGCAAGCCATAGGTCTAATATTGGGAACAGCAAACCCCTTTTGTCATGTATAAAATAGCTGTGGAGAACAGTAGTCCTTGTATACATTGCACAGACCAGCAGCCCCTGCGTTCAGTATGGAGAACAGCAGTCCCTGTGTCTAATATAGGGAACAGCAATCCTTGTTTGAAATGTATAAAATAGCTGTTTCTGGGTACAATGTGGAGAACAATAGTCCTTGTGTATATTGTAGAGAACAGCAGTCCCTATGTATCATGTGGGGAACAGCAGTCCTTCTGTAGACTATAGAGAACAGCAGAAACTGTGTGTAATATGGAGAACAGCAGACTCTGTATAATACGGAAAACAGCAGTCCCTATGCATAATGTAGAGAATAGCAGTCCTTTTGTACAATACAGAAATCAGTAGTCCCTGCATATAATATAGAGAACAGCTACTGTGTATACTATAGAGAATAGCATTCACTGTGTACAATGTAGAGAACAGCAGTTCATGTGTGCAATATAGAGAATAGCAGTGCCTCTGTTCATTGTGGGGTACACTAGTCTCTGAATATAATATAGAGAACAGCAGTCCCTGTGTATGATAGAGAGAATGACAGTCTCTGTGTTTATTATACAGAGGAGCAGTCCTGTGTATAATGGAGAGAACTGCAGTCCCTGTGTCTATTATAGAGAACAGCAGTTCCTGTGTGTAATACAAAGAACACTGGTCCCTGTGTCTATTACAGAGAACATCATTCCCTATGTACAATATGGAGAACAGCAGACCCTGTGCATTATAGAGTGTACACAGGAACTTGTGTTCTATGTCAAGAACAGCAATCCCTGTGTGCAATGGAAAGAACAGCAGTTCAAGTGTAGAATATAGGGTACAGCAGTGCCTGTGTCAAATATTGAGAACAGCCGTCCCTGTGTTTAATAAAGAATAATACTATAGAAAACAACAGTCCTTGTGCACAATATAAAGTAGTTTAGTCACTGTGAATAATATAGAGAACAGGTATACCTGCGTATAATATGTCCATATGCATCATATAGAAAACAGCAGTCCTAGTGTCGAATACAGAAAACAGCAGTCCCTGTGCCTATTTTCGAGAACAGCAGTGCCTGCGCAGAATATAAAGAACAGCAGTCACTGTGCATAATATATAGATCAGCAGTCCCTGACCATTATATAGAGAACTGTAAACCCTGTTTATTATGTGAGAACAGTAGTCCCTGTGTATATTGTGGAGAACAGCAGATCCTGTGTCTCTTCTAGGGAACTGCAGTCGATATGTCTAATGTAGGAACAGATGTCCCTGAGGGTATGGAAGAGAACATTAGTCCCTGCGTAAAATGTAGAGGACAGAGGTCCTGCGTATATTGTAGGGAAGTGCAGTCCCTGTGTACAGTGTAGAGAACTGCCGTCCCTATATAATATAGAGAACAGCAGTGCCTGTTTTTAATAAAGAGGACAGCAGTGCCTATTTTAATAACGAGAATAGCAATCCCTGTGTATAATATCGAGAGCGCTTGTCCCTGCGTCTATTTTAGAGAACTGCAGGGCTAGTGAATAATATAAAAAAAACAGCAGTAACTGTGCATGATTTAGAGACCAGTAAACCCTGTGAATAATGTATAAAACAGCTTCCCTGATTAGAATGTGGAGAACAGTAGTTCCCATGTATATTATGGAGAACCGCTGTCCCTGATTGTCATATAGAGAATTGTAGACCCTGTGTAAAATATAGAGAATTGTGGTCATGCGTACATCGTAGGGAAGAACAATCCCTGTGTATAATAATGAGAACAGCACAGCCTGTGTATAAAATAGAGAACAACATTCCCTTTGTTAAATAAAGAGAGCAGCAGACGGTGTGCTCAGATAGGGAACAGCAGTCCATGTATCTCACATAGGGAACAGCAGTCCCTCTGTGTAATATGGAGAACAGCAGTCAATGTATATAATATAGAGAACAGCAGTTACTGTGTCTATTTTAGAGAACATCAGTTCTTTGCATAACATAGAGAACAGCATTCCCTATGTTTAATAAACAGACAGTGAACAGCAGTCCCTGTGTCTCAAAAAGGCCACAGAAGTGTAATGTAGAGAACAGCAGTTCTTGTGTATAATACAGAGATCAGCAGATCGTGTGTACAATATGGAGAACAGCTATCTGTGTGCATAATATAGAGAAGAGCAGTCCCTCTGTATTATGCAGAGAACAGTAGTCCATCTGTATAATACAGCGAACAGCAATCCATGGGTATAATATAACGAACAGCAGTCAGTCTGTATAATACAGAGAACAGCAGTCTCTGTGTATAATATAGAGAAAACCAGTCTCTGTGTACAATCTTGAGAAAGCAGTCCCTGTGTTTAATAATAAGAACAGCAGTCTCTGTGTACAATATAGAGAACAGCAGCCCATGTGTCTATTTGAGAGAACAGCAGTGCTTATGCATAATATAAAGAACAGCAGTCCCTGTGTACAATATGGAGAACAATAGTGTTTAATAAAGAGAATAGCCGTCCCTATAGAGAACACCAGTGTCTGTGTATAATATAGAGAACAACAGTCCCTGTGTCTCTTTTAGAGAACAGCAGTCCCTGTGTATAATATAGAGAACAGCGGTGCCTGTGCATTGTATATAGAACAGTAGTCCCTGTGTGAAATATAGACAACAGCACTTCATATGTATAATATAGAGAACAGCATTCCCACTGTATCATACAGAAAACAGCAGTCCTTGTGCATAATCTAGAGAACAGCAGTCCCTGTGTATAAGACAGAGAACAGCAGACGCTGTGTCTAATATGAAGAATATGACTCCCTGTGTTTGATGAAGAGAACAGCAGTCCGTGTTTATATAGAGAAAAGCAGTCTCTGTGTACAATGTCAAGAACAGCAGTTCCTGTCTTAAAAAAGAGAGCAGTAGTCCTGTGTATAATATAGAAAACAGCAGTCACTGTGTCATCTAATAGAGAGAACAGCAGTCCATATATATAGTCTACAGCAAAGCACTATCTGTGTACAATTTTGAGAACAACTGTATAACATAGAGAACAGCAGACGCTGAGTCTATTTTAGAGAACAGCAGTTCCTGTGTATAATATAGAGAACAGCAGTGTCAGTGCATTGTATAAAGAACAGTAGTCCCTGTGTGAAATATAGACAACAGCAGTTCATATGTATAATATAGAGAACATGACTCCTTGTGTTTAATAAAGAGAACAGCCATTCCTGTGTATCATATAAAGAACACCTGTGTCTGTGTATAATATACAGAACAGCAGTCCCTGTGTATAACATAGAAAATGTGAATAATTGTGTATAATATTGAGAAGAGCATTCCCTGTGTCTAACATAGAGAACTGCAGTCCATACGCACAATCAAGAAACAGTAGTCACTGTGTATAATATAGAAAACAGCAGTGCCTGTGCACGATATAAAGAACTGCAGCCCCTGTGTAAAATAGAGAGAACAGCAGTTCATATGTATAATATAGAGAACAGCATTCCTGCAGTATCATACAGAAAATAGCAGTCCCTGTGTATAATATAGGGGATAGCAGTCCCTCTGTATGGTACAAAGAACAGTAGTCCCTGTGTATAATATAGAGAAAAGCAGTCTCTGTGTACAATGTCAAGAACACCAGTCCCTGTCTTTAAAAAGAGAGCAGTAGTCCTGTGTATAATATACATAGAGAACAGCAGTTTCTGTGATTATTTTTGAGAACAGCGCTGCCTGTATATAATGTAGGCAACAGCAGTCTCTGTGTCTCATGCAGGGAACAGCTGTCCCTGTGACTCATATAGGGAACAACAATAACTGTGCATTACAGAGAACAGTAACCCCTGAGTATATTTTAAAGAATAGCTGTACCTGTGTATAATATAGGCAACTTCAATCACTGTGCCCAATATATAGGTCAGCAGTCCATATGTTATAATATAGAGAGCATCAGTTGCTGTGTCTAATGTAAAGAGCATGACTCCATTTGTTTAATGAGGAGAACAGCCTTTCCTGTGTATAATACAGAGAACACCATTGTGTGTGTATAATATAGAGAACAGCAGTCCTTGTGTACAATATAGAGAATATGAGTCACTGTGTATAATATAGAGAACAGCTATCCCTGTGCGTAATACAGAGAGCAACAGTCCCTGTGCATAATTACAGAGGTCAGTAGTCCCTGTGTCTATTTTAGTGAATAGCAGTGCCTGTGCACAATATAAAGAACAACAGTTCCTGTGTACAATACAGAGAACATCAATTCATGCGTTTAATATAGAGAAGAGCATTCCCTGTGTCTTATATAGAGTACAGCAGTCCATGTGTATAATTGAGACAACAGCAGTAACTGTGTATAATATAGAGAAAAGCACTCTCTGTGTACAATGTCGAGAACAGCAGACCCTGTGTTTAATAAAGAGAACAGCAGTTATGTGTATAATATAGAGAACAGCAGTTCCTGTGATTATTTTCGAGAACAGTACTGCCTGTACATAATATAGAGAACAGCAGTTTCTGTGTCTAAAATGGGGAACAGCAGTCCCTTTGTAAAATATAGAGAACAATAGTCACAGTGTATAATATAGAGAATAGCTATACCTACGTATAATATCGACAACAACAACCTATGACTTATATAGAGAACAGCAGTCCATACATAAAATCTAGAAAACAGCAGTCACTGTGTATAATATAGAGAAAAAGCAGTCTCTGTGAACAATGTTGGGAACAGCAGTCCCTGTGCTTATTAAAGAGAACAGCTGTCCTGTGTATGATATAGAGAACACCAGTGTCTGTGTATAATATAGAGGACAGCAGTCCCTGTGTCTATTTTAGAGAACAGCAGTGCCTATGCACAATATAAAGACCAGCAGTCCCTGTGTGAAATATAGAGAAACACAGTTCATATGTATAACAGAGAGAAGAGCATTCTTAGTGACTGCTGTTCTCCATATAAGACACAGTGTATAATATAGAGAAAAGCACTCTCTCTCTCTGTACAATGTCGAGAACAGCAGTCCCTGTGCATAATAGAGAGAACGGCAGATGCTGTGTCTAATGTAAAGAACATGAATCATTGTGTTTAATAAAGAGCACAGCCGTCCCTGTGTTTAATATATAGAACATCAGTATCTGTGTATAATATAGAGAATAGCAGTCCCTGTCTTTAATATAGAGAACAACAGTCCCTATATCTATTTTAAAGAACAACAGTCCCTGTGTATAATATAGAGAACAGTAGTCGCCATGTACAAAATACAGAATAGCTGTACCTGTGTCTATTCCACAGAACAACAGTCCCTATGTATAATGTAGGGAATAGCAGTCCTTCTGTACAATGCAGAAAACAGCAGTCCCTGAGAATAACATAGAGAACAGTTCCTGTATATACTATAGAGAACAGCTGTCCCTGCGCACAATGCAGACAACAGCAGTCACTATGGACAATGTCGAGAACAGCAGTCCATGTGTGCAATGTAGAGAATAGCAGTGAAGATAACTAGTCTCTGAATATAATGTAGGGAACAGCGGTGCCTCTGTACACTGAGGAGAACACTTGTCTCTGAATATAATATAGAAAACAGCAGTCTCTGTGTTTAATAAAGAGAAGAGCAGAATCTGTGTATGACAGAGAGAATGACAGTCTCTGTGTTTATTATATAGAGGAGCAGTCCTGTGTATAATGGAGAGAACAGCAATTCATGTGCCTATTATAGAGAACAGCAGTCCCTGTGTATAATGGAGAGAACAGCAGTCCCTGTGTCTATTACAGAGAATAGCAGTTCCTGTGTATAACACAGAGAACACCGGTCGCTGTGTCTATTATAGAGAACATCAGTCCCTATGAACAACATGGAGAACATCAGTCCCTGCACACAAGAGAGAGAACACTAGTTCCTGTGTACAATGTTGAGAACAGCAATCCCTGAGTGCAATAGAAAGAACAGCAGTCCCTGTCTATAATATAGAGAACAGCAGTCCTTGTGTCTATTTTAGAGAACAGCAGTGCCTGTGAATAATATAAAGAACAGCAGTCACTGTGCATAATATATGGAACAGCAGTCCCTGTGCAAAATATAGAGAACGCTAACCCTGTGAATAATGTAGAAAACAGCAGTGCCTATTTATAATGTGGAGAACATCAGTCCTTGTGTATGTTGTGGAGAACTGCAGATCCTTGTCTCATGTAGAGAACAGAAGTCAAAGTGTATACTGTAGAGAACAGCTGTCCCTGAATGTATGGGTAGAGAACATTAGGCAATGTAGAGACCAGGAGTCCTGCTTACATTGTAGGGAAGATCAGTCCCTGTGTACAGAGTAGAGAACAGCCGTCGTGATCTATAATATAGAGAACAGCAGTCCCTGTGTTTAATAAAGAGAACAACAATCCCTGTTCATGATATAGAGAATAGCAGTCACTGTGAATAATATGGAGAACACTTGTCCCTGTGTATATCATGGAGAGCATGAGTCTGTCTGTGTAATATAGGAAACAGCCTTACCTGTGTATAATATGGAGAACAGCAGAACAACCGTGCACGTGTATGAGTGAGAATAGCAGTCCCTGTGTACAGTATAGAGAACAGCAGTTCCTGTGTATAAAAAAGTTAACTGCACTCCCTCTGTATAATATAGAGAACAGCAGAGCCTTTGTATAATATGGAGAACAGCAATCCCTGTGTATAGCATAGAGAACATGAGTCACTGTGTATAACACAGAGAACAGCTATCCCTGTGTATAATATAGAGAACAGCAGTCCCTGTGCTTAATAAACAGCAGTTTAGCATATAGAAAACAGCAGTCCTGTGTACATTGCAGAGAACAGCAGTCCCTGTGTATAATATATAGAACAGCAGTCCTTGTGCATTATATAGAGAACAGCAAACCCTGTTTATAATGTGAAGAACAGTAGTCCCTCTGTATATTGTGGAGAACAGCAGATCCTGTGTCTCATCTAGAGAACAGCAGTCGATGCGTATAATATAGAGAATATCTGTCCCTGAGGGTATGGAAGAGAACATTAGTCCCTGTGTAAAATGTGGAGAACAGCAGTCCTGCGTATACTGTAGGGAAGTGCAGGCCGTGTGTTCAGTGTAGAGAACAGCCGTCGCCACATAGAAAATAGAGAACAGCAGTCGCTATATATAATATAGGGAACACTTGTCCCTGTGTCCTTTTTTAGAGAACAGCAAACACTGTGAATAATTTAGAAAACAACAGTCCCTGATTATAATGTGGAGAACAGTAATTCCTGTGTAAAATGTAGAGAACTGTGGTCATGCGTACATTGTAGAGAAGAGTAATAATGTGTGTAATAATGAGAACTGCCATCATTGTGTATAATATAGAGAACAACAGACCCTGTGTCTATTTTAGAGAACAGCAAAGCCTATGAATGATACAGAGAACAGCAGTCCCTGTGTCCATTTTAGAGAACACCATTGGCTGTGCATAATATAGAAAACAGCATTCCCTGTGTTTAATAAAGAGAGCAGCATACCCTGAGCTCAGATAGGGAACAGCAGTCCCTCTGTCACCTATAGGGAACAGTAGTCCCTCTGTGTAATATAGAGAACAGCAGTCCCTGTGTATAATATAGAGATCAGCAGACCGTGTGTACAATATGGAGAACCGCTATCCCTGTGCATAGTATAGAGAACAGCAGTCGCTGTTTCTATTTTAGAAAAAAACAGTGCCTGTGCATAATATAGAGAACAGTATCCCCTGTGTTTAATAAGGAGAGCAGCAGACCCTGTGTCTCATGTAGGGAACAGCAAACCCGGCGAAAAATGGAGCATACAGCATTACAGCATGGTACACATCCTTTATGGAACCGCTCGGCTAATACCAGACATTAGACCAATACAACATAGAACATTACAGCACAGTACAGCCCCTTGATGGAACCGCTCAGCTAATAAAGGAAGTTAGAGTCAAAGAACATACAGCATTATAGCGCCGTACAGGCCCTTTATGGAACCACTCAGCTAATACTGGACATTAGACCATTACAATATATAATGTTACAGCGCAATACAGGTCCTTTAGGGAACCGTTCGGTTAATAAAGGTTAATAGATTCATAGAACATAGAGAATTACAGCACAGTACAGGCCCTTTATGGAATCACTCAGCTAATACCGGTCATGAGACCAATACAACATAGATCATTACAGCACAGTCCAGGTCCTTTAGGGAACTACTCGGCTAATGAAGTAAATTAGACTCATAGAACATACAGCATTACAGTAAAGTACAGGGCCGTTAGGGAACTGCTCAGCTATTAGAGGAATATAGATTCATAGAATGTAGAGAATTACAGCACAGTACAGGCCCTTTATGGAATCACTCGGCTAATACCGGATATTAGACAATTACAACATAGAAGATTACAGCGGAGTACAGGTCCTTTAGGGAACTGCTCGGCTAATAAAGCAAGTTAGAGTCATAGAACATACAGCATTGTACAGTACAGGCTTTTTATGGCACCATTCTGCTAATAGAGACATTAGACCAATACAATATCAAACATTACAGCACAGTACAGGCCCTTGATGGAACCGCTTGGCAAATAAAGGAAGTTAGAGTCGTAGAACATACAGCATTACAGTGCAGTACCGTCTGTTTATGGAACCGCTTGGATATTAAAGCAAGTTAGACTCATAGAACGTAGAGCATTTAAGTGCAGTACAGGTCCTTTGTGGAATCGTTCGACTACTAAAGGCAATTAGACTCATAGATCATTGAACATTACAGCGCAAAACAGACCCTTTATGAAACTGCTCGGTGGATAACAGGCATTAGACCAATACAACATAGAACATTACATAGCAATACAGACCCTTGATAGAACTGATCGGCTAATAAAGGAATTTAGAGTCATGGAACATGCAGCATTACAACACAGTACAGGCCCTTAATGGGAACTGCTCAGCTAATAAAGGAATATAGATTCATAGAACGTAGAGAATTAGAGCATAGCACAGGCCCTTTATGGAACCGCTCGGATAATAGCGGACATTAGACCAATACAACATAGAACATTACAGCACAGTACAGGCCCTTGATAGAACCGATCGGCTAATAAAGGAATATAGAGTCATGGAACATGCAGCATTACAGCACAGTACAGGCCCTTAATGGAACCACGCAGCAATACTGGACATTAGACCAATACAATATCGAACATTACAGCGCAGTACAGGTCCTTTATGAAACCGCTCAGCAAATAAAGGAATATAGATTCATAGAATGTAGAGAATTACAGCACAGTGCAGGCCCTTTGTGGAACCGCTCGGCTAATACCAGACATTATACCAATACAACTTTCAACATGACAGCACAGTACAGGCCCTTTATGGAACTGCTTGGATAATAAAAGTTAGACTCATAGAACGTAGAGCATTTCAGCACAGTACAGGTCCTTTGTGGAATCGCTCAAGTACGAAAGGGAATTAGACTCATTGAACATAGAATATTACCGCAGCACAGGCAAATTGTGGAACCGCTTGGATAATAAAGGAAGTTAGACTCATAGAACGTAGAGAATTACAGCACAATACAGGCCCTTTACGGACCACTCGGCTAATAAGAGACATTAGATCAATACAACATGGAACATTACAGTGCAGTACAGGTCCTTTATGAAACTACTCAGCAAATAAAGGAAAATAGATGCATAGAACATACAGGATAACAGCACAGCACAGGTCCTTTTGGAACCACTCGGATAATAGCAGACATTAGACCAATACAACATAGAACAGCTCGGCTAATAAAGGAAGTTAGACTGATAGAACATACAGCATTACATCGCAGTACAGGCCCTTTATGGAACTATTCGGTGAACACTGGACATTCGACCAATACAACGTAGCACATTACAGAGCAATACTGGTCCTTCATGAACCGCTCCGCAATTAAAGGAATACAGTTCATAGACGTAGACAATTAAAACACAGTTAAGGCCCTTTGTGGAACAGCTCGGCTAATAAAGGGAGTTACAGTGGTCGAACATATAGCATTACATTGCAGTACAGTACCTTTATGGTACCATTCGGCTAATAGCGGACACTAGACCAATACAACATAGCACATTACAGTGCAGTACTAGTCCTTTATGGAACCGCTCGGCTAATAAAGGAAGTTAGACTGATAGAACATACAGCATTAGAGCTCAGTACAGGCCCTTTATGGTATCATTCAGCCCATACTGGACACTAGACCAATACAACATTGCACATTACAGCGCAGCACAGGTTCTTTTTGGAATGACTTAGCTCATAACGGATATTAGACCAATACAACATAACACATTATAGCGCAGTACAGGGCCTTTATGGAACCGTTCAGCCAATAAAGGAAGTTAGACTGATAGAACATACAGCATTACAACGTAGTACAGGCACTTTATGGTACCACTCTGCGAATACCGGACATTAGACCAATACAACATAGCACATGACAGCGCAGTATAGGTCCTTTATGGAACCGCTCGGCAAGTAAAGGAATATAGTTCATAAACGTAGACAATTAAAGCACAGTACAGGCCCTTTATGGAACAGCTCTGCTAATGAAGGAAGTTAGACTGATAGAACAGACAGCAAAGCACATTACATTGCAGTACATGGCCTTTAGATTAGATTAGATTAGATTAGATTAGATTACTTACAGTGTGGAAACAGGCCCTTCGGCCCAACAAGTCCACACCGCCCCGCCGAAGCGTAACCCACCCATACCCCTACATCTACATCTACATCTAGATCTACCCCTTACCGAACACTATGGGCAATTTAGAATGGCCAATTCACCTGGCCTGCACATCTTTGGATTGTGGGAGGAAACCGGAGCACCCGGAGGAAACCCACGCAGACACGGGGAGAACGTGCAAACTCCACACAGTCAGTCGCCTGAGGCGGGAATTGAACCCGGGTCTCAGGCGCTGTGAGGCAGCAGTGCTAACCACTGTGCCACCGTGCCGCCCACTGTTTAGGGAACTGTTTAGGGAACTGCTTCGCAAATAAAGGAATATAGATTCATGGAATGTAGAGAATTTCAGCAGAATACAGGACCTTTATGGAACAGTTCGGCTAATAAAGGAAGTTTGACTGATAGAACATACAGCATTATAGCTCAGTACAGGCCCTTTATGGTATCATTCGGCCCATTGTGGACACTAGACCAATACAATTTAGCAGATTACAGCACAGTACAGGGCCTTTATGGTGCCATTCCGCTAATGTTGGACATTAGACCAATACAACACAGCACATTACAGCGCAGTACAGATCTTTTATGGAACCGCTCGGCGAATAAAGGAATGTAGATTCTTAGAACATACAGCATTACAGCACAGTATAGGCCTTTTATGAAGCCCCTTGGATAATAAAGAAATATAGATTAATAGAAAATACAGCATTACAGTGCAGTACAGGCCCTTTATGGAACCACTTGGCTAATAATGGACATTAGACCAGTACAACATAGCACGTTATAGCACAGTATAGGGCCTTTATGGTACCATTCAGCTCATACCAGGCATTAGACCGATACAACGTAGCAC
This sequence comes from Chiloscyllium punctatum, assembly GCF_047496795.1. Taxonomy (NCBI): domain Eukaryota; kingdom Metazoa; phylum Chordata; class Chondrichthyes; order Orectolobiformes; family Hemiscylliidae; genus Chiloscyllium; species Chiloscyllium punctatum. The sequence goes on along the minus strand of NC_092748.1, from coordinate 25,506,622 downwards.
ATTACAGCGCGGTACAGATCCTTGTTGGAGCCGCTTGGATAACAGAGAAATATAGATTCATAGAAGATACAGCATTTCAGTGCAGTACAGGCCCTTTATGGAACCACTCCAATAATAACGGACATTAGACCAATACAACAGAGCACATTACAGCAGAGTACAGCCCCTAAATGGAACCACTCGTCTAATAAAGTGTCATAGAACAAACAGCATCACAGTGCTGTACAGGCCCTTTGTGGAACCACTCGGCTAATAAAGGAATATAGAATCAAAGATCATAGAGCATTTCAACGCAGTACAGGTCCTTTGTGGTATCGTTCAACTACTAAAGGCAATTAGTCTCATTGAACATAGAACATTACAGCGCAACACAGGCCCATTATGGAACTGCTCGGCTAATAGAGGAAGTTAGATTAATACAACACAGAATATAACAGCACAGTACAGGCCCATTATGGAACTACTCGGCAAATACCAGACATTAGACCAATACAACAGAGCACATTACACCACAATCCAGCGCCTTGATGGAACCACTCGGCTAATAAAGGAAGTCAGATTCATAGAACAAACAGCATTACAGTACAGTACAGGCCCTTTATGGAACTGCTTGGCTAATAAAGGAATATACAATCAAAGATCATATATCATTTCAGCGCAGTACAGATCCTTTGTGGAATCGCTCGGCTACTAAAGGCAATTAGATTCATTGAACATAGACCATTACAGCGCAACAAAGGCCCATGATGGAACTGCTCAGCTAATAAAGGAAGTTAGACTAATACAACACAGAAGATAACAGCACAGTACAGGCCCATTATGGAACCACTCGGCTAATACCGGACATTAGACCAATACAACATAGAACATTACTGCGCAGTACAGGCCCTTTATGGTACTACTCGACTATTACCTGACATTAGTCAAATACAACATAGAACATGACAGCACAGTACAGCCCCTTGATGGATCCGCTTGGCTAACAAAGGAAGTCAGTCATAGAACAAACAGCATTACAGCGCAGTACAGGACCTTTATGGAACAGCTCGGCTAATACCTGACATTAGACAAATACAACATAGAACATTACAGCGCAGTACAGGTCCTTATGGTCTGGCTAATACCGGACATTAGACCAATACAACGCAGAACATTACAGTGCAGTACAGGCCCTTTATGGAACAGCTCTGCTAATAAAGGAAGTTAGACTCATAGAGCACTCAGCATTACATGTCCTTTAGGGAACCGCTCGGTTAATACCAGACATTAGACGAATACAACATAGCACATTACAACGTAGTACAGGTCCTTTATGGAACCGCTTGGCTAATAAAGGGATATAGATTCTCAGAACGTAGAGAATTACAGCACAGTACAGACCCATTATGGATACCCTCGGCTAATACCAGACATTAGACCAATATAAAATAGAACATTACAGTGCAGTATAGGCCCTTTAGGGAACCGCTTGGCTAATAAAGGAAGTTAGAGTCATAGAACATACAGACAGTACAGGCCCTTTATGGAACCACTTGGCTAATAAAGGAATATAGATGCAAAGAATGTAGAGCATTTCAACGCAGTACAGTTCCTTTGTGGAGTCGCTTGACTTCTAAAGGCAATTAGACTCATTGAACATAGAACATTACAACGCAACACAGACCCATTATGGAACTGCTCAGCTAATAAAGGAAGTTAGACTAATAGAACAAAGAACATAACAGCACATTACAGGTACTTTATGGAATCACTCACCTTATACCAGATATTGGACCAATACAACATGGCAAATTACAGCGCAGTACAGGTCCTTTACAGAACCGCTCGGCTAATAACGGAATGTAGATACATAGAACATAGAGAATTACAGCACAGTACGGGCCCATTATGGAACCACTCAGCTATTAAAGGCAATTAGACTCATTGAACATAGAACTTTACAGTGCAACACAGGCCCATGATGGAACTGCTCAGCTAGTTGGAACTCTAAAGGAAGTTAGAGCTGAAAAATGTGTTGCTGGAAAAGCGCAGCAGGTCAGGCAGCATGCAAGGAGCAGGAGAATCGACGTTTCGGGCATAAGCCCTTCTTCAGGAATGCTCAAAACGTCAATTCTCCTGCTCCTTGTATGCTGCCTGACCTGCTGCGCTTTTCCAGCAACACATTTTTCAGCTTTGATCTCCAGCATCTGCAGTCCTCACTTTCTCCTAATAAAGGAAGTTAGACTAAGACAACATAGAACATAACAGCACAGTGCAGGCCCTTGATGGAACCGCTCGGCTAACAAAGGAAGTTAGACTCATAGAACGTACAGCTTTACAGCGCAGTACATGTCCTTTATGGAACCACTTGACTACTGAAGGCAATTGGACTCATTGAAGATAGAACATTACAGTGCAACAAAGGCCCGTTATGGAAATGCTCCACTAGTAAAGGAAGTTAGACTAATACAACATAGAACATAACAGCGTAGTACAGTCCCTTTATGGAACCGCTCAGCTAATAAACAAAGTTTGATTGATACAAAATAGAACATTACAGCGCAAAACAGGCCCTTTATGGAAACGTTCGGCTCATAAACAACATTAGACTAATAAAACATTGAACATTACAGCGCAGTATCAGCCGTCTATGGAACTGCTCGCCTAATAAAGGAAGTTAGACCCATTGAAAATGGGGCATTACAGCGCAGGACAGCCCTTTATATTACCGCTCGCCTGATAATGGACTCTAGATGAATACAACTGAGAACATCACAGCTCTGTGCAGGCCCATTATGCGACCACTCATCTAAGAAAAGAAGTTTGGCTAATTCAACATTCCTGAAGAAGGGCTTATGCCCGAAACGTCGATTGTCCTGCTCCTCGGATGCTGCCTGGTTTGCTGTGTTTTTCCAGCACCACATTTTTCAACATAGAACATTTCAGCGCTGTATAGGCTGTCTATGGAACCGCTTGCCAAATGCAGGAAGTTACACTCATAGAACATGTGGCATTACTGCGCAGCACAGGTTCTTTATGGAACCACTTAGCTAAAAATGGACACTAGACTAGTACAACATAGAACATTACAATGCACGGCCCGCCCTATATGGAATCGTTTGCACGATAATAGAAGTTAGAGCAGATTCGATGGAGGTGAAGGAATTGGGAATATGGGATGGCGTTTTTACAGGGGGCAGAGTGGGAGGAGGTGTAATCTAGGTAGCTGTGGGAGTCGGTTGGTTTATAGTAACTGTCCGTGTTGAGTCAGCCGCCCGAGATAGAAATGGAGAGGTCTAGGAAGGGGAGGGAGGAGTCTGAGACGGTCCAGGTAACCTGCACATCTTTGGATTGTAGGAGGAAACCCATGCAGAACTTGGGATAATTTGCAAAGAGACACAGGGAGAATATTCACACAGGCTGGAATTGAACCCAGGTTCCTGGCGCTGTGAGGCAGAAGTATTAACCACTAGGCCACAATGCCACCAGAAAGGGAAAAAAAAGAGATGATGTTTGGTGAACATTGAATCAGACACAAGTAGTATGTCTGAATTTCAATGGTTTATTTGATCTGTATACTGATAAATAAGCTGGCAATGTTGAGAGAGCCAATGGGCATGTTGTCACTCTCAGAATATAGCTCTCATATAGTCTTCGTGATCATGAAGGAATCCTTCACTGTGCATGTGGAAAACTCATTTAGACATGATTATAATAGTTTCACAAAGCATTCAGCCAATTCAGGCTGTGCAGACTCAGTAACACATATGATAGGAAAGAAAAGGGACATCGATTTTGTGTGTCTCGGGTAAACCATACTTGGTGGGTGCAGTGAACTGTGAGAACAAATTCTATCACTGGCATCATTAGGCAGGTTACCACCTTCACACACAAGGACAACAGGTGAATCATAAATGACTAATATTCCATGAGTTTTGGTGCTGGTGGGATGCCAGATATGTGGGCCCTACATCCTGACAACTGTCAGAAAACCTGTCCATTTGACCATTCTCTACTGGCAGCAAGCTGCCTGTGCTCAACCAGCCCAAGCTTGTAAGCTACATTAGAAGTGATTCTGCTTTGGAAATCATTAATTGAATAATCTGACCAATGCCAAGGGTGAAACTGGAAACCAATTCAAGATCAACAGCTGGATGCATCTGTGCATGAGTTAGAAGCAACAAATATAATTACGCAGGATCCTGATTCATGCAGGCAAAAGGAATTTTTACAGACATTGCAATTCTTTGATAAGAAAGGCATCATGGAGACAATCAAACACTGCTGTATCCCCAATCAGAGTCCACCTATCTGGTCTGAGAATTAAGATCTTATACAGAGCGGCTAGAAATTTGGTGAGTTAAGTGAATCTCTTTATAAAAGTTCAAATTTGTTTGACTTTGAGACATAACAGCTTAGCTTTAATAAACAGTAATGAACATAAACACAAAACCCATCCATTCTACAGCCCAGCTTTGAAACCTGTCCTTTTAATAAATCACTACATTATAGAAATACTGTTAAGTTCAGTGACACAGAAAAAAAACAACACCAACAAAATTATTCTGGGAGAAAGTGAGGACTGCAGATGCTGGAGATCAGTGTCAAAAAGTGTGGTGCTGGAAAAGAACAAAAGGAAAATGGTCTTGAGGGAAACATCGACTCTCCTCCTCCTCGGATGCTGCCTGACTGGTTGTGTTTTCCCAGCTCCACACTTATTGAACAAAATTATTCCATATAAATTCCACAATTTACACCCCACAGGACCTCAAGTAGTAATCAATGTCATGTTACAGTGCAGAAGGTGACAGTTTGGCACATTGTTTCTGTTCCAGTTTGTTAAATGTTGTCTTTTTTATTCATTTTTGGGATGACAGTGTTGTTGTTTAGACTAGTGTTTATTGCCCATCCCTAATGGTGCAAAGAGCAGTTAAAATTTCAACAATTGCTGTGGGTCTGGAAAAACATGGAGACCAGACCAGGTAAAGATGACAATTTCCTTCACTAAAAGCCATTTGTGAACAAGATTGGTTCTTCAAACAATCAGCAATGGATTCATAGCTATGATTACTCTCATACTTGCAGATTTTTCTGAAATTCAAATTCCACCATCTGTCATGGCAGGATTTGAATCTGGGTCCCCAGCACATTACCTGGGTCTCTGGATTAGCAGTTCACTGATAACATCACTGGGTCATCGCCTGACCTGCAATATTAGATTATACAGGACAGCACTTACTCTTTATATTGCAGTGAACAGCAGTCCCTGTGTATGCTATACTAAACAGCAATTTCTGAGTGTATGAAACAGAAGTCCCTGTGTGTATTACAGAGAGTAGCTGTCTGTATTATAGCCAAGAGCAGATCATGTACATATTGCAGAGAATATTTGTTCCCATGTATTTTCTAATCCTTTCAAGTTTCACAACATGTTTTGAAGAGGAAGAAAGCCAGAATTGCAACACAATAACCAAAAGTGACCCAACCAATGCTCTGTCCCATAAAGGAAAACATACCGAATGCCTTCTTCACTAACATATCCATCTGTGACTCCACTTTCAAGGAACTATGAACCATGTTCCAAGGTCTCACTCGCCAGGACCTTACCATTAAGTGTATAAACTGTCCTGATTTTCCTTTCTAAAGTGCATTCACCTAAATTAAACTTCATCTGCCACTCCTCAGCCCATTGGCCCATCTGATCAAGATCCTGTTATACTCTGAGGTAACCATCGCTGACCATTCCAACTCCAACTTTGGTTTCATCTGCAAACTTACTAACTGTACCCCTTATGGTCACAACCATATAATTTATATAAATGACAAAAAGCAGTTAACCCAGCACCAATCCCTGTGGCACCCCACTGGTCACAGGACTTCAGTCTGAAAAGCAAACTTCTATCACCACCAGTCTTCTACTTTCAAGCCAGTTGTGTATCCAAATGGGAAGATTTCCCTGTATTCCTTGTGACCTAATTTTGCTGACCAGTCCACCTTGTCAAAGCCTACATCAATCCTCTTTGTTGCTTTTTCAAAAAACTCAATCCAGCATTTGAGACATGATTTCCCAAGCACAAAGCCACGTTGACTATCCCTAATAAGCCCTTGCTTTTCCAGATGCCTGTAAATCCTATCCCTCAGGATTCCCTCCAATAACTTGCCCACAGCTGACATCAGGCTCAGCGGTCTACAGTTCCCGAGAACAGCAGGGAACATTATGTATGGAGAACATTAGTCCCTGTCTTTAATACAGACAACAACAGTCCCTGTGTTTAACACAGAGAACAGCAGCCACTGTCCTGGCACGGTGACACTGGTCAGCATTGCTGCCTCACAGTGCCAGAGACCTGGTTCAATTCCCGCTTTGGGCAACTGTCTGTGTGGAGTTTGCACATTCTCCCCGTGTCTGTGTGGGCTTTCTCCAGGTGCTCTGATTTCCTCCCACAGTCCAAAGATGTGCAGGTTAGGTGAATTGGCCATGCTAAATTGCCCGTAGTGTTAGGTGAAGGGATAAATGTAGGGGAATGGGTCTGGGTGGGTTGCTGTTCAGAGGGTCGGAGTGGACTTGTTGGACTGAAGTGCCTGTTTCCACACTGTAAGTAATCTAATCTTAATACAGAGAAGAGCAGTCCCTGTGTATAATATGGACAACAGCTGGCCCTGTGTATAATATAGAGAACAACAGTCCCTGTGTATAATACATAGAACAGTGCCTAAGCGCCACATACGAACAACTCCGGCTCCTGCATGAATGCCGAAAAGCCACTATAAATGCCGGAGGAAACCGCACAGAAGCGCTTCACAGGAGGCTCCCAAGCACTGAGGATGTCACCTAGACAGGGGACGAAACGTTTGCAAGACAAATTCCCAGCTCGGCGAACAGAACCACAACAACGAGCACCTGAGCTACAAATCTTCTCCCAAACTTTGAACACCTATGGACGAGAGACGCTAAGACAAGCTAGGAAATGGGAATCCTGTGCCAACCGCCTAAGCGCCACATACGAACAACTCCGGTTCCTGCATGAATGCCGAAAAGGCCACTATAAATGCCGGAGGAAACCGCACAGAAGCGCTTCACAGGAGGCTCCCAAGCACTGAGGATGTCACCTAGACAGGGGACGAAATGTTTGCAAGACAAATTCCAAGCTCGGCGAACAGAACCACAACAACGAACACCTGAGCTACAAATCTTCTCCCAAACTTTGAAGAACAGTGCCTGTGTATAATACAGCCCTATGTATAATATGGACAACAACTATTCCTGTGTGTCAGAAACAGAGCAGCAGTCCCTGTCTATCATATAGAGAACAGCAGTCCATGTGTATAATACAGAGAAAAGCAGTCACTCCATATGATATATATTACAGCAGTCGCTGTGTCTGCTCTTGAGAAGAACAGGGTATAGTACAGAGAACAACAGTCTCTGCACACAATAAAAAGAAAAGCTGTCCCTGTGTTTAATACAGAAAACAGCAATCGCTTTGTTTAATGCAGAGAACATGAGTTCCTTTGTATAATATAGAGAACAGTCCCTATGTATAATATAGAGAACAACAGTCCCTGTGTCTCATATTGGCAATAGCAGTTCTTGTGTCTAATACAAGAACAACTGTCACTGTGTATAATATAGAGGAAGGCACTTCTTGTGTAGAACATAGAGAACAGCAGTCCCTGTGTATAATATAGACAACAGCAGTCACTTCATAATGTATATTTTACAGAAGTCGCTGTGTACAATAAACCGAACAGCTGTCCCTGTGTATAATATAGAGAACAGCAGTCACGTTGTAAAATGCAGCGAACATGAGTCCCTGTGTATAATATGGAGAACAGTCCCTATGTATAATATGGAGAACACAATCCCTCTGTCTATTATCGAGAATAGCCATGCATAAAAAGAACAGCAGTTCCTGTGTCTAATATAGAGAACAGCAGTACCTTTTTACGAAACAGAGAACAGCAGTTCTTGTGTATAACATAGAGAATAACAGTCCCTGCGTACATTATAGAGAACAGCATTCACTGCATATAATATTGAGAACATGAGGCCCCGTTGATAATATAGTGAACAACAGTCACGGTGTATCATACAGACAGTCCCTGTGACTCATACAGGGAACAGCAGTTGCTGTGTCCAATATAGGGAACAAGAGTCCCTCTGTATAACGTAGAGGACTGCAGTCCCCGTGTATAATACAGAGAACAGCAGTACCTGTCTGTGAAAGAGATCGAATGATGCTGTGTTTAATACAGAGAGCATGAGGCCTTGTGTATAATACAGAGAACAGCTGTCCATGTATATAATAAAGAGAACTGCAGCCCCTGTGTGTAATAACGAGTACAGCAGTCCCTGTGCACAATATAGAGACAGCAGTACCTGCTTATAATGTAGACAACAGCAGTCTGTGTGTATAATATAGAGAACAGCCGTACCATTTTACGAAACAGAGAATAGTAGTCCTTGTGTATAATATAGAGAACAGCAGTCCCTGGTTTTAAAAAAGAGAACAGCAATCCCTGTGATTATTTTTGAGAACAACACTGCCTGTGTATAACACAGAGAACAGAAGTCTTTGTGTAAAATAGAGAGAACAGCAGTCACTCCATATAATATATATTACAGCAGTCGCTGTGTCTATTCTCGAGAACAGCAGGGTGTAGTAGAGAGAGCAGCAGTGTCTGCGTATAATAAACGGGACAGCTGTCCCTGTGTTTAAAACAAAGAACAGCAGTCCCTGTGAAAATATAGAAAAAAGGAGTCACTTTGTATAATGCAGACAACATGAGTCCCTGAGTATAATATAGAGAACAGTCCCTTTGTATAATATAGAGAACAACAGTACCTGTGTATAATTAGAGAACTGCAGTCCCTGTGTATAACATAGAGAATAGCAGTCTTTGTCTTCAATGAAGAGAACAACAGTGCCTGTGTATCATGTAGAGAACTGCAGTCGCTGTGTATAATACAGAGAAGAGCAGTACCTGTCTATTAAACATAGAACTGCAGATGGTGTGTTTAACATAGAGAACATGAGACCCTGTGTATAATACAGAGAACAGTTGTCCATGTACATAAAATAGAGAACCGCAGCCCCTGTGTATCACAAAGAGTACAGCAGTCCCTGTGTACAATATAGAGAACAGCAGTCCCCGTGCACAATACAGAGAACTGCTGTCCCTTCGGCCCAACAAGTCCACACCGGCTCTCCAAAGAACAACCCACCCACACCCATTCCCATACATTTACCCCTTCACCTAACACTTACAGGCAATTTAGCATGGCCAATTCACCTAACCTGCACATCTTTGAACTGTGGGAGGAAACCAGAGCACCTGTAGGAAACCCATGCAGACACGGGGAGAATGTGCAAACTCCACACAGATAGTTGTCCGAGGCGGGAATTGTGAGGTAGCAGTGCTAACCAATGTGCCACCGTGCCACCCTGAAATGTGTACAATGTGGAGAACAGTAGTCACTGTGTAGGATCTGCTGAACACTAATCCTTGAGCACATTGTAGAGAACAGCAGTCCCTGTGTCTCATTTAGAGAACAGTCGTCCCTGTGTTTAATAATGAAAACAGAAGTCCCTATGTCTAAAATAGAGAACATGAGTCCTTGTGCATAACAGAGAGAACAGCTTGCCCTATGTATGATAGAGAACAGCAGTTCCGCTGTAAAATACAGAAAACAGCAGTCCCTGCGTATAATATAGAGAACAGCAGTTCCTCTGTCTAATGCAGGGAACACCGGTTCCTGTGTATAATGTGGAGAACAGCAGTTTCTGCGATTATTTTCGAGAAGAACATTGTCTGTTCATGATGTAGAGAACAGCAGTCTCTGCGTGTCATGTAGGCAACAGCTGTCCCTGTGTCTAACACAGGGAACAACAGTCACTGTGTATAGTATAGAGGTTAGCTGTAGATGGGTATAATATAAACAATAGCAGTCCCTGTGTCTAATGTAGAGGACAGCAGTCCAAATGTGTAATCTAGAGAAAAGCACTCTCTGTGTACAATGTCGAGAACAGCAGTCCCTGTGTATAATATAGAGAACACCAGAAGCTGTGTCTACTACAAAGAACATGACTTCCTGTGTCTAATGAAGAGAACAGCCGTGCCTGTGTACAATGTAGGGAACACAAGTGTCTGTGTGTAATATACAGCAGTACCTGTGTAAAATATAGAGAACAACAGTTTATATTTTTAAGACAGAAGAGCATTTTCTGTGTCTTTTCTAGAGAACAGCAGTCCCTCTGTCTATTATAGAGAACATCAGTGCCTATGCATTATATAAAGAACGGGAGTCCCTGTGTATAACATGGAGAACAGAAGATATGTGTCTAATAGAAAGAAAATGAATCCCTGTGTTTAATAAAGAGAACATCAGTTCCCGTGTATACTATAACGAATAGCAGTCCCTGTGTCTATTTTAGAGAACAGCAGGCCCTGTGTCTGTTAGAGAGAACAGTCTGTTTTAGGGAACAACAATGCCTGTGCATTATATAAAGAACAGCAGTACCTGTGTGCAAAATAGAAAACAGCAGTTCTTATCTATAATATAGAGAACAACAGCCCTTCTGTGCACGGAGACTTCTTTTCTCTGTATTATACAATGTCGAGAACAGCAGTCTCTGTGTCTCATATAGGGAACAGCTGTCCCTGTGTCTAATATAGGGAACAACAATCACTGTGTATAATATAGAGGACAGCAGCCCCTGTGAAGAATATACAGAATAGCTGAAGCTGTGTATAATATGGGCAGCACGGTGGCATAGGGGTTAGCACTGCTGCCTCACAGCGCCAGAGACCCGGGTTCAATTCCCGCCTCAGGCGACTGACTGTGTGGAGTTTGCACATTCTCCCCGTGTCTGCGTGGGTTTCCTCCGGGTGCTCCGGTTTCCTCCCCTGCAAAGATGTGCAGGTTAAGGGAATTGGCCATGCTAAATTGCCCTTAGTGTTAGGTGAAGGGGTAAATGTAGGGGAATGGGTCTGGGTGGGTTGCGCTTTGGTGGGTTGGTGTGGACTTGTTGGGCTGAAGGGCCTGTTTCCACACTGTAAGTAATCTAATCTAATACTGAGAACAGGAGTCACTGTGTATAATATAGAGAACAGCTATCCCTGTGTTTAATATCGAGAGCAGCAGTCCCTGTGTATAACAAGGAGAACATCAGGCCCTGTGTACAATATGCAGAACAGCTGTTCCTCTGTCTATTTTAGAGAACAGCAGTGCCTGTGCATTAAATAAAGAACAACAGTCCCTGAATGCAATATAGATGACAGCAGTTCACATGTGTAATACAGAGCACAGCAGTCCCTCCGTATAATACAGAGCACAGCAGTCCCTCCCTATCATAAAAAGAACATCCGTCCTGTGTACAAATAGAAAACATCCGTCCCTGTGTACAAATAGAAAACATCTGTCCCTGTGTACAATATAGAGAACATGAATCTCTGTGTACAATATAGAGAGCAGCAGTCTGTGTGTACAATATAGGGAACAGCAATCCCTGTGTATAATATAGGGAACAGCAGTCCCTGTGTACAAATAGAAAATAGCAGTCCCTGTGTACAAATAGAAAACAGCAGTCTCTGTGTACAATATAGAGGACATGAATCTCTGTGTACAATATAGAGAGCAGCAGTACCTGTGTACAATATAGGGAACAGCAGTACCTGTGTATAATAAAGGGAACAGCAGTACCTGTGTATAATAAATAGACATATGGATTTTGTTCTCTTTATTATACACAGGTACTGTTGTTCCCTATATTATGCACACAGACTGCTGCTCTCTATATTACAAACAGGGATAGCTGTTCTCTATATTGTACACAGGGACTGCTGTTTTCTATTTATACACAGGGACTGCTGTTTTCTATTTATACACAGGGATGGATGCTCTCTTTATTAAACACAGGGATTCATGTTCTTTTTGTGAGACACAGCATCTTCTGTGCTCTATATTATTCACAGGGACTGCTGTTCTCTATATTATACACAGGGCCTGCTGTTCTCTAAAATAGACATATGGATTTTGTTCTCTTTTAGAGAACAGCAGGCCCTGTGTATAATATAGAGAACAGCAGTCCCATTGTCTATTTTAGAGAACAGCAGTGCCTGTGTATTTTATTAAGAACAGCAGTCCTTGTGTGCAATGTTAACAACAGCAGTCCCTTTGAATAATACAGAGAATAGCAGTCCCTGTGTTTAATAAAGAGAACACCAATGTTTGTGTATAATATAGAGAACACCAGTGTCTGTATGTATCATGTAGAGAATAGCAGTCCCTGTGTACAATATAGAGAACATGAGACACTGTATAATATAGAGAACACCTCTCCCTGTGTGTAATATAGAGAGCACCAGTCCCTGTGTCTATCTTAGAGAACAGCAGTCCCTGTGTACAATATAGAGAATGGTAGTCCCTCTGTCTATTTTAGGGAACAGCAGTGCTTGTGCATTATAGAAAGAACAGCAGTCCCTGTGTGTAATATGAACAACTACAGTTCATATGTAAAATATAGAGAACAGCAGCCCCTCTGTATTGTACCGAAAACAGCAGTCACTGTGTGTAATTTTGAGAACGTCAGTCCCTGTGCATAATATAGAGAAAAGCAGTCTCTGTGTACAATGTCAAGAACAGTAGTCCCTATATCTAATAAAGAGAACAGCAGTTATGTGTATAATATAGAGAAGAGCAGTTTCTGTGCTTATTTTTGAGAACAGCACTGCCTTTGTATAATGTTGAGAACAGCAGTCTCTGTGTCTCATAAAGGGAACAGCAGTCCTGTATCTAATACAAGGAACAACAATCACTGTGTACAAGATAGAGAATAGCTGTACCTATGTCTAATATAGACAACAGCAGTCCCTGTGTCTAAAAAGATTTACATTGATGTTGCCAGGGTTGCAGGATCTGAGCTACAAGCTGGGGCTGTTTTCCCTGGAGCGTCAGAGGCTGAGGGATGACCTTATAGAGGTTTACAAAATTATGAGGGGCATGGATAGGGTAAATAGATAAAGTCTTTTCCCTGAGGTCGGGGAGTCCAGAACTAGAGGGCATAGGTTTAGGGTGAGAGGGGAAAGATATAAAAGAGACCTAAGGGGCAACCTTTTCACGCAGAGGGTGGTACGTGTATGGAATGAGCTGCCAGAGGATGTGGTGGAGGCTTGTACAATTGCAACATTTAAGATTCATTTGGATGGGTATATAATAGGAAGGGTTTGGAGGGATTTGGGCCGGGTGTTGGCAGGTGGGACTAGATTGGGTTGGGATATCTAGTCGGCATGGACAGGTTGGACCGAAGGGTCTGTTTCCATGCTGTACATCTCTATGACTCTACAACTCTGTAACAGCACAGCCTGTGTATAATGTAGAGAACAGCAGTCACTTTGTCTCATATTGGGAACAGCAGTTCCTTTGTCCAATATAGGGAACAACAGTCACTGTGTATAACACAGAGAATAGCTATACCTGTGTATAATATCGACAATAGCAGTCCCTGTGTCTAATAAAGAAGACCACAGTCGATATGTATAGTCTAGAGAAAACACACTCTGTGTACAATGTCGAGAACACCAGTCCCTCTGTATAATATAAAGAACATGACTCCTTGTGTTTAATGAAGAGAATAGATGTCGCTGTGTATAATATAGAGAACACTAGGGTCTGTGTCGAATATAGAGATCAGCAGTCCCTGTGTAAAATATAGAGAATATGAGTCACTGTGTATAATAGAGAGAAGTGCATTCCCTGTATCTTATATAGAGAATAACAGTCCAATGTATAATCTAGAGAACAGCAGTCACTGTGCATAATGTAGAAAATAGCAGTTCCTGTATTTAATAATGAGAACAACAGTCTCTGTACATAATATAGAGAACAGAAGTCCCCTTCAGAGAACCTCAGTGCCTGTGCATAATATAAAGAACAGCAGTCCCTGTGTTCAATACGGAGAAAACCTGTCCCTGTGAATAATCTAGAGAACAGAAGATGCTGTGTTAATATAAAAAAAAGAATCCCTGTGTTTAATAAAGAAAACAGCCATCCCTGTGTATAATATAGAGAACACCAGTGTCTGTATATAATATAGAAAACAACAGTCCCTATGTACAATATAGAGAACATGAGTCACTGAGTATAATAGAGAACTGCAGTCCCTGTGTCTAATATAGAGGGCAGCAGTCCCTGTGTCTAATATAGAGAACAACAGTTTCTGTGATTATTTTCAAGAACAGTACAGCCTGTGTATAATGTAGAGAACAGCAGTCACTGTGTCTCATATTGGGGATAGCAGTTCCTTTATCTAATATAAGGAACAACAATCACTGTGTATAACACAGAGAATAACTGTACCTGTGTATAATATCAACAACAGCAGTCCCTGTGTCTAATATAGAGGATTGCAGTCCATATGTATAGTCTAGAGAAAAGCACTCGCTGTGTACAATGTCGAGAACACCAGTCCCTCTGTATAATATAAAGAACATGACTCCCTGTGTTTAATGAAGAGCACAGATGACCCCGTGTATAATATAGAAAACACCAGGTTCCGTGTCGAATATAGAGATCAGCAGTCCCTGTGTAATATATAGAGAATATGAGTCACTGTATATAATAGAGAGAAGTGCATTCCCTGTGTCTTATATAGAGAACAACAGTCCATATGTATAATCTAGAGAACAGGAGTCACTGTGCATACTGTAGAGAACAGCAGTTCCTGTGCACAGTATAAAGAACAGCAGTCCCTGTCTAAAATATAGAGAACAGCAGCTCACGTGTATAATATAGAGAAGAGCATTCGCTGTGTCTTACATAGAGAACAGCAGTCCATATGTATAATATAGAGAACAGCAGTCCATATGTATAATATAGAGAACAACAGTCCTCTGTATAATACAGAGAACAACAGTTCCTGTGTATGATAAAGAGAAATGCAGTCTCTGTGTACAATATCGAGAACAGCGGTTCCCTGTATTTAATCATGAGAACAGCAGTCTATGTATAATATAGAGAACAGCAGTCCCTTTGTCCATTTTCGAGAACAGCAGGGCCTGTGTATAATATAGACAACAGTAGTCCCTGTCTTAATTTCAGAGAACTGCAGTTCCTGTGCACAATATAAAAAACAGCAGTCCTTTGTACAATATGGAGAAATGCAGTCCCAGTGTAAAATATAGAGAATAGAAGATGCAATGTCTCATTTAAAGAACATGATTCACTGTGTTTAATGAAGAGAACAGCCGAGCCTGTATATAAAATAGAGAACACCAGTGTCTGTGTATAATATAGTGAACAGCAGTCCCTGTGTCAATTTCAGAGAACAGAATTGCCTGTCCATAATATAAAGAATAGCAGTCCCTATGTACAGTATGGAGAACACAAGTCCCTGTGTGTAATATAGCAAACAGAAAATGCTGTGTCTAATATAAAGAAAATAAATCCCTGTGCTTAGTAGAGAACAGCCATCCCTGTGTATAATGTAGAGAACACGAGTGTCTGTGTGCAATATAGAGAACAGCAGTCCCTGTGTATAATATAGAGAACATGAGTCACTGTGTATAACATAGAGAACAGCTATCCCTGTGTGTAATATAGAGAAAAGCAGCCCCTGTGTATAATATAGAGGACAGCAGTCCCTGTGTCTATCTTAGAGAACAGCAGGCCCAGTGTACAATACAGAGAAATGCAGTCCCTCTGCCTATTTTAGAGAACAGCTGTGCCTGTGCACAATATGAAGGACAGCAGTCCCTGTGTGCAATATAGACAACAGCAGTTCATATGTACAATATCGAGAACAGCAGTCGCTCTGTATAATAGAGAAAACAGCAATCCCAGTGTATAATATTGAGAAACGCAGTCTCAGCGTACAATGTCGAGAACAGCAGTCCCTGTATTTAATCATGAGAACAGCAGTCTCTATGTATAATATAGAGAACATCAGTCCCTTTGTCCATTTTCGAGAACAGCAGTTCCTGTGTATAATAGAGAGAACAGCAATCCCTCTGTCTATCTTAGGGAACAGCAGTCCCTGTGTGGAATGTAGACAACAACAATTCATTTGTATAATATAGAGAACAGTAGTCCCTCTGTATAATATAGAAAACAGCCGCCCCTGTGTATAATATAGAGGACAGCAGTCCTGCTATGTAATACAGAGAACAGCAGTCCCTGTGCATAATATTGAGAAAAGCAGTCTCTGTGTACAATGTTGAGAACAACCGACCCTGTGCTTAATAATGAGAACAACAGTCTCTGTGTATAATATAGACAACAGTAGTCCCTGTCTCAATTTCAGAGAATTGCTGCTCCTATGCACAATATAAAAAACAACAGTACCTGTGTACAATACGGAGAAATGCCATCCCAGTGTATAATATAGAGAATAAAAGATGCAGTGCATCATATAAAGAACATGATTCACTGTGTTTAATGAAGAGAACAGCCGTCCCTGTGTATAATATAGAGAACAGCAGTCCCTGTGTACAATATAGCGAATATGTGTCACTGTGTATAATATAGAGAACAGCTATCCTTGTGTGTAATTTAGAGAGCACAGTTGCTGTGTATAATATAGAGAATATGAGTCACTGTATATAATACAGAGGACAGCAGTCCCTGTGTCTAATTCAGAGAACAGCAGTGCCTGTGTAAAATATTGAGAACAACATGTATAATCTAGAGTACAACAGTAACTGTGTATAATATAGAGAAAAATACTCTCTATGTACAATGTCGAGAACAGCAGTCCGTGTATAATACAGAGAACAGCAGATGCTGTGTCTAATATAAATAACGTGGATCCGTGTGTTTAATAAAGTGAACAACCGTACCTGTGTCTAATTCAGAGAACAGCAGTGCCTGTGCACAATATGAAGAACAGCAGTCCGTGTGTAAAATATCGAGAACAGCTGTCCATATGTATCATCGAGAGAACAGCAGTCACGGTGTATAATATAGAGAAAAGCAATCTCACTGTAAAATGTCGAGAACAGCAGTCCCTGTGTATAACATAGAAAATAGCAGATGCTGTGTCTAATATAACGAACATGAATCCCTGTCTTTAATAAAGAAAACAGCTGTCCCTGTGTATAATATAGAGAACACCAATATGTATGTATAATATAGAGAACAGCAGATGCTGTGTCGAATACAACAAACATGAATCCCAGTGTTTAAAAAAAGAGAACAGCCATCCCTGTGTATATAGAGTACACCAGTGTCTGTGTATAATATAGAGAACAGCCGTCCCTGTGTACAGTACAGAGAATGAGTCAATGTGTACAATATAGAGAACATCTATCCACGTGTGTAATATAGAGAGCAGCAGTCCCTGTGTTTGGTTCAGAGAACAGCAGTACCTATGTACAATAAAAGACCGGCAGTCCCTGTGTAAAATATAGAAGATAGCAGTCCGTATGGATCATCTAGAGAACAGCAGTCACTGTGTATATGAAAGAGAAAAGCAATCTCTGTGTACAATGTCGAGAACAGCAGTCTCTGTGTATAATATAGAGAACACTAGTGTTTGTGTATAATATAGAGAACAGCAGATGCTGTGTCGAATATAAAGAACATGAATCCCTGTGTTCAATAAAGAGAATAGCAGTCCTTGTGTCTATTTCAGAGAACAGCAGTGAGATTACTGTTTTCCACAATGTACCGAGGCACTGCTGTTCTCTGCACTGCACACATGGACTGCTGTTGTTCATATTGTACACAGTGTTGTCTGTTCTCTGCATTGTGTGCTGGGACTGCTGTTCTGTATATTATACACAGGGACTGTTGTTCTCTGTTTTACACCGGGACTGCAGATCTCTGTATTGAACAGAGGGATGGCTATTTTGTGGAATAGACACAGGTACAGCTGTTGTCTATTTTGCACAGGGATTGCTGTTCTCCATTTCACACACAAGGACAGCTGTTCTCTGTAGTGTACAGAGAGATTGCTCTTCTCTAAATTATACACAGGGACTGCTGGTCTCTACAATGTACAAAGGCTCTGCTGTTCTCAACATTGCATACAAAGACTGCGTTTCTCTACATTGTACACAGGTCCTGCTGTTCTCCAGTGTATGCTGGACTATTGTTCTCTATATTATACACAGGAACTGCTATTCCCTCTATTAGACACAGGAACTGCTGTTCCCTACATGGAACATAGGGAGTGCTGTTTTCTCTATGACACACAGGGAGTGCTGTTCACTTTTTTATACACAGGGACTGCTGTTCTCTGTATTGTACACAGGGACTGCTGTTCTCACTGATACATGGGCAGTGTTCTGTATAATTGACACAAGGACTGCTGTACTCCATATTATATATAGGTAAGGCGGTTCTCTATATTAAACAGAGGGACACTTGCTCTCTATAATATACACAGGGACACGTGTTCTCTATATTATACACAGGGATTGCTGTTCTCTACATTATAAACAGGGATTGCTGTTCTCTTCACTATACACAGGGACTGCTCTTCCTTACAATGTATGAAGGACCGCTGTTCTCTATATTTTACACAGGGACCACCGTTCTCTACCATACACTCAGCGACAGCTGTTCTCTAAATTATATGCAGCGACTGCTGTTTTCTACATGAGACACAGGATCTGCTGTTCTCCAAAATATACACAGAGACTATTGTTCTCCACACTATAAACAGGGACAACTGTTTTCTACATTATTCACCAGGGTTTGCTGTTCTCTATATTATACAAAGAGACTGCTGTTCTACATATTATGCAGTGACTGCTGTTCTCTATAATAGACATAGGGACAGCAGTTCCCTATATGAGACACAGAACAGCAGCCCCTGTCCTGGCACAGTGGCACAGTGGTCAGCACTGTTGCCTCACAGTGCTAGAGACCCGGTTCAATTCCCACCTCAGGCGACTGACTGTGTGGAGTTTACACATTCTCCCCATGTCTGCGTGGCCTTCCTCCGGATGCTCTGGTTTCCTCCCACGGTCCCAAGATGTGCAGGTCAGGTGAATTGGCCATGCTAAATTGTCCATAGGGGTATGGGGGGGGGGTTGCGCTTTGGCGGGGTGGTGTGGACTTGTTGGGCCAAAGGGCCTGTTTCCACACTGTAAGTAATCTAATCTAATGCAGTGTATGCCATGTTCCCTATGAGATACATGGACTGCTGTTCTCCATATTGTACATAGAGACTGCTGTTCTTTATATTATGCACAGACACTGATGTTTAGATTAGATTAGATTACTTAGTGTGGAAACAGGCCCTTCGGCCCAACAAGTCCACACCGCCCCGCCGAAGCGCAACCCACCCATACCCCTACATTTACCCCTTACCTAACACTACGGGCAATTTAGATTGGCCAATTCACCTGACCTGCACATCTTTGGACTGTGGGAGGAAACCGGAGCACCCAGAGGAAACCCACACAGACACGGGGAGAGCGTGCAAACTCCACACAGAGAGGTGGGAATTGAACTCGGGTCTCTGGCGCTGTGAGGCAGCAGTGCTAACCACTGTGCCAACGTCTTTATTAAACACAGGGATTCAGGGACTGCTGTTTTCTGCAGTATTCACAGAGTTTGCTGTTCTCTATATCATACGAAGGGACTGCTGTTCTACATATTATGCAGTGACTGCTCTTCTCTATAATAGACATAGGAACTGCTGTTCTCTATATGAGACACAGGGACTACTGTTCTTTATATTATGCACAGGCACTGCTGTTCTCTGAAATAGACACAGGGATTACTGTTCTCTATATTATAGGCAGAGACTGTTGTTCTCATTATTAAACACAGGGACTGCTGTTCTTGACAGTGTACACAGAGACTGCTTTTCTCCATATTATACACAGGAACTGCTGTTCTCTGTATTATGCAGAGGGACTACTGTTCTGTATATTGTACAGAGGGACTCTTTTTCTTTATATTATTCACAGGCACTGCTGTTCTCCAAAATTGAAACAGGGACTGCTGTTCTCTATATTATACATAGAGACTGCTGTTCTCATGATTAAATACAGGGAACTGCAGTTCTCGACATTGTACACAGAGACTGCATTTCTCTATATCATACACAGGGACTGCTGTTCTCTGTATTATACAGAGGGACTGTTGTTCTCTATATTATACATATGAACTGCTGTTATGCCCGAAAAGTCGATTCTCCTGCTCCTTGGATGCTGCCTGACCTGCTGCGCTTTTCCAGCAACACATTTTTCAGCTCCATATTACACACAGGGATAGCAGTTCCCTATGTTATATACAGTGACTCATTCTCTACATTGTACACAGACACTGGTGTTCTCAATATTATACACATATTATACACATGGACTGCTTTTTTTTAAGATTACTTAATGTGGAAACAGGCCCTTTGGCCAAACAATTCCACACCGACCCTCTGAAGAGCAACACACCCATACCCATTCCTTTCCATTTACCCCTTCACCTAACAATACGGCAATTTAGCATGGCCAATTCACCTAACCTGCACATTTTGTTGGACTGTGGGAGGAAACCGGAGCACCCAAAGGAAACCCACGCAGACATGGGGAGAATGTGCAGCCTCCACACACAGTTGTTTGAGGCGGGAATTGAACTCTGGTCTCTGGCACTGTGAGGCAGCGGAGCTAGCCACTGCGCCACCGTGCCAACCACGAATGTTCTCTATAATGTACACAGAGAGTGCTTTTCTCTATATTATACACAGTAACTGCTGTTCTCTAGATTATACATATGGACTGCTGTTCTCTATATAAGACACGGGGACTGCTGTTTTTTGTATTGTGCTCAGGCACTGCTGTTCTCTAAAATGGACACAGGGACTGCTGTCCACTATATTATACACAGGGACTGCTGCTCTATTGCGCACAAGGATAACTGTTATCTATATGATACACTATGACTATCTTCTCAATATTGTACAAAGGGACTGGTGTTTTCTATGTTCATGAAACACAGGGATTCTTTATTTTAGACACAGAGTCTGCTGTTTTCTATATTATACACAGGGTCTGCCATTCTTGACATTGTACACAGAGACTGCTGTTCTCGACATTATACACAGACAGTGCTGTTCTCGAAAATAATCACAGAAACTGCTTTTGTCCATATTGTACACAGGGACTGCTGTTCTCTATATTATGCACAGACACTGTTGTTCTCTACATTATAGTCTAGATTAGAGTGGTGCTGGAAGAGCACAGCAGTTCAGGCAGCATTCGAGGAGCAGTAAAATCGACGTTTCGGGCAAAAGCCCTTCATCAAGAATACAGGCAGAGAGCCTGAAGGGTAGAGAGATAAGTGAGAGGAGGGTGGGGTGAGGAGAAAGTAGCATAGAGTACAATAGGTGAGTGGGGGAAGGGATGAAGGTGATAGGTCAGGGGCGGAGGGTGGAGTGGATAGGTGGAAAAGAAGATAGGTACACTGGAAATGCTGTTCTTTATATTATGCACAGGCACTGATGTTCTCTGAAATAGACACGAGGACTGCTGTTCTCTATATTATATACAGGGACTGCTGTTCTCTGTATTATACACAGGGACTGCTGTTCTGTATACAATACACAGGCACTGCCGTTCTCTAAAATTAACAGAGGGACTGCTGTTCTCTATTGTACACAGGGACTGTTCTCTAAAATAGACACAGGGACTGTTGTTCTCTATATTAAAGACAGTGACTTCTGCTCTCTATATTGTACACAAAGAGTGCTTTTCTCTACATTGTACACAGTGACTGCTCTACATATCAACTGCTGTTCTCTATATTTTACACAGGGACTGCTGTTCTTTATATTGTGCACAGGCACTGCTGTCTTCTATATTAAACACAGTGACTGCTGCTCTCTATATTACACACAGGGATAGCTGTTCTCTGTATTACAAACAATGACTCATATTCTCTATATTGTACACAGGGACTGCTGTTAGAACATAGAACATAGAACATAGAACAATACAG
Source organism: Chiloscyllium punctatum (assembly GCF_047496795.1). Taxonomy (NCBI): domain Eukaryota; kingdom Metazoa; phylum Chordata; class Chondrichthyes; order Orectolobiformes; family Hemiscylliidae; genus Chiloscyllium; species Chiloscyllium punctatum. Next base: position 25,484,700 of record NC_092748.1, on the reverse strand, counting down.
CGCAGTACAGGCCCTTCGGCCCTCGATGTTGCGCCGATCAAAGCCCACCTAACCTACACTAACCCACTATCCTCCATATACCTATCCAATGCCCGCTTAAATACCCATAAAGAGGGAGAGTCCACTACTGCTACTGGCAGGGCATTCCATGATCTTACGACTCGCTGAGTGAAGAACCTACCCCTAACATCAGTCCTATATCTACCCCCCCTTAATTTAAAGCTATGCCCCCTTGTAATAGCTGACTCCATACGCGGAAAAAGGTTCTCACTGTCAACCCTATCTAACCCCCTAATCATCTTGTACACCTCTATCAAATCACCCCTAAACCTTCTTTTCTCCAAAGAAAACAACCCCAAGTGCCTCAGCCTTTCCTCATAGGATCTTCCTACCATACCAGGCAACATCCTGGTAAACTTCCTCTGCACCCGTTCCAGTGCCTCCACATCCTTCCTATAGTATGGCGACCAAAACTGCACACAATATTCCAGAAGCGGCCGCACCAGAGTCTTATACAACTGCAGCATGACCTCAGGACTCCGGAACTCAATTCCTCTACCAATAAAAGCCAGTACGCCATATGCCTTCTTCACTGCACTATTTACCTGGGTGGCAACTTTCAGAGATCTGTGTACATGGACACCAAGATCCCTCTGCTCTTCCACACTACCAAGTAGTCTACCATTAGCCCAGTAATCCATCTTTTTATTACTCTTACCAAAGTGAATCACTTCACACTTAGCTACATTGAACTCCATTTGCCACCTTTCTGCCCAGCTCTGCAGCTTCTCTATATCCCGCTGTAACCTGCCATATCCTTCCTCACTGTCTACAACTCCTCCGACTTTCGTATCATCCGCAAACTTGCTCACCCAACCTTCTAACCCTTCCTCCAGGTCATTTATAAAAATGACAAACAGCAATGGTCCCAAAACAGATCCTTGCGGAACACCACTAGTGACGGCACTCCAAGATGAATCTTTGCCATCGACTACTACCCTCTGTCTTCTTCCAGAGAGCCAATTCCTAATCCAAACCTCCAACTCACCCTCAATGCCATATCTCTGTATTTTCTGCAGTAGCCTACCATGGGGGACCTTATCAAACGCCTTACTAAACACAGTTTAGTTCTCTTTACTAAACACAGGGATTCATGTTCTTTGTATTAGACACAGCGTCTGCTGTTCTCTATGTTATACACAGGGGCTGCTGTTCTCGACATTGTACACAGAAAGTGCTTTTATCCATATTATACACAATGACTGATATTCTCTGTGTTACACATATGAACTGTTGTTCTCTTTATAAGACACAGGGAATGCTCGTCTCTATGTTATACATATGAACTGCTGTTCTCTATATTTTATACAGGGACTACTGTTCTTTATATTGTGCACAAGTACTGCTGTTCTCTAAAGTAGACAGAGGGACTGCTGTTCTCTGTATTGCACACAGGGACTCATATTCTCTATATTGTCCACAGGCACTGCTGTTCTCCATATTGTACACAGGGACTGCTGTTCTTTATATTCTGCACAAGCACTGATGTTCACTGAAAAAGGCACAGGGTCTACTATTCTCTATGTTATATACAGGGACTGCTGTTGTCTGTAATGTTCAGAGGGACTACTTTTCTGTATATAATGCACAGGCACTGCTATTCTCTAAAATAGACAGAGGGACTGCTGTTCTCTATATTATATACAGGGACTGTCATTCTCTATATTAAAGACAGTGACTGCTGCTCTCTATATTGTAAACAGAGACTGCTGTTCTCGACATTTACACATAGAGTGCTTTTCTCTACATTGTACACAGTGACTGCTGTTCTCTATAAGCCACAGGGACTGCTGTCCTTTATATTGCGCACAGGTACTGCTGTCCTCTATATTATACACAGGGACTGCTGTTCTCCATATTATACACAGTAACTATTGTTCCCTATATTAGTCACAGGGACAGTTGTTCCCTATATGAGACACAGAGACTGCTGTTCTCTATATTATACACAGGACTGCTGCTCTCTTTAGTAAACACAGGGACTGCTGTTCTCGACATTGCACACAGAGACTGTTTTTCTCCATACTATACACAGGGACTGCTGTTCTCTATATGATACATTGGGACTGCTGTTTTCTGTATTATACAGCGGGACTGCTGTTCTCTATATTGTGTGTATGAACTGCTGTTGTTTATGTTGCACACAGGGACTGCTGTTCATTATATAATGCACAGGCCCTGCTGTTCTCTAAAGTAGGCAGAGGGATTGCTATTCCCTATATTATACACAGGGATGGCTGTTTTCTTCATTAAACACAGGGAGTCATTTTCTTTATAGTAGCACAGCATCTACTGTTCTCTACATTATACACAGGCAGTGTTATTCTCGCAAATAATCATAGAAACTGCTGTTCTCTTTATTAAACACAGGGACTGCTGTTCTTGACATTGTGCACAGACTGCTTTTCTCTACATTGTACACAGGGACTGCTGTTTTCTGTATGATACAGAGGGACTGATGTTCTCTATGTTATACACAAGCACAGCTGTTCTCTTTATTAAAAACAGGGATTCATGTTCTTTATATTAGACACAGCATCTGCTGTTCTGTATATTATTCACAGGGACTGCTGTTTTCGACATTGTACACAGAGAGTGCTATTCTCTATACTATACACAGTGACTGCAGTTCTCTAGATTAGACACATGGACTGCTGTTCTCGATATAATAGACAGGGAATGCTCTTCTCTATATTGTATGTATGAACTGCTGTTCTCTATATTTTACACATGGACTGCTGTTCTTTCTATTGTGCACAGGCACTGCTGTTCTCTAACAGACACAGGGACTGCTGTTTTCTATATTATACACAGGGACTGCTGCTCTCTATATTACACACATGGATAGCTGTTCTCTATGTTATACACACTGATCCATATTCTCTACACAGACACTGGTGTTCTCTATATTATACACAGGGACGCCGTTCTCTTCATTAAACAGAGGGTGTAATGAGTCTAATGAGCCTTTAGTAGTCGAGTGGTTCCATAAAGGGCCTGTACAGCACTGTAATGCTGTATGTTCTAAGACTCTAAATTCCGGTACTGTAATGCTCTACGTTCTATGAATCTATATGCTTTTTTTAGCTGAGCGGTTCCATAAAAGGCCTGTACTGTGCTCTAATGCTGTATGTTCTATGAGTCTAACTTCCTTTATTAGCCAAGCTGTTCCATAAAGGGCCTGTACTGTCTTAAACACAGAGACTGTTGTTCTCTGTATTAATACGCTGGACTGCTTTTGTCAACACTGGACACAGACTGCTCTTCCCTACAATGTACGTAGGACTGCTGTTCTCTACATTTTACACAGGGGTGGCTGTTCTCTACCATACACTCAGGGACAGCTGTTCTCTAAATTATACGTAGTGACTGCTGTTCTCCATATTAGACACCAAATCTGCTCTTTTCCACAATATACACAGGGACTACTGTTCTCCATATTATAAACAGGGACTTTTTTTCTACATTATTCATAGGAATTGCTGTTCTCTATATTATACACAGGGATGGCTGTTCTCTGTATGATATAGAGAACAGCAGTCCTTATGTTATACACAGGGATTGTTGTTCTCATTATTAAACACAGGAGCTGTTGTTTTCCATATTGTACACAGGGACTGATGTTCTCTCTGGTACAGGGTCAGTGTTGTCCTCCTCTTTCTGAGACATAAGATCTGTGTATTCTCCATATTATACACAGGTAAGGTTGTTCTCTATATACACAAAGGGACTGCTGCTCTCTACAATACACACAGCGACATGTTCTCTATATGATACACAGTGACTGCTGTTCTCTATATTATACACAGGGACTGCTAATCTCTTTGAGAAACACAGGGATTGCTCTTCTCTATGTTATACACAAGGATTGCTGTTCTCTATATTGTTTGTAGGGACTGCTGTTCTCTACAATTTACATAGTTTCCTACATGTTACACAGGGACTGCTGTTCTCTACCAGACACCAGGGACAGTTGTTCTCCATACTATATACTGGAACTGCTGTTCTCTACATGAGACACAGGATTGGCTGTTCTCTGCAGTATACAGAGTGACTACTGTTTTCCACATTACAAACAGGGACTGCTGTTCTCTGTGTTGTACACACGGATAGCTGTTCTCTATTTTATACACAGGGAGTGCTGTTCACTTTTTTGTACACCATAGACTGCTGTTCTCTATATTGTACACAGGGACTGCTGTTCTCTCTTATACAGAATAACAGTGTCTGTGTATAATTGACACAAGGACTGTTCTCTATGTTATGCACAGGGATTACTGTTCTCTTTATGAAACACAGGGGCTGCTATTCTCTATATGATATGTAATGACTGCTGTTCTCTACACTGTGCAGAAGAGCAGTATCTGTGTACAGTGTACGCAGGACCAGTGTTCTCTACATTTGACAAAGGGACTACTGTTCTCTACCATACCCTCAGGGACAGCAGCAATTGCTGTTCTCTATATTATACACAGGATCTGCTGTTCTCTACAATATACACAATATACAATGGGACTACTGTTCACCGCATTATAAACAGGGACTGCTGTTTTCTACATCATTCACAGGGTTTGCTGCTCCCTATATTATACGCAGGGCAAGCTGTTCTCTATATTATACACAGTGACTCATGTTCTCTATATTGTGCACAGGGACTGCTGTTTTCTATTGTATACACAGGCACTAGTGTTCTCTTTATTACACCCAGGGATGGCTGTTCTCTTCATTAAACACAGGGATTCATGTTCTGTATATTGTACACATCGAGTGATATTCTCTATATTATACACAGGCACTGGTGTTCTCTGTATTATACACAGGGATTCACGTTCGGTATATTATGCACAGTGTTCTCTATGTTTTACATAGGGACTGCTGTTCTCTATATTATACACAGGGAATGCTGTTCTCCATGTTGTTCATCGGGACTGATGTTCTCTATAATTAGACACAGATACTGCTGTTCTCTATATTATAATCAGGGAATGCCGTTCTCCATATCATACTCAGGGACGGCTGATCTCTGTATGCACAATGTACACAGGCACTGCTGTTCTCTGCATGTGTGGAGGGACTGCTGATCTCTATTTTATACATAGGGACTACTGTTCTGTGTAATAGGGACAGGAATGGCACTTCTCTATATTATACAGAGAGACTGCTGTTCTCTATAGAATACTGCGGGATAGCTGTTCTCCAGATTGTACACAGGGATTGTTGTTGTCTCTTATACACTTGCACTGTTGTTCTATATAATCGACACAAGGACTGCTGTTCTCCACATTATATACAGGTAAGACTGTTCTCTATATTATGCAGAAGGGACTCCTGCTCTCCACAATATACATAGGGACACATGTTCTCTATATTATACACAGCGACTGCTTTTCTCTGAATGAAACATAGGGATAGCTGTTCTCTTTATTAAAGACAGGGACTGCTGTTCTTTATATTATATGTAGGACTACTTTTCTCCACACTGTACACAGGAACTGCTTTTCCCTATAATTTTCGCAGGATCACTGTTTTCTACTTTTTACACAGGGAGTACTGTTCTCTACCATACACTGCTGTTCTTCACTTGAGACACAGGATCTGCTCTTCTCCACAATATATACAGGGACTACTGTTCTCCATATTATAAACAGGGACTGCTGTTTACTATATTATTCACAGGGTTTGCTGTTCTATATGTTTTACACTGTGATTGCTGTTCTCTACATTATACACAGAGACTGTTGTTCCCTATGTGAGACACAGCAACTGCTGTTCTCTATATTGTACACAGGGACTGCTGTTCTTTATATTATACTCAGGGACTGTTCTTCTCTAGATTATACATAGGGACTGCTGGTCTCTATATTATACTCAGGACTGCTCTTTTGTTTAATAAACACAGAGACTGTTGTGCTTTCTATCATACACAGGCACTGCTGTTCTCTATATTGTACTCAGAGATAACTGTTCTCCACAATGTACCGAGGCACTGCTGTTCTCTGCACTGTGCACGTGGCCTGCTGTTGTCCACATTGTACACAGTGTGGCTGTTCTCTGCATTGTGCGCTGGGACTGCTGTTCTCCAAATTATACACAGGGACTGTTGTTCTCTATGTTTTACATTGGGACTGCAGATCTCTGTACTGTACAGAGGGAGGGCTGTTTTGTGGAATAGACACAGGTATAGCTGTTATCTATTTTGCACAGTGATTGCTGTTCTCTATATTACACACAAGAACTGCTGTCCTCTATGGTGTACAGAGGGACTGCTGTTCTCTACATTATACACAGGGACTGCTGGACTCTACAATGCACAAAGGCTCTGCTGTTCTAGACATTGTATACAGGGACTGTATTTCTCTACACTGTACACAGGTTCTGCTGTTCTCCAGTGTATGCCGGACTGTTGTGCTCTAAACTTTACCCAGCGACTGCTGTTCTCCACAATAAATACAAGGACTACTGTTCTCCACGTTTCCACATGTGTTATTTTACACATTTTGGACAGGGATTGCTGTTCTCTATATTAAGCATAGGGACTGCTGTGTATCAACAGAGGGGCTGTAGTTCTCTATATTGTACGCAGGGCCTGGTGTTCTCTAAGATAGACACAGGGACTGCTGTTCTCTGTATAATATAGAGAACAGCAGTCCCTGTGTACAATATAGAGAACATTAGGCACTGTGTGTAATATAGAGAACAGCAGTCCCTCTGTCTATTTTAGAGAACAACAGTATCTGTGCATTATATAAAGAACAGCAGGCCCTGTGTCCAAGACAGACAACAGCAGTTCATATGTATAATATAGAGAACAGCAGTCCCTGTCTATAATACAGAAAACAGCAGTCCCTGTGCATGATATAGACAACAGCAGTCCCTCTGTACAATAGAGGACAGAAGACAATATAGAGAAATGCACCCTCTGTGTACAATATCAAGAACAGCAGTCCCTGTATTTAATCAGGAGATCAGCAGTCTCAATGTATAATACAGAGAACACCAGTGTCTGTGTATAATATAGAGGACAGCAGTCCCTGTGTACAATATATAGAACATGAGTCATTGTGTAGAATGGAGATAGCAGATACCCCTGTGTGTCTATCTTAGAGAACAGCAGTCCCTTTGTACAATATAGAGAACATGAGTCATTGTGCATAATATAGAGAGCAGCTATCCGGATGTGTAATACAGAGATCAGAAATTCCTGTGTATAATATAGAGAACAGCAGTCCCTCTGTCTATTTTAGTGAACAATAGTGCCTGTCTATTATATAAAGTATGGCATTCCCTGTGTGCAATATAGCCAACAGCAGTTCATGTGTATAATATAGAGAGCAGCAGTCCCTCTGTCTAATACAGAAAACAGCAGTCCCTGTGCATAATCTGGAGAACAACAGTCCCTCTGTATAATACAGAGATTAGCAGTCCCTGTGATTAACAATGAGAACAGCCGTCTGTGTGTATAACATAGACACAGGCACTGCTCTTTTCTATTTCGGAGAACAGCACTGCCTGTGCATGATATTGAGAACAGCAGACACTGTGTCTAATAAAAAGAACATGACTTCCTGTGTTTAATGAAGAGAATAGCTGTCCCTATGTACAATATAGAGAACATCAGTGTCTGTGTATAACATAGAAAACACCAGACCGTGTTTTCAATATAGAGAATATAACTCACTGTGTATAATATAGAGAATAGCTCTCTCTGTGCGTATAATAGAGAGCAGCAGAACCTGTGCACAACATAGAGGACAGCAGTCCCTGTGTACAATAGAGACAATATGAGTCACTGTGCATAATTTAGAGAACAGCTAACCCTGTGTGTAATATAGAAAGCAGCAGTCCCTGTGTATAATATTGATGACAGCAATCTGTGTCAATCTTAGAGTACAGCAGTGCCTGTGCACAATATAAAGAACATCCCTGTGTAAAATATAGAGAACAGCAGTCCCTATGTACAAGGCAGAGAATGAGTCAGTGTGCATAATAGAGAGAACAGCTATCCCTGTCTGTAATTTAGAGAGCAGCAGTCCCTGTGTATAATATAGAGAACAGCAGTCCCTATGTCTATTTCAGAGAACAGCAGTGCCTGTTCACAATAAAAGACCAGCAGTCCCTGTATAAAATATAGACAACAGCTGTCCATATGTATCATCTAGAGAACAGCGGTCACTGTGTATATTATCGAAAAAAGCACTCTCTGTGTACAATGTCGAGAACAGCAGTCCCTGTGCATAATATAAAGAACAACAGATGCTGTGTCTAATATAAAGAACATGAATCCCTGTGTTTAACAAAGATAACAGCCATCCCTGTGTATAATATAGAGAACACCAGTGTCTGTGTACGATATAGAGAACAGCAGTCCCTGTGTACAACATAGAGAACACAGTGTACAACACTTTGTATAATATGGAGAACAGCTATCCCTGTGTGTAATATAGAGAGCAGCAGTCCCTGTGCATAATATAGAGAACAGCAGTCCCTGTGTACAATATAGAGAACATGAGTCATTGTGCATAAAATAGAGAGTAGCAGTTCCTGTGTATAACATAGAGAACAGCAGTCCTTGTGTCTATCTCAGAACAGCAGGCCCTGTATACAATTATTGAGAAGAGCAGTCCCTCTGTCTACTGTTTATAGAACAACAGTATCTGTGCATTATATAAAGAACACAGTCCCTGTGTGCAATACAGACAACAGCAGTTCATATGTATCATACAAAGAATTGCAGTCCCTCTGTACAATTCAGAGGACAGAAGACTATCTAGAGAAACACAGTCTCTGTGTACAATGTCGAGAACTACAGTCCCTGTATTTAATCATGAGATCAGCAGTCTCAATATTGCGAACAGCTGTCACTTTTTCAATTTCAGAGAACAGCAGTGCCTCAAAGTTTGTGAGAAGATTTGTAGCTCAGGTGCTCGTTGTTGTGGTTCTGTTTGCCGAGCTGGGAATTTGTGTTGCAGAGTTTCGTCCCCTGTTTAGGTGACATCCTCAGTGCTTGGGAGCCTCCTGTGATGCACTTCTGTGATCTTTCCTCCGCCATTTGTAGTGTAGAGTAGCAGATTCAAACCGCTACAAATGGTGGAGGAAAGATCACAGAAGCGCTTCACAGGAGGCTCCCAAGCACTGAGGATGTCACCAAGACAGGGGTCGAAACGCCTGCAACACAAATTCCCAGCTCAGCGAACAGAACCACAACAACAGCAGTGCCTGTCCATAATATAAAGAACAGCATTCCCTGTGTACAAATATGGAGAACAGCAGTCCCTGTGTATAATATAGAGAACAGCAGTCCCTGTGTACAACATAGAGAACATGAGTCACTCTGTAGCATATAGAGAACAGCTATCCCTGTGTGTAATATAAGGAGCAGCAGTCACTGTATAATATAGAGGACAGGAGTCCCTGTGTCTATTTTCGAGAACAGCAGTGTCTGTGCGCAATATAAAGAAGAGCAGTCCCTGTGTAAAATATAGAGAACAGCAGTTTATATGTATAAGAAAAAGAAGAGCGTTCCCTGTGTCTTAATTAGATTAGGTTACATGATTAGATTAGATTACATTACAGTGTGGAAACAGGCCCTTCGGCCCAACAAGTCCACACCGACCCGACGAAGCACAACCCACCCATATCCCTACATTTACCCCTTACCTAACACTACGGGCAATTTAGCATGGCCAATTCACCTGACCTGCACATCTTTGTGACTGTGGGAGGAAACCGGAGCACCCGGAGGAAACCCACGCAGACACGGGGAGAATGTGCAAACTCTACACAGTCAGTCACCTGAGGCGGGAACAGCACTTCGTATGTTTAATCTCAAACAGCACTTCATATGTTTAATCTCGAGAACAGCAGTCCCTATGTATAATATAGAGAAAAGTGCTCTCTGTGTACATTGTTGAGAACAGTCGTCCCTGTGCATAATATAGAGAACACCAGTGTCTGAGTATAATATAGAGAACAGCTGTCCCTGTGTACAATATAGAGGACAGCAGTCCCTGTGTCTATTTTATAGAACAGCAGTCCCTGTGCACAATATAAAGAACAGCAGTCCCTGTGTAAAATATAGAGAACAGCAGAAACTGTGTATAATATAGAGAAAAGCACTCTCTGTGCACAATGTCGATAACAGTAGTCCCCGTGTGCAATATAGACAACAGCAGTTCAGATGTACAATATAGAGAACAGCAGTCCGTCCCTCTGTATAATACAGAAAACAACAGTCTCTGTGTACAGTGTCGAGGACCGCCATTGCTATGTTTATGATGAGATCAACAGTCTCTATATCTATTTCAGAGAACAGCAGTGCCTGTGCATAATATAAAGAACAGCAGTACCTGTGTACAATATGGGGAACAGCAGTCCTGTGTATAATATAGAGAACAGAAGATGCTGTGTCCAAAATAAAGAACACGAATCCCTGTATTTCAAGAACATAGAGAAACAAGTCCCTGTGTACAATATAGAGAATATAGTCATTGTGTATCATATAGATAACAGCTATCCCTGTGCACAATATAGTGGGCAGCAGTCCCTGTGTATAATGTAGTGGACAGCAGTCCCTGTGTCCATTTTCGAGAACAGCAGTGCCTGAGCACAATACAAACAAACAACAGTCCCTGTGTCTTATATAGAGAACAGCAGTCCATATGTATAATCTAGAGAACAGCAGTCACTGTGTATAATATAGAGAAAAGTACTCTCTGTGTACAATGTCGAGAACATTTGTGGGTGGCACGGTGGCAGAGCGGTTTGCTCCGCTGCCTCAAGGTGCCAGAGACCCAGGTTCAATTCCCTCCTCAGGCAACTGTCTGTGTGGAGTTTGCACATTCTCCCCGTGTCTGTTCCGGTTTCCTCCCACAGTTCAAACAATGTGCAGTTTGGGTGAATTGGCCATGCTGAATTGCCCGTAGTGTTAAGTGAAGGGGTAAATGTAGAGGACTGGGTATGGGTAGGTTGCTCTTCAGATGGTCAGTGTGGAATTGTTGGGTCGAAGGGCCTGTTTCCACACTGTAAGTAATCTAAAAAAACAGCAGTCCATGTGTATAATATTGAGAACAGCAGATGCTGTGTCTAATATGAAGAATATGAATTCCTGTGTTTAATGAAGAGAACAGCCATCCCTGTGTGTAATATGGAGAACACCAGTGTCTGCCTACAATATAGAGAACATGAGTCACTGTGTAGAACATAGGGAACAGCTATCCCTGTGTGTAATATAGAGAACAGCAGTTCATTTTATAACAGAGAACAGCAGTCCCTCTGTACAATACAGAAAACAGCAGTCCCTGTGTATGATATAGAGAAACGCAATCTCTGTGTACAATGTTGAGAACAGCAGTTCCCCGTATTTAATCATGAGAACAGCAGTCTCTATGTATAATATAAAGAACAGTAGTCCCTGTGTCAATTTCAGAGAACAGCATTGCCTGTGCATAATATAAAGAACAGTAATCCTTCTGTTTAATATGGAGAAAAGCAGTCTCTGTGTACAATGTCAAGAACAGCAGTCCCTGTGTTTAATAATGAGATCAGCAGTCTCTGTGTATAACATAGAGGACAGCAGTCCCTGTGCCTATTTCAAAGAACAGCAGTCCCTGTGTACAATATAGACAACAGCAGTTCATATGTATAATAAAGAAAACAGCAGTCCCTGTGTATAATCTGAAGAACAGCAGTCGCTGTGTATAATATACAGAAACACAGTCTCCGTGTACAATGTCGAGAACAGCAGTCTCTGCATTTAATCATGAGAACAGCAGTCCCTATGTATATTATAGAGAACAACCATCCCTGTGTCTCATATAGGGAACAGCAGTCCCTATGGCTATTAAAGAGAACAGTGGTCACTGCATAATATGTTGAACAGCAGTCTCTTTGTATAATATAGAGAACAACAACCACTGTGAATACTGTAGAAAACAGCAGTCCCTGTTTATCTTATGGAGAGCAGTAGTCCCTATGTAATTTGGAGAACAGCAGGTTCTTTGTCTCATATAGAGAACAGCTGTCCCTGAATGTATGGTAGAGAACAGTTCGCTGCATATAATTTAGTGAACATCTGTCCCAGTGGGCTTGTTAGAGAACAGTAGGCCCTGTGTAAAATGTAGACAACAGTGGTCCTATGTATATTGTAGGGAAGAGCAGTCCCTGTGTACAGTGAAGAGAACAACAATCTCGACATATAATATGGAGAACAGCAGTCCCTGTGTTTAATAAAGAGAACGGCAAACCCTGTGTATAACATAGAGAACACCAGTCCCTGTGTTTCATACAGAGAACAGCCATCCCTGTGTATAATGTAGAGAACAGCAGTCATTGTGTATAATATAGAAAACAGTAGTCCATATGTATATTTTAGAATGCAGGAGTCCCTCTGTGTCATATAGAGGACAGTCTTACCTGTGTATAATATATAATATGGTATAAGCAGTCCTTGTGTCAATTTTACAGAACAACAGTGCCCGTGTATAAAAGAGAACAGTAGCCCCTGTGTACAATATAGAGAACAGCAGTTCCAGTATATAAAAAAGTGAACAGTAATCACTGTGTGGAAGAAAGAGAACAGTAATCCCTGTGTGGAAGAAAGAACAGTAATCCCTGTGTGGAAGAAAGAGAACAGCAGTTCCTGTGCCTATTTTAGAGAACAGTAGTTCCTGTGCATAATATAGAGAACAGCAGTCCCAGTGTATAAAATAGAGAACATCTGTTCTCAGTCCTGCATATACTGTAGAGAACAGTGGAACATGTGTACAGTGTACTGAATGGAAATCCCTGTGTGCAATATCGAGAACAGCAGAGCCTGTGTACATTGTAGAGAACAGCGTTCCATTTGTATAATATCGAGAACAGCAGACTGTGTCTATTATAGAGAACGGCAGTCCCTGTGTACAAAATAGAGAACCACTGTCCCTGTGTATATTACAGAAAACAGCAGTCTCCATGTATATGATAGAGAACAGCAGAACCTGTGAATACTATGGAGAAAAACTGTCCCTGAGTACAATAAAGAGCACAGCAGTCCCTCTGAGCAGTCCCTGTGTATAACACAGAGAACAGCAGTCCCTGCGGACAAATGCACAAAACAGCAGTCACTGCATACAATATAGAGAACAGCAGTGCCTCTGTACATGGTAGGGAACAGCAGTCCCTGAGTATAATACAGAAAAGAGAAGTCCCTGTGTTCCGTAAAGAGAACAGCAGTCCCTTTGAATGTTATAGGGAGCAGCAGTCCCTGAGTATAATATAGAGAACAACAGTGTCTGTATGATATAAAAGAGGAGTCATAGCGTGAACCCCCCACCCCCCACTTTCCCGGTCCAACCTTTCCATGCCAACCAGACATCCCAACCCAATCTAGTCCCATCTGCCAGCACGTAGCCCAAAACCCTCCAAACCCTTCCTATTCATATACCCATCCAGATGCCTTTTAAATGTTGCAATTGTACGAGCCTCCACAACCTCCTCTGGTAGCTCATTCCATAGACATACCACCCTCTGACTGACTGAAAAAGTTGCCTCCTAGCGCTCTTTTACATTTTTCCCCTCTCACCCTCAATCTAGTTCTGGACTCCCCACCCCAGGGGAAAAAAAACTTTATATATTTATCCTAATCATGCCCCCCTCTATAAGGTCATCCCTCAGCCTCTGACACTCCAGGAAAAAACAGCCCAAGCCTAATTAACCTCTCCCGATACCTCAAATCCTCCAAACGTGGCAACATCCTTGTCAATCTTTTCTGAACCCTTTCAAGTTTCACAACATCTTTCTGATAGGAAGGAAACTAGAATTGCACACAGTATCCAACAGTGGCCTAAACAATGTCCTGTCCAGCCGCAACATGACCTCCCAACTCCTGGACTCAGTTGTATAAAGGAAGGCATACCGAACACCTTCTTCACCAGCCTATCTACCTGCGTCTCCACTTTCAAGGAGCTATGAACCTGCAGTCCAAGATCTCTTTGCTCAGCAACACTTGCTAGGATCCTACCATTTTTGTATAAATCTTGCTAAGATTTGCTTTACCAAAATGCAACACCTCACATTTATCTAAATTAAACTCCATCTGCCACTTCTCAGTCTATTGGTCCATCTGATCAACATCCCGTTGTAATCTGAGGTAACCGCCTTCGCTGTTCACTACCCCTCCAATTTTGGTGTCATCTGCAGACTTACTATCTATACTGCTTATGCTCACATCCAAATCATTTATATAAATGATGAAAAGTAGTGGACCCAGCACCGATCCTTGTGGCACTCCACTGGTCACAGGCCTCTGGTCTGAAAAACAACCCTCCACCACCACCCTCAGTCTTCTACCTTTGAGCCAGTTCTGTATCCAAATAGCAAGTTCTCCCTGAATTCCATGACAACTAACCTTGCTCACCAGTCTGTATCATATGGAGAACAGCAGTCCCTGTGTCAAATAGAGGGAACAGCAACCCCTGTGTTTAATATAGGGAACAGCAGTCACTGTGTATAATATCAAGAACAGCAGTCCCTGTACATAATATAGAGAATAGCAATCCCTGTGAATAATGTAGAAAACAGCAGTCCACATGTATAATCTGTAGAACAGTTGTCCCTGTCTATATTGTAGAGAACAGCAGTCCCTGTATCATATGTAGAGAACAGCAGTCTGAGTGTATGGTCGAGAACTGCAGTCCCTGTGTGTAATGTGGAGAACAGCAGTCCCTGTGCATATTGTAGAGAACAGGCAGATCCTGTGTGTCATGTGGAGAACAGCAGATCCTGCATTCACAGCAGAGAACATCAGTCACTGCATACAATGCAGAGAACAGCAGCCCGTGTATGCAATGTTGTGAACAGCAGTGCCTGTGGAGATTATAGAGAACAGCAGTCCCTTTGTATAAAATAGAGAACATGAGTCCCTGTGTATAATATAGAGAACATGAGAGCCTTTGTATCATGTAAAGAACAGCAGTCCCTGTGTGCAACATCGAGAATAGCAGAACCTGTGTATAAGATGGAGAACAGCAGTCCTATGTACATTATACAGAATATACAGACCAGCAGTCCCCATGTTTAATAAAGAGAACAGCAGTCCATTTGTGTGATGCAGAGAACAGCAGTGCCTATGCATAACGTGGAGAACAGCAGCTTCTGAGTCTGTTATAGAGGACAAAAGTCCCTGTGTATAATGTAGAAAACAGCAATGTCTGTGTACAATATAGACAACAACAGCGACTGTATACAATGTAGAGAACAGCAGTCCCTGTGTACAATGTAGAGAACAGCAATTGGGGTGTATAGTATAGGGAAAGCAGTCGCTGTATATAATATGGAGAACAGCAGTCCCAGTGTAGAAAATAGAGAATAGCTGTCCTAGAGTGTATGGTAGAGAACAGTAGTCCCTGTGTAAAATGTAGAGACC
Organism: Chiloscyllium punctatum; assembly: GCF_047496795.1. NCBI lineage: Eukaryota > Metazoa > Chordata > Chondrichthyes > Orectolobiformes > Hemiscylliidae > Chiloscyllium > Chiloscyllium punctatum. The sequence continues at coordinate 25,469,237 of NC_092748.1, read as the reverse complement.
AGCAGTCCTGCATACATTGTAGAGAACAGCAGTTCCTGTGTTTAATAAATAGGAATTTAGAATGGAGAAAACAGCACTCCTATGTTCATTGTAGAGAACAGCAGTCCCTGTCTATAATATAGAGAACAGCAATTCCTGTATTTCAGAAAGAGATTAACAGTCCCTGCATATAATATAGACAAGAGCAGTCACTGTGTATAATATGGAGAACGTGTCCCTGTGTATATTATAGAGAGCAGGAGTCCCTGTATGTAATATAGAGAATAGCCTTTCCTGGGTACAATATGGAGAACAGCACTCTTTGTGTCTATAATAGAGCACAACAGTGCCTGTGTATAAGAGAAAAGTAGTCCCTGTGTCTAATATAGAAAACAGCAGTCACTGAGCATATAGAACAGAAGTCAGTGTGTTCAATAAAGAAAGCAGCAGTCCCTGTGTTTAATATAGAGTACAGCAATCCCTGTGTCTCATTTAGAGAACAGCAGTCTCTGAGTCTAATACAGAGAATAGCAGTCACTGTGCATAATATATAACAGACCATGTGCATTGTGTAGAGAACAGCAAACCCTGTGAATAATGTAGAAAACAGCCGTTCTCCTGTTGTGGAGAACAATAGTCTCTGTGTATATTTTGGAGACCAACAGATCCTATGTCTCATGTAGAGAACAGCAGTGGCTGCGTATAATTTAGAGAACAGCTGTCCCTGAGTGTATGGTAGACAACAGTAGTCCCTGTGTAAAATGTAGAGAACAGCAGCCCTCCGTACATTGTAGGGAAGAGCAGTCCCTGTATACAGTGAAGAGAACAGCAGTCCTTTTTTGTAATATAGAGAACAACAGTCCCTGTATTTAATAAAAAGAACAGCAATCCCTGTGTATAATGTAGAGAACAGCAATCCCTGTGTATAATATAGAGAACACGTGTCCCTGTGTATATTATAGAGAGCAGGTGTCCCTCTGTGTAATCTAGAGAACCGCCTTACCTATATATAATATGGAGTACAGCAGTCCTTGTGTCAATTATACAGCAGAACAGTGCCCGTGTATCAGTGAGAACAGCAGTCCCTGTGTACAATACAGAGAAAAGTAGTCCGGGTGTATAAAAAAGTGAACAGCACTCCCTGTGTATCATACAGAGAACAGCAATCCCTGTGTTCCATGAAGGGAACAGCAGTTCCTGTGTCTAATGGAGGGAATAGCAGTCCCTGTGTACAATATAGAGAACAGCAGTCCAGCATACACTGGAGAACAGCAGGATCTGTGTACAGTGTAGAGAAATGCAGTCCCTGTATACAATGTCGAGACCAGCAGAGCCTTTGTACATTTTAAAGACCAGCAGTCCCTGTGTATAATGTAGAGAACAGCAATCTCTCTGTACACTAAAGAGAACAGCAGGCCTTGTGTGTAAAATGGAGAGCAGCAATCTCTGTGCAAAATAGGCAACAGCTGTAACTGTGTCTATGCCACAAATTAGCCATCCCTCTGTACAATACAGAGATCTGCAGTCCCAGTGTAAAACAGAGGGAACAACAGTCCCTGTGTATAGTATAGAGAATTATATATTAAACACAGGGATTCCTGTTCTTTATATTAGACACAGCATCTGCTGTTCTCAATATTATACACATACATTGGTGTTCTCTATATTATGCACAGGGATGGCTGTTCTTTTTATTAAACACAGAGATTCATGTTCTTTATGCAAACAGCATCTTGTTTGCTATATTATACACAGGGACTGCTGTTCGCCATATTGTACACAGGGACTGTTGTTCTTTATATGATGGACAGGCAATTCTGTTCTCTGAAATTGACACAGGGACTGCTGTTCTCTCTATTATATGAAGAGATTGCTGATCTCATGATTGAATTCAGGGACTGCTGTTCTCGACATTGTACACAGAGACTACGTTTCTCTATATTTTATACACAGGGACTGCTGTCCTCTGCATTATACACAGGGACTGCTGTCCTCTGCATTATACACAGGGAATGCTGTTCTCGACATTGTACACAGAGATTGCTTTTCTCTATAATATACACAGTGACCACTGTTTTCGACATTGTACACAGAGACTGTGTTTCACTATATTATACATAGGGGCTGCTGTCCTCTTCATTATACAGAGGGATTGTTGTTGTCTATATTATGCACAGGGACTGCTATTTTCTGTATTATACAGAGGTACTGCTGTTCTTTATATTATACATATAAACTGCTGTTCTCTCTATTGTACACAGGGCCTGCTGTTCTCTAAAATAGACAGAGGGGCTGCAGTTCTCGAAATTGTACGCAGGGCCTGCTGTTCTCTGACATAGAATAGGGGCTATTCTCCATACTATACACAGGGCATCTGCTACCTATATTACATATTGGGCAAGCTGCTCTCTATGTTATGCTCAATGACTCATGTTCTCGATATTGTGCATAGGGCCTGCTGTTCTCTAAGATAGACACAGGGACTTCTGTTCTCTATGTTTTTCACAGAGACTGCTTCTCTCAATATGACACACAGGGATAGCTGTTCTCTATATTATATGCAGTGACTCATGTTCTCTATATTGTACACAGGGGTTGCTGCTCTCGACACTGTACACAGAGATTGCTTTTCTCTTTCATATACACAGTAACTGCTGTTCTCTAGTTGATACATATGGACTGCTGTTTTCTATATTTTACACAGGGACTGCTGGTCTTTTATTGTGCATAGGCACTGTTGTTCTCTATATTATACACAGGGACACAGGGAAATAGACACAGGGACTGCTGCTCTCTGTTACACACATGGATAGCTGTTCTCTATATTATACACACTGACTCATATTTTCTATATTGTACACAGGGACTGCTGTTCTCTTTTTTAAACACAGGGATTCATGTTCGTTATATTTGACACAACATCTGCTGTTCTCTACATTATACATAGACACTGGTGTTCTCTATATTATACACAGGCACAGCTGGTTTCTTTATTAAAGACAGGGATTCATGTTCTTTATATTAGACACAGCATCTTCTGTTCTCTATATTATACACAGGGACTGCTGTTCTCCATATTGTACACTGGGACTACTGTTCTTTATATTACGCACAAGCATTGCTGTTCTCTGAAATTGACACAGGGCAGCTGTTCTCGACCTTGTACACAGAGATTGCTTTTTTTCTATAATATACACAGTGACCGCTGTTCTCGACATTGTACACATAGACTGCATTTCTTGGTATTATACAGAGGGACTGCTGTTTTCTATAATATACAGAGGGACTGCTGTTCTCAAAATTTACATATGAACAGCTGTTTCTACATTGCACACAGGGACTGCTGTTCTTCATATAATGCACAGGCACTGCTGTTCTCTAAAATAGACAGAGGGACTGCTGTTCTCAAAATTTACATATGAACAGCTGTTTCTACATTGTACACAGGGACTGCTGTTCTTTATATTATGCACAGGCACTGCAGTTCTCTAAAACAAATACAGGGACTGCTGTCCTCTATATTATACACAGGGACTGTATCTCTCTATTACATACAGAGATAGCTGTTCTCTATATTATACACAGTGACTCATGTTCTGTATTTTGTACACAGGGAGTACTGTTCTCTTTATTAAACACATACACTGGTGTTCTCTACATTGTACACAGTGATGGCTGTTCTCTTTTTTAAACACAGGGATTCATGTTCTTATTAGAAACAGCATCTGCTGTTCTCTATACTATACACAGGGACTTCTGTTCTCGATATTGTACGTAGAGATTGCTTTTCTCTATGTTATACACCGTGACTTCTATTCTCTAGATGATACATCTGGACTGCTGTTCTCTATATTTTACACAGGGTCTGCTGGTCTTTATATTGTGCACAGGCGCTGCTGTTCTTTGAATTAGACACAGGGACTGCTGTTATCTACATTATACACAGGGACTGCTGCTCTCTATATTACGTGCTGGGATAGCTGTTCTCTATAATATACATAGTGACTCATTTTCTATATTGTACACAGGGACTGCTGTTCTCTATATTATACACAGACACTGATGTTCTCTATATTATACACAGGTATGGTTAGTCACTTTATTCAACACAGATTCATGTTCTTTATATTAGACAAAGCATCTGCTTTTCTCTGTATTATACATAGGGACGGCTGCTCTCAACATTGTACACAGAGAGTGTTTTTCTCTATTGTGTACACAGTCACTGCTGTTCTTCAGATTATACGTATGGACTGCTATTCTCTATATAAGACACAGGGACTGCTGTTCTTTATATTGTGCTGAGGCACTGCTGTTCTCTAAAATCGACACAGGGACTGCTGTCCTCGATATTATACACATGGACTGCTGTTCTCTATATTACGCACAGGATAGCTGTTCTCTTCCTTAAACACAGTGATTCATCTTCTTTATATTAGACACAGCATCTTTTGTTCTTTGTATTATACACAAGGATTGCCGTTCTCCATATTGTACACAGGGACTGCTGTTCTTTATATTATACACAGACACTAGTGTTCTCTATATTATACACAGGTACGGTTGTTCGCTTTATTAAAACACAGGGATTCGTGTTCTTTATATTAGACACAGCATCTGCTTTTCTCTGTATTATACACAGGGACTGCTGTTCTCAACATTGTACACAGAGAGTGTTTTTCTCTATATTATACACAGTCACTGCTGTTCTTCAGATTATACATATGGACTGTGCTTCTCTATATAAGACACAGGGACTGCTGTTCTTTATATTGTGCACAGGTAATGCTGTTCTCCAAAATCGACACAGGGACTGCTCTCCTCTATATTGTGCACAGGCATTACTGTTCTCTGAATTAGACAAAGGGACTGCTGTTCTCTATATTACATGCTGGGATACCTGTTCTCTATATTATAAACAGTAACTTATATTCTCTATATTGTACACAGGGCCTGCTGCTCTCTATATTACACACAGGGATTGGTGCTCTCTATATTATACACAGTGACTTATCTTCTCTATATTGTACACAGGGCCTGATGTTCACTAAGACAGACACAGGGACTGCTGTTCTATATATTATACACAGGGACTCCGCTCTCTATATTACGCACAGGGATAGCTGCTCTCTATATTATGCACAGACACTGGTGTTCTCTATATTATACACAGGGACAGCTGTTCTCTTCATTAAACACAGTGATTCATGTTCTTTATATTAGACACAGCATCTTCAGTTCTCTATAGTATACACAATGACTGCCATTCTCCATATTGTACACAGTGACTGCTGTTCTTTTAATTATGCACAGGCGCTGCAGTTCTCTAAAACAGACATAGAAACTGCTGTCGTCTTTATTATACACAGAGACTGCAGCTCTCTATATTACGCACTGGCACTGCAGTTCTCTATATTATACACAGTGACGCATATTCTCTATATTGTACACATGGACTTATGTCCTCTATATTGTACACAGGAACTGCTGTTCTCTATATTATGCACAGCGACTCTGCTCTCTATATTATGCACAAGGATAGCTATTCTCTATGTAATACACAGTGACGCATTTTCTCTATATTGTACAAAGTGACTCATATCAACTATATTGTACACAGAGATGCTGTTCTCTATATTATACACAGACACTGGTATTCTCTATATTATACACAGGGATGGCTTTTCTCTTCATTAAACACAGTGATTCATGCTCTTTCTATTAGACATAGCATCTTCTGTTCTCTATATTATACACAGGGACTGCTGTTGTCCGTATTGTACACAGGGACTACTGTTTTTTATATTGTGCACAGGCACTGCAATTCTCTGAAATTGACACAGGGATAGCTGTTCTCTATGTTATACACAGTGACTCATGTTCTTTACATTATACACAGGGACTGCTGCTCTCTTTATTACACACAGGGACGGTACTCTCAATATAACATACAAGGATAGCTGTTCTCTATATTGTACACAGTGACTCATATTCTCTATATTGTACAAACGGACAGCTGTTCTCTATATTATACACAGACACTGGTGTTCTCTATGTTATACACAGGGGCCATTGTTCATTTTATTAAACAGAGGGATTCATATTCTTTATATTAGATACAGCATCTGCTATTCTCTAGGTTATACATATGGACTGCTATTCTCTGTATAAGACACAGGGAATGCTCTTCGCAATATTATACATATGAAATGCTGTTCTCTATATTTTACATAGGGACTCATGTTCTTTATATTGTGCATAGTCACTGCTGTTCTCCAAATTAAACACAGGGATTGCTGTCCTCTGAATTATGCACAGGGACTCTGCTCTCTACATTATGCACAGGGATAGCTGTTCTCTATATTATACACAGTGACGCATATTCTCTGTATTGTACACACGGAAAGCTGTTCTCTATATTATGCACAGACACTCGTGTTCTCTATATTATGCACTGGGTCGGCTGTTCTCTTCATTAAACACAGTGATTGTTGTTCTTTATAAGAGACATAACATCTTCTGTTCTCTTTATTATACACAGGGACTGGTGTTCTCCATATTGTACTAGAACTGCTGTTCTTTATATTATGCACAGGCACTGCAGTTCTGTATATTATACACAGGGACTGGTGTTCTCTATATTATACACAGGGACTGCTATTTTCCATATTGTACACAGGGACGGTACTCTCAATATAACATACAAGGATAGCTGTTCTCTATATTATACACAGTGACGCATATCTCTATATGGTATACAGGGACTGCTGTTCTCTATATTATACACAGACATTAGTGTTCTCTATTTTAACAGGGACGGCTGTTCTCTTCATTAAGCACAGTGATTCATGTTTGTTACATTAGACACAGAATCTTCTGTTCTCTATAGTATACATAGGGACTGCTGTTCTCCATATTTTACACAGGGACTGCTGTTGTTTATATTGTGCACAGGCACTGCAGTTCTCTGAAATTGACGCAGGGACTGCTGTTCTCATTATTAAACACAGGGACGGCTGTTCTCATTATTAAACACAGGGACGGCTGTTCTCATTACTAAACACAGGGACGGCTGTACTCGACATTGTACACAGGGACTGCTGTATTCTGTATTGTACAGTGGGACTGCTGTTCTCTATATTATGCATATGAACTGCTGCTTTCTACATTTGTACACAGGGACTGCTGTTCTATATATAATGCACAGGCACTGCTGTTCTCTATATTATACACAGGGACTTCTGCTCTCAAAATTACACCCAGGGATAGCACATGTTCTCTATATTGTACGCAGGGTTTACTGTTCTCTATATTATACACATACCCTGGTGTTCTCTATATTATACACAAGGACAGCTGTTCTCTTTTTTAAACAAAGGGAGTCTTTTTTTGTATTAGACAGAGCATCTGCTGTTGTCTGTATTATACAAGATACTGGTGTTCTCTATATTATTCACAGGGATGGCTGTTCTCTTTATTAAACACAGGGATTCATGTTCTTTTTATTAGACACAGCATCTGCTGTTCTCTACATTATACAGAAACACTGCTGTTCTCTACATTTTCACAGGGACTGCTTTTCTCCATATCGTTCACAAGGAGTGCTGTTCCACATATTGCACACAAGGACTGCTGTTCATTAAATTATGCACAGGCACTGCTGTTCTCTGAAATTGACACAGGGACAGCTGTTCTCGACTTTGTACACAGAGACTGCGTTTCTTGATATTATACACGGGGACTGCTGTCGTCTGTATTACACACAGGGACTGTTGTTCTCTATATTATAAACTGACACTGGTGTTCTCTATTTTATAGACAGGGATGGCTGTTCTCTTCATTAAACACAGTGATTCATGTTCTTTATATGAGACACAGCATCTTTTGTTCTCTATATTGTACACAGGTACTACTGTTCTCGATATTATAAACAGGGATTGCTGCTCTCTATTCTGTAAGCAGGGCCTGCTGTTCTCAAAGACAGACCCAGGGACTGCTACTCTCTATGTTACACAGAGGGAAAGCCATTCTCTAAAATGGACAAAGGGACTGCAGTTCTCTATATTATACACAGGACCTGCTGTTCTCTAAAATGGACAAAGGGTCTGCTGTTCTCTATATTATACATAGAGACTGTTGTTCTCATGATTAAATACAGGGACTGCTGTTCTCGACATTGTACACTGAGACTGCGTTTCTCGATGTTAATCACAGGGACTGCTGTTCTCTGTATTATACAGAGGGACTGCTGTTTTCTCCATTATACAGAGGGATTGCTGGTCTCTATATTGTACCTGTGAATGGCTGTTGTCTATATTGCACACAGGCACTGCTGTTCTCTAAAGTAGACAGAGGGACTGCTGTTCTCTATATTGTACACAGGGCCTGCTGTTCCCTAAGATAGACACAGAGACTTCTGTCCTCTATATTATACACAGGGACTGCTGCTTTCAATATTACACCCAGGGATAGCTGTTCTCTATATTATACACAGTGACTCATGTTCTCTGTATTTTAGACAGGGATTGCTGTTCTCTTTATTATACACAGAGATTATTATTCACTGTATTATAGAGAAGGAATGTTGTTCTCCATATTATACACAGGGACTGCTGTTTTCTGTATTATCCAGAGGGACTGCTGTCCTCTGCATTATACAGAGCGACTGCTGTTCTCTATATTATGCACAGGAACTGCTGTTTTCTGTGTTATACAGAGGGAGAGCTGTTCTTTGTTATTCATATGAACTGCTGTTGTCTATATTGCACACAGGGACTGCTGTTCTATATATAATGCACAGGGTCTGCTGTTCTATACAATAGACAGAGGGACTGCTGTTCTCTATATTGTACACAGGGCCTGCTGTTCTCTAAGAGGTACAGACCTGCTGTTCTCTATATTATACACAGGGACTGCTGCTCTCTATATTACACACATGGATAGCTGTTCTCTATATTGTACACATTAACTCATATTCTCTATATTGTACACAGGGATGGCTGTTCTCTTTTTTAAACACAGGGAATCATGTTTTTTATATTAGACATAGCATTTGCTGTTCTCTATGTTATACACAGACACAAGTGTTCTCTACATTATATACAGAGACTGCTGTTCTCTACATTATACACAGGGACGGCTGCTCTCGTTTTTAAACACAGGGATTCTTGTTCTTTATATGACACACAGCATCTGCTGTCCTCTATTATACACAGACACTGGAGTTCTCTATATTATACACAGGGATGTCTGTTCTCTTTATTAAACACAAGGATTCATGTTCTTTATATTAGTCACAGCATCTGCTGTTCTCTGTCTCATACACAGGGACTGCTGTTCTCGACATTGTACGCAGAGTTAGCTTTTCTCGATATTATACACTGTGATTTCTTTTCTCTAGATTATACATATGGGCTGCTATTCTTGATATTTTACACAGGGACTGCTGGTCTTTATATTGTGCACAGGCACTGCTGTTCTCTGAATTAGACACAGGGACTGCTGTCCTCCAAATTATACACAGGAACTGCTGCTCTCTATTATGTACAGGGATAGCTGTCCTCTATGTTATACACAGTGATGCATACTTTCTATATTGTACACAGTGACTGCTGTTCTTTATATTATACACAGACACTCGTGTTCTCTACTTTATACACAGGGACGGCTGTTCTCTTCATTAAATACAGTGATTCATGTTCTTTATATGAGACTCAGCATCTTCTGTTCTCTATATTGTACACAGAGACTGGTATTTTCTACATTTTTTAAACACAGAAATTCATGTTCTTTATATTAGACACAGCATCTGCTTTTCTCTATAGTATATACAGGGAGTGCTGTTCTCTAAATTATACATATGGACTGCTGTTCTCTTTATTAAACACAGGGACTGCTGTTCTCGACATTGTACACAGAGACTGCTTTTCTTTATATTATACACAGGGACTGCTGTTTTCTGTATTATACAGAGGGACTGCTGTTCTGTATATTATACATATGAACTGCTGTTTTCTATATCGCACATTGGGACTTCCGTTCTTTATATAATGCACAGGCATTGCTGTTCACTAAAATAGACAGAGGGACTGCTGATCTCGATATTATACATACGGCCTGCTGTTCACTAAAATAGACAGAGGGACAGCTGTTCTCGATATTATACACACGGCCTGCTGTTCACTAAAATAGACAGAGGGACTGCTGTTCTCGATATTATACACACGGCCTGCTGTTCTCTTAAATAGACATGTGGCTGTTGTTCTCGATATCATACACAGGGACTGCTGTTCTCGATATTACACACAGGGACTGCTGTTCTCGACTTTGTACACAGAGCGTGCTTTTCTCTTGATTTTTCATATAGATTGCTGTCCTCTGTATTAGACGCAGAGACTGCTGTTTATATTATACACAGGGACTATTGTTCCCGATATTAGACACCGGGACAGCTATTCCCTTTTTGCGACACAGACTGTTATTCTTTACATTATACACAGGCAGTACTGTTCACGATAATAATCACGGAAACTGTTGTTCTCTATATTATACACAGGACTGCCATTCTCTTTATTAAATTCAGGGACTGCTGTTTTCAATTTTGTACAGATGGACTGCTGTTCGCTATATTATGCATAGGGACTGCTGTTTCCTGTATTACACAGAGGGACTGCTGTTCTCTATATTTCACTTACGAACTGCTGTTGTCTATATTGCAGAGGCACTGCTGTTCTGTAAAATAGACAGAGGGACTGCAATTCTGTATATTATACACAGGAACTGCTGTTCTCTATATTGTACACAGGGACTGCTGTTGTTTATATTATGCACAGGCACTGCTGTTCTCAGAAATAGACACAGGGACTGCTGCTCTCTATATTATACACAGAGACTGCTGTTCTCTGTATTTTCCAGAGGGCTTGCTGTTGTCTATATTGCACACAGGGATTGCTGTATTTCATGTAATGCACAGGCACTGCTGTTCTCTAAATGATAGAGGGACTGTTGTTCTCCATATTTTACACAGGGACTGCTGTTCTCTATTTTATACACAATGTCTGCTGTTCTCTTGATTACACGTATGGACTGCTGATCTCTATATAAGAGAAAGGAAATGCTCTTCTTTGTATTATACACAGATTCTCATATTCTCTTTCTTGTACACAGGGACTGTGTTGTCTATATTATACCCAGACACTGGTGTTCTCTACATGATACACAGGCACGGACTGTTCTCTTCAGTAAACACATGGAAGCATGTTCTTTATATTAGATGCAGTGTCTGCTGTTGTCTCTATCATATACAGGGACTGCTGTTCTCAACATTGTACACTGAGAGTGCTTTTCTCTAGACTTTCGAGATGGCCTGCTGCGCTTTATATTAGACACAGGGACTGCTGTCGTCTATATTATACACAGGTACAGCTATTCTCTATATTATACACAGGGGCTGCTGTTCCCTACATACACAATAACTGTTGTTCCCTATGTTAGATACAGGGAACAGCTGTTCCCTATATGAGACACAGAGATGGCTGCTCTCTATATTATACACAGGCAGTGCTGTTCTTGAAAATAATCACAGATTCTGCTGTTTTCTATATTATACACAGAGTCTGCTGTTCTTGACATTGTACACAAAGACTGCTTTTCTCTATATTGTACACAGGGATTGCTGGTCTCTATATCATACACAGGGATGGCTGTTCTCTATATTTTACACATGGTTGGCTGTTCTCTTTGTTAAACACAGCGAGTCATATTGTTTGTATTAGACACAGCGTCTTCTGTTCTCTATATTAGACACAGGGACTGTTGTTGTCTATAATATACACCGGTACAGCTATTCTCTTTATTATACACAGTGACTGTTGTTCCCTGTATTAGACACAGGGACTGCTGTTCCCTTTATGTGACACAAAGACTGCTATTCTTTACGTTATACACAGGCAGTGCTGTTCTCGATGATAATCACGGAAACTGCTGTTCTCTATATTATGCACAGGACTGCCGTTCTCTTTATTAGACACAGTGTCTGCTGTTTTATACACAGGGACTGCTGTTTTCGACATTGTACACAGAGAGTGCTTTTCTCGATATTATACACATTAACTGCTGTTCTCTATATTATACACAGTGACTGCTGTTATCTATATTATACCCAGTGACTGTTGTTCCCAGTATTAGACAGAGACTGCTGTTCCCAATAGGAGACACAGGGACTGCTGTTCTCCACATGATACACAGGCAGTGCTATTCTCGAAAATAATCACAGAAACTGCAGTTCACTTTCTTATACATATGGACTGCTGTTCACTGTATTATACAGAGGGATTTCTGTTCTTTATACTATTCAAAGGGACTGCTGTTTTCTGTATGAAACAGAGGGACTGCTGTTCTCTATTATACTGCTGCTTTCAATATTGCACACAGGGACTGCTGTTCTTTATAAAACGCACAGGCACTGCCGTTCTCTAAAATAGATAGAGGGACTGTTGTTCTTTATATTATACACAGGGACTGCTTCTCTCCATATTACATGCAGGGATAGCTGTTCTCTATATTATGCACAGTGACTCATGTTCTCTATATTGTGCACAGCTGCTGCTGTTCTCTATATCATACACAGATATTGGTGTTCTCTATATTATACACAGGGACTGCTGTTTTCTGCATTATTCAGAGAGACTGCTGTTCTCTATATTATACATATGAACTGCTGTTGTCTATATTGCACACAGGGACTGCTCTTCTTTATATATTGCACAGGCACTGCTGTTCTCTAAAGTTGACAGACGGTCTGCAGTTCTCTATATTATACTCAGAGACTGCTGCTCTCTGTATTACATGCAGGAATGGCTTAACTCATTGTGTATAATATAGAGACATGTCCTTTATATTGTATACAGGGACTGCTGTTCTCTATATTATACACACACTAGTGTTCTCCATATTATACACAGTGACGGCTGTTCTCTTTTTTTAAACAGTGATGCATGTTCTTTATATTATTCACAGCATCTGCTGTTCTCTATATTATACACAGGCACTGGTGTTCTCAACATTGTGGCATAGAGAGTTCTTTTCTCAGGATTACACATCTGGACAGCTGTCCTTGGTGTTATCTCGAAGGACTGCTGTTCTCTATATTATACACAAGGATCACTGTTATCTTTATTAAACACAGGGATTCATGTTCTTTTTGTATTAGACACAGCATCTGCTGTTCTCTATATTATTCACGGTCTGATGTTCTCCACATTATACACAGGGACTGCTGTTCTCTGTCTCATACAGCGGGACAGCTGTTCTCTATATTAGACATATGAACTGCTGTTTATCTTACACACAGGGACTGCTGTTCTTTATACAATGCACAGGCACTACTGTTCTCAAATACACAGAGGGACTGCTGTTCTCGACATTGTACACAGAGAGTGCTTTTCTCTCGATGATACATTTGAACTGCTGTCTCTATATTAGACACAGCTATTCTCTTTATTATACACAGTGACAGTTGTTGCCTATATTAGACACCGGGATAGCTGTTCCCTATATGAGACACAGAGACTGATGTTCTCTACATTATACACAGACAGTGCTCTTCTCTTTAATCAGCACAGGGGCTACTGTTCTCCAAATTATACATAAGGAGTTCTTTCCTCTATATTATACACAGTGACAGTTGTTCCCAATATGAGACACAGGGACTGCTGCTCTATATGTTATAAACAGTGACAGCTGGTCTCTATTATACACACGGACATATGTTCTCTATATTTCACAAAGCGACTGCTGTTCTCTGAATGATACATAGGGACAACTATTCTCTATGTTATGCACATGGACTGCCATTCTCCAGAATACACACAGGTATTGCAGTTTTCTATATTGTATACAGGGACTGCTATTCTCTATATTATACACAGGAATTGCTGTTCTCCACATTAGAAACAGGGACTGCCATATTATGCATAGGGTTGCTTGATTAGATTACATTACAGTGTGGAAACAGGCCCTTCGGCCCAACAAGTCCACACCCACCCGTCGATGCATAACCCACCCAGACCCCTACATTTACCCCTTACTTAACACTACGGGCAATTTAGCATGGCCAATTCACCTGGCCTGCACATCTTTGGACTGTGGGAGGAAACTAGAGCACCCGGAGGAAACCCACGCAGACAAGGGGAGAACGTGCAAACTCCACACAGTCAGTCGCTTGAGGCGGGAATTGAACCCGGGTCTCTGGCGCTGTGAGGCAGCAGTGCTAACCACTGTGCCACCGTGCCGCTGTTCTCCATATTGTACACAGGGACTGCTGTTCTCGCTTATACACGGGCACTGTTGCCCTCCATGATAGACACAAGGCCTGCTGTTCTCCACATTATACACAGGTAAGGCTGTTCTCTATATTACACAGAGGAACTCCTGATCTCTATAACATACACAGGGACACATTTACTCTACATTACACACAGGGACTGCTAGTCTTGTTATGAAACACAGGGATTGCTCTTCAGCCTGGAGCCCAGTTACAAGTGGAATTCCGCAGGGATCAGTTCTGGGTCCTCTACTGTTTGTAGTTTTTATTGATGACTTGGAAAAGGGAGTCGAAGGGTGGGTCAGTAAATTTGCAGATGATATGAAGATTGGTGGAGTTGTGGATAGTGAGAAGGGCTGTTGTCCGCTGCAAAGGGACTTAGATATGATGCAGAGCTGGGCTGAGGAGTGGCAGATGGAGTTCAACCCTGCCAAGTGTGAGGTTGTCCATTTTGGAAGGACAAATAAGAATGCAGAATACAGGGTTAACGGTAGGGTTCTTAGTAAGGTGGAGGTGCAGAGGGATCTTGGGGTCTATGTTCATAGATCTTTGAAAGTTGCCACTCAGGTGGATAGAGCTTGTAAGAAGGCCTATGGTATATTAGCATTCATTAGCAGAGGGATTGAATTCAAGAGTCGTGAGGTGATGTTGCAGCTGTACAGGACCTTGGTAAGGCCACATTTGGAGTGCTGTGTGCAGTTCTGGTTGCCTCACTTTAGGAAAGATGTGGAAGCTTTGGAGAGGGTGCAGAGGAGATTTACCAGGATGTTGCCTGGAATGGAGAATAGGTCGTATGAGGATAGGTTGAGAGTGCTAGGCCTTTTCTCAGTGGAACAGCGAAGGATGAGGGGTGACTTGATAGAGGTTTATAAGATGATCAGGGGAATAGATAGAGTAGACAGTCAGAGACTTTTTCCCTGGGTACAACAGAGTGTTACAAGGGGACATAAATTTATGGTGAAGGGTAGAAGGTATGGGGGGATGTCAGGGGTAGGTTCTTTACTCAGAGAGTGGTAGGAGCATGGAATGCGCTGCCTCTGGGAGTGGCAGAGTCAGAATCATTGGTGACCTTTAAGCGGCAATTGGATAGGTACATGGATAGGTGCTTAAGCTAGGACAAATGTTTGGCACAACATCGTGGGCCGAAGGGCCTGTTCTGTGCTGTATTGTTCTATGTTCTATGTTCTATGTTATTCACAGGGATTGTTGTTCTTTCTTTTGTACAAAGGGACTGCTAACCTCTTTATGAAACACAGGGAGAGCTCTTCTATATATCATACACAGGAATTGCTGTTGTCTATATGAAACACAGGGACTGCTGTTCTCAACAATGTACGCAGGATTGCTGGTCTCTAAATTCCAAACTGCTGTTTATTAAACAAAGGGACTGCTGGTCTCACTATTATATGTAGGGCTGCTGTCCTCTACAATGTCCGCAGGAATGCATTTTTCTACGTGTTACAAAGGGACTACTGTTCTCTACCAGACACTCAGGGAGAGCTGTTCTCTATCACACACTGGAACTGCTGTTCTCTACATGAGACACAGGATCTGCTGTTCTCCACAGTATACACAGGGACTACTATTCTCCACATTAGAAACAATGTTCTCCAGGAATGTACGCAGGACCACAGTTTTTTACATTTTACACAGGGACCTCTGTTCTCTATATTATATGAAGGGACTGCTGTTCTGTACAATGTACGCAGGAATACTGGTCTCTACAATTTACGCATGGACTTCTGTTCACTAACAGACACTCAGAGACAGCTGTTCTCTATATTATACACTGGCACTGCTGTTCTCCACATTAGAATCGGGGACTGCCACATTATTCTCAGTTTTTGCTGTTTTCCATATAATACACAGTTTATTCTCTTTATTACACACAGGGAGTGCTGTTCCCTATATGAGACACAGGGACTGCTATTCTCTATATTAAACACAGGGTATGCTGCTCTCTTTATTAAACAAAGGGAATGCAGTTCTCTGTATTATGCACAGGGACTGCTGTTCTCCATGTTGTACATTAGGACTGATATTCTCTATAATAGACTCAGAGACTGCTGTTCTCTATATTATACTCACGGACGACTGTTCTCTATATCATACTCCGGGACAGCTGATATCTATATTATACACAGGGACAGCTGTCCTCTACAATGTACACAGGCTCTGCTGTTTTCTGCGTGTGTGCAGGGACTGCTGTTCTCTATTTTACACATAGGGAATGCTGTTCTGTGCAATAGACACAGAGTGCTGTTCTCTCTTATACACGGACACTGTTGTTCTGTATAATTGACAGAAGGACTGTTGTTCCCCATATTATACACAGGGAAGGCTCTGTATTACGCAGAGGGATTCCTGCTCTCTATAATATACACAGGGACACATGTTCACTATATTATACACAGTGGCTGCTGTTCTCTGTATGAAACACAGGGGCTGCTGTTCTATATTATATAAAGAATTGCTGTTATCTTTATTAAAGACAGGTACTGCTGTTCTCTTATATTATATGTAGGACTGCTTTTCTCCATGCAGTACACAGGGACTACTCTTCCCGAAAGTGTATGCAGGACTGTTGTTTTCTACTTTTTACATAGGGACTACTGTTCTCTACCATTCACTACATGAGACTCAGAGAATGGTTTTATTTACATTATACACAGGAACTGCTGTTCCCTACATGCGACACAGGGATTGCTGTCCTCGCCGTTATACACAGGGAATGCTATTTTATCCGTTAGACACAGAGATTGCTGTTCTCTATATTATACATGGAAACTGCTGTTCCCAACATTAAACATGGGGACTGCTGTTCTCTATTTTATACACATGGACTGCTGTTCCCGAGATTAGACACAGAAACTGCTGTTCGCTACATGAGACACAGGGATTGCTATTGTCGCCGTTATATACAGGGTATACTGTTCACTTTTTTATACACAGGGACTCCTGTTCTCACTTATACATGGGCATTGTTGTTCTGTATAATTGACACAAGGACTGCTGTTCTCCATATTATAAGGCTCTTCTCTACATTACACAGAGGGACACCTGCTCTCTATAATATACACAGGGACACATGTTCTCTGTATTATACACAGAGACTACTGTTTTCTATTATACACAAGGATTGCTGTTCTCTTTATGAATCACAGGGACTGCTGTTCTTTTTATTAAATACATGGACTGTTGATCTCTATATTATATGAAGGGATTGCTGTTCTCTAAACTGTACACAGGGATTGCTCTTCCCTACAATATACGCAGGACCACTGTTCTCTACATTTTACACAGGGACCACTGTTCACTACCATACACTCAGGGACAGCTGTTCTCTACATTATATGTATCGATTACTGTTCTCTACATGAGACACAGGATCTGTTGTTATCCAAAATATACACAGAGACTACTGTTCTCCACATTATAAACAGGGAATGCTGTTTGCTACATTACTCACTGAGTTTGCTATTCTCTATATTATACAAAAGCACTGCTGTTCTATACATTATGCACGGTAACTGCTGTTCTCTATATTAGACTCAGAGACTGCTGTTCCCTAAATGAGACACAGGGATTGCTGCTCTCTTTCTTAAACACAGGGACTATTGTTCTATATTTTAGATTAGATTAGATTACTTACAGTGTGGAAACAGGCCCTTCGGCCCAACAAGTCCACACTGACCCGCTTAAGAGCAACCCACCCAGACCCATTCCCCTACATTTATCCTTTAGCTAACACTACGGGCAATTTAGCATGGCCAATTCACCAAACCTGCACATCTTTGGACTGTGGGAGGAAACCGGAGCACCCGGAGGAAACCCACGCAGACACGCGGAGAATGTGCAAACTCCACACAGTCAGTCGCCTGAGGCAGGAATTGAACCCAGGTCTTTGGCGCTGTGAGGCAGCAGTGCCACTGTGCCACCATACCACCCAAATTATATCATGCACAATGACTGCTGTTTCAATTATTAAACACACGGACTGCTGTTATCTATATTATGCACAGGGCTGCTGTTCTCCATATTGTACACAGGGACTGCTGTTCTCTCTTATTCACGGAAACTGTTGTCCTCTATTATAGACACAAGGAGTGCTGTTCTCCATATTATAAACAGATAAGGCTGTTCTCTATATTACACACAGGAACTCCTACTCTCTATAGCATACACAAGGACACATGTTCTCTATATTATACACAGTGAATGCTGTTCTCTATATTATATGCAGGAACTGTTCATCTCTTTATGAAATCCAGGGATTGCTGTTCTCTTTATTAAGCACAGGGACTGCTGTTCTCTATTATATGGGGGGACTGCTGTTCCCTACAATGTACTCAGGACTGTTGGTCTCTACATTTTACACAGAAACTACTGTTCTCCACCAGACACTCAGGGACAGCTGTTCTCTATATTACACATACCGACTGCTGTTTTCCACATAAAGAACAGCAGTCCCTGTGTACAATATTATACACAGTGACTCATGTTCTTTATGTTATCCACAGGGACTGTTGTATGCAAGCACTGCTGTTCACTACATTGCACACATGAGCTGCTGTTCTCTACATTGTATGCAGGGACTGCAGTTCTCCACATTGTACACAACTGCTGCTCTCTACATTGTACACAAGGGCTGCTGCTCCCTATATTATACACAGGGTCTGCTGTTCTTTACATTTCATGAAGGGGCTGCTGTTCTCAACATTGTACACTGAGACTGCTTTCCTCTACAATGCTATTCTCTGCATGTGCACAGGGACTGCTGTTCGCTATGTTATACACAGGGACTGCTGTTCTCTGTATTGTACACGGGGACTGCTGTTCTCTGTATTGTACACATGGACTGCTGTTCTCTATGTTAGACACAGGGACTGCTGCTCTATATATTATAAACAGGAACAGCTGTTCTTTATATTCTTGACAAGGACTCATGTTCTCTACGTTACACAAAGCGACAGCTGTTCTCTGTATTATACACAGGGACTACTGTTCTTTATATTATACACAGGAACTGCTGTTCTCTATACTGTACACAGGCACTGTTGTTCTCGAATACACACAGGGACCACTGTTCTCTATATTGTACACAGGAACAGTTTTTCTCTAGTTTTTCAGGGACTGCTGTTCTCTATCAGATACATAGGGACAGCTGCTCTCTAGATTATACACAGGGACTCATGTTCTCTCTTTTAGACATTGCTAGTTTCATTAGTAAACGCAGGGACTGCTGTTCTATATATTACATGGATTGCTGTTCTTATCATTAAACACAGGGATTGCTCTTCTCCATATTGTACACAGGGAATGCTGTTCTCTGTATTATACATAGGGACAGCTGTTCTCTATATTGTACATGGGGACCGTTGTGCTCGATAAGGACTGCCGTTCTCCATAACATATACAGGTAAGGCTATTCTCTATATTTCACACAGGGACTCCTGCTCTCTCTAATATACATAGGTACACATGTTCTTTATATTCTACACAGTGACTGGTGTTTTCTATATTATACACAGGGACTGCTGTTCTCTTTATGAAACACAGGGACTGACGTTCTCTATATTATAAACAGGGATTGCTGTTCTCTTTATTAAACACAGGGACTACTGTTCTTTATATTATATGTAAGGACTGCTGTTCTCAATGTACGGTGGACCGCTGTTCTCTACATTCTAAACTGCTGTTTGTTAAACACAAACTGCTGATCTCTATATTACACACAGGAAATGCTATTTCCTACAGGAGACACAGGGACTGCAGTTCTCTATATTCACCACAGGCACTACTGTTCTCCATGTTCTACAATGGGACTGCTATTCTCTTGATTATGTACAGGCACTGCTGTTCTCTAAAATAGGCACAGAGACTGCTGATCTCTATATTTTACACAGGGATAACTGTTCACTTTTTTTTATACTGGAACTGTTGTTCTCTGTATAGTACACAGGGCCCGCTGTTCTCTCTTATACATGGGCACTGTTGTTCTGTAAAATTCACACAAGGACTGCTGTTTTCTATATTATACACAGGGATGGCTGTTCTCTGTATGAAACACAGGGATTGATGTTCTCTGTGTTATACACAGGTTTTGCCATTCTCTTTAGTAAACACAGAGACTGCTGTTCTCCATATTATATGTAGAGACTGCTGTTCTCTTCACTGTACACAGAGACTGCTCTTCCCTACAACGTACACAGGACCACTGTTCACTACATTTTACACAGGGACTACTGTTCTCTACCATACACTCAGGGACAGCTGTTCTCTGCATTATTTGCAGCGACGGAGACATGAGACAAAGAATCTGCTATTCTCCAAAATATACACAGAGTCTACTGTTCTCCATATTATAAACAGGGACTGCTGTTTTCTACAGTATTCAGTGTTTGTTGTTCTCTATATTATACATAGTGACTGCTGTTCTCCATATTAGACACAGGGACTGCCGTTCCCTATGTGAGACACAGGGACTGCTGTTCTTTATATTATGCACAGGGACTGCTGTTCTCTGTTATTCACAGAGACTGCTGTTCTCATTATTAAACACAGGGACTGCTTTTCTCAACATTGTACACAGAGACTGCTTTTCTCCATATTATACACAGGGACTGCTGTTTTCTGTATTATACAGAGGGACTGCTATATCATGCACAGGCACTGCTGTTCTCTATATCGTACACAGGGCCTGCTGTTCTCTATCTTACGCACAGACCTAGCTGTTCTCTATATTATACATAGTGACTCATGTTCTCTATATTGTACACAGGGACTGCTGTTCTCATTATTAAACACAGGGACTGCTTTTCTTGACATTGTACACACAGACTGCTTTTCTTCATATTATACACAGGGACTGCTGTTCTCTGTATTATAGACAGGGAGTGCTGTTCTCACCAGTGTACACAGAGAGTGCTTTTCTCTAGATTATACATATGGACTGCCGTCCTCTTTATTAGACACAGGGACCGCTGCTGTCTATATTATATACAGAGACTGCTGTTCTCTTTATTAAACACAGAGACTGCTGTTCTCTTTATTAAACACAGGGACTGATGTTCTCGACATTGTAAACAAAGAGTGCTTTTCTCTATGTTATACACAGAGACTGCTGTTCCCTTTATTAGACACAGGGACTGCTGTTCCCAATATGAGACACAGGGACTGCTGCTCGATATGTTATAAACAGGGACAGCTGGTCTCTATTATACACAAGGACTCAGGTTCTCTTCATTACACAAAGTGACTGCTGTTCTCTGTATTATACATAGGAACTACTGTTCTCTGTATTGTACACAGAGACTGTTGTTCTCCAGAATACACACAGGCACGACTGTTCTCTATATTGTACACAGGGACAGCTTTTCTTTATTGTATTCACAGGAACTGCTGTTCTCTGTCATACATAGGGACAGCTGCTCTCTAAATTATGCACAGGAACTCATGTTCTCTATTTTAGACACAGGGACTGCTATTTTCATAATTAAACACAGGGACTGCTGTTCTCCATATTGTACACAGGGAATGCTTTTCTCTGTATTGTACATAGGGACTGCTGTTCTCTCTTATACATGAGCACTGTTGTTCTCCATATTATACACAGGTACGAATGTTCTCTATATTATACACAGGTACTCCTGCTGTTTATGATATACACAGGGGCTCATGTTCTCTATATTATACACAGTGACTTATATTCTCTATGAAACACAGTGACTGCTGGTCTCTGTATTAGACACTGGGATTGCTGTTCTCTTTACTAAACACAGCGACTGCTGTTCTGTACATTATACATAGGAACTGCAGTTCTCTACAATGTACGCTGGACCACTGTTTTCTGCATTTTACATAGGGATTGCTAGTCTCTACCAGACAATCAGGGACAGCTGTTCTCTACATTATACACAGTCACTGCTATTCTCTACATGAGACACAGGATCTGCTGTTCTTGACAATATGCTCAAGGACTAGTGTTCACCAGATCATACACAGCGACTGCTGTTTTATACATTATTTTCAGGGTTTGTTCTTCTCTTTATGATACAGAGTGACTGCTGTTCTCTATATTGTGCACAGCATCTGCTGCTCTCTTGATTATGCACAGGGACTGCTGTTCTCTATATTATGCACAGGCACTGGTGTTCTCTAAATTTGGCACAGGAACTGCTCTGCTCTACATGAAACACAGGGATAGCTGTTCTCCATATTTTGCACAGGGTCTGCTGTTCTCTACCACACACAGAGGCGGTGCTGTTCTCTACTTATACGGAGTGACTGCTGTTCTTTACATGAGACACAGGGACTGCTGTTCTCTACAATATGCTCAAGGACTAGTGTTCACCAGATCATTCACAGGGATTGTTATTCTCTACATTATAACCAGGGACGGCTGTTCTCTATATTTTACACATTGACTGCTGTTCTTTTCATGAAGCACAGGAACTGCTGTTCTCGATATTATGTACAGGGACTTTGTTCGCTTTATTAAACACAGGGACTTCTGTTCTCCATATTATGCATGGGAAAGGCTGTTCTCTATTTTCTATACAGGGAGTCCTGCTCTCTATATTATACACAAGGACAGCTGTTCTCTGTCAAATACACAGGGACTGCTGTTCTCTATATTAAACACAGGGACTGCTGTTCTCTATATTGAACACAGGGACTGATGGTGTCTACATTGCAGACAGGCACTGGTGTTCTTCATAATATACACAGGGACTGCTGTTCTCTAAATTATGCACAGGAAGAGCTATTCTCTTTTTTAAACACAGGGATTCAAGATGTCTATATTATACACTTTGATGGCTTTCTCTATCTTATACACAGTGCTGTTCTCTTTAGTAAATGCAGAGACTTCTTTTCTCGACATTGTACACAAGGACTGCTGTTCTCCATATTGTACATTGGGACTGATGCTCTCTATACCAGACACAGGGAGTAGTGTTGTTTATGTTATACACAGGAACAGCTGTTCTCTATATTATACACAGGGACTGTGGACTTCTATGTCATACACAGGCACTGGTGATCTCTGTATGAAACACTGAGACAGCTGTCCTCTGCATTGTACACAGTCACTTATGTTCTCTGTGTTGAACACATGGGCTGTTGTTCCTTACATTGTACAGCAGTCACTGCTGTTCTCTGCATGTGTGCAGGGACTATTGTTCTCTATTTTATACATAGGGACTGTTGTTCACGATATTATGTACAGGGACTTTGTTTGCTTTATTAAACACAGGGACTGCTCATCTCTGTATTGTACAGACAAACTGATTTTCTCTATATTATTCCACAACGCTGCTGCATTGTGGAATAGACACAGTAACAGCTGTTCTCTAGAGTATACACAGGGACTGCTGTTCTCCATATTATACAAAGGGACTGCTGTTCTCTACAATGTACACAGACTCTGCTGTTTTCAACATTGTACACTGGGACTACTGTTCTCTACATTATACACAGGAACTGCTGTTATCTATAATAGACACAGGGAATGTTTTTTTCTATACTATACACAGGACTGCTCTTCTGTATAATAAACACAGAGACTGTTGTTCTCTCCATCATACGCAGGGACTGCTGTTCTCTTTCTTAAATATGTAGTCTGCTGTTCTCTGTATTATATTCAGGGACTAGTGTTCTCCACAATGTACCGAGGCACTGCTGTTTTCTACATTGCACACATGGACTGCTGTTCTCTACGTTATACACAGAAACTGCTGTTCTCTGCATTGTGCGCAGGGATTGCTGTTCTCTATATTATACACAAGGACTGTTTTCTATGTTATACCATGGGATTGCAAATCTCTATATTGTACAGAGGGACTGCTATTCTCTATATTATACATAGGGACGGCTCTTCTGTGGAATAGACACAGGTACAGCTGTTGTCTATTTTGTATACAGGGACTGCTGATCTCTAAAATAGACTCAGGGACTGCTGTACTTGATATTACACACAGTATCTGCTGTTCTCTATTGTGAACAGTGACTGTTGTTCTCTATATTAAACACAGGGACTGCTGTTCTCCATATTGTACAAAGGCTCTGTTGTTCTCTATATTATACACAGAGAGTGCTCTTCCCTTTTTTCTACACCAGGCTGCTGTTTTCTATATTGTACACCAGGGCTGCTGATCTCACTTATACACGAGCACTGTCGTCCTCTATAATATACACAGGACAAGTGTTCTCGATATTATACACAGGGATTGCTGTTCTCTATATTATATTTCGGGACGGCTGTTCTCTGCACTGTACACAGGGACTGCTCTTCCCTACAATGTATGCAGGAGCACTGTCCTCTACATTTTATACAGTTACTACTGTTCTCTACCATTCACACAGGAACATTATATACATCGACTGCTGTTCTCTACATGAGACAGAGGATCTGCTGTTCTCTAGAATATATACAGAGACAACTGTTCTCCACATTAGAAACAGGGACTGCTGTTTTCTGCATTATTCTCAGGGTTTGTTGTTCTCTTTATGATACAGAGTGACTGCTGTTCTCTATACTGTTCACAGCGTCTGCTGCTCTCTTGATTATGCTCAGGGACGGCTGTTCTCTATATTATACACAGGCACTGGTGTTCTCTATATTATACACTGGGACAGCTGTTCTCCATATTGTACAGAGGGTCTGCTGTTCTCTACTTATACGCAGTGACTGCTGTTCTCCTCATGAGACACAGGGACTGCTGTTCTCTCCAATATGCTCAAGGACTAGTGTTCACCAGATCATACACAGGGACTGCTGTTTTACACATTATACACAGGGATTGTTATTCTCTACATTGTACCCAGGGACAGCTGTTCTCTATATTTTACGCAGCGACAGATGTTCTTTTCATGAAACACAGGAACTGCTGTTCTCGATATTATGTACAGAGACTTTGTTCACTTTATTAAACACAGGGACTTCTGTTCTCCATATTCTGCACAGGTAAGGCTGTTCTCTATTTTCTATGCAGGGACTCCAGCTCTCTATATTATACACAAGGACAGCTATTTTCTGTCATATACACAGGGACTGCTGTTCTCTTTATGAAACACAGGGACTGCTGTTTTTTATATTAAACGCAGGAACTGCTGGTCTCTATATTGTACACAGGTACTGGTGATCTTCATAATATACACAGGGACTGCTGTTCTCTATGTTATGCACAGGGACAGCTGTTCCCTTTATCAACTTTATCAAGTTTTCAATATAATACACCATGACGACTTTCTCTACGTTCTACACAATTCACCATATTGTAGATGGGGACTGATCCTCTCGAAACTAGACACAGAGAGTGGTGTTGTCTATGTTGTACACAGGAACTGCGGTTCTTTATAATACACACAGGGACTGGTGTTCTTGATATTATACACATGGACTGCGGATCTCTATGTCATATACAGAGACTGCTGATCTATATATTATACACAGGCACTCTGTTCTCGATGTTGAACACATGAGCTGCTTTTCTTTACATTGTACGCAGTCACTGCTGTCCTCTGCATGTGGGCAGGGGCTATTGTTCTGTATTTTATACACAGGGACTGCTCATCTCTGTATTGTACAGATGATCTGCTGTTCTCTATATTATAAAAAAGGGACTGCTGTTGTGTATAATAGACGCAGGGACTGCTGTTCTCTCCAATGAACACAGACTCTGCTCTTTTCAACATTGTACACTGGGACTGCTGTTTTCTACAGTGTACGCAGGACTACTGTTCTCTATATTATACACAGCAACTGCTGTTCTCGATATTATACAAAGGGTCAGCTGTTTAATATATATTATGCACAGTGACTGCTGTTCTCATTATTCAAGACAAGGACTGCTGTTTTCATTATTAAACACAAGGACTACTGCTCCTTATATTGCACACAGGGACTGCTTTTCTCTCTTATGCACAGACCCTATTGTCCTCTATAACAGAAACACAAACTGCTGTTCTCCATATTATTCACAGGTAAGGCTGTTCATTATATTACACACAGGGACTCCTGCTCTCTATAATATACACTGGGACACATGTCCTATATATGTTCTCTAGTAGACACTCACAGTCAGCTGTACTCTATATTATACATGGGACTGCTGTTCTCTACATGAGACACAGGATCTGCTGTTCTGTTTATAAAACACAGGGAATGCTGTTCTCTGTATTATGCACAGGCCCTGGTGTTCTCTAAAATAGACACAGGGACTGCTGTTCTCTATATTATGCACAGGGATAACTTTTTCTATATTATACACAGTGACTCATGTCCTTTATATTATACACAGGGATAGCTGATCTCCATATTGTACATATCTCCATATTGCTCTGCTGTTCTTATATTATACTCAGAGAGTGCTGTTCACATTTTTTATACTCAGGGTCTGATGTTTTCTGTATTGTACACAGGGACTGCTATTCTCTCTCATACATGTTCATGGTTGTTTCATATAATTGATACAAGGACTTCTGTTCTCCATATTATACACAGGTAAGGCTGTTCTCTATATTACACAGACAGACTCCTGCTGTCTATAATATACACAGGGACAAGTGTTCTCTATATTATAGTCAGCGACGCCTGTTCTCCTTACTATGCACAGGGATTGCTGTTCTCTTTATTAAACACAGGGACTGCTGTTCTCTATGTTACAGATAGGGGCGGCTGTTCTCTAAACTCTACACAGGGACTGATCTTCAATACAATTTACGCAGGATTTCTGGTTTCTACATTTTACACATAGACTAATGTTCTCTTCCATACACTCAGGGACAGCCGTTCTCTACATTATACACTTGTTTTCTCTAAAATAGACACAGGATCTGCTGTTCTCCACAATATACATAGGGATTAATGTTCTCCATATTATAAACAGGGACTGCTGTTTTCAACATTATTCATAGGGTTTGCTGTTCTCTTTATTAGACACAGGGACTGCTGTACCCTAAATTATACACAAGCACTGCTGTTCTTTCCATTGCATACAGGGATTGCTGTTCTCGACATTGTATACAGGAACTGGTGTTCTCTCCATTATGCACAGGGACTAATGTTCTCCACATTGTACATAGGGACTGATGTTCTATATAACAGACACAGCGACTGCTGTTCTCTCCATTATACACAGGACTGCTCCTCTGTATAATAAAGACAGTGACTGTCATTCTCTCTATCATACACAGGGACTGCTCTTGTCTATATTATATTCAGAGACTAGTGTTACATAGAACATAGAACATAGAAAAATACAGCGCAGTACAGGCCCATTGGCCCTCAATGTTGCACCGATCCAAGCCCACCTAACCTACACTAGCCCACTATCCTCCATATGCCCATCCAATGCCCGTTTAAATGCCTATAAAGAGGGAGAGTCCACCACTGCTACTG
This sequence comes from Chiloscyllium punctatum, assembly GCF_047496795.1. Lineage (NCBI taxonomy): Eukaryota > Metazoa > Chordata > Chondrichthyes > Orectolobiformes > Hemiscylliidae > Chiloscyllium > Chiloscyllium punctatum. The sequence goes on along the minus strand of NC_092748.1, from coordinate 25,441,533 downwards.
ACAGGGCATTCCATGAACTCACAACCCGCTGAGTAAAGAATCTACCCCTAACATCTGTCCTATACCTACCACCCCCTTAATTTAAAGCTATACCCCCTTGTAATAGCTGACTCCATACATGGAAAAAGGTTCTCATGGTCAACCCTATCTAAACCCCTAATCATCTTGTGCATCTCTATCATGTCACCCCTACACCTTCTTTTCTCCAATGAAAACAGCCCCAAGTGCCTCAGCCTTTCCTCATACAATCTTCCTACCATACCAGGCAACATCCTGGTAAACCTCCTCTGCACCCGTTCCAGTGCCTCCACATCCTTCCTATAGTATGGCGACCAAAGCTGCACACAATACTCCAGATGCGGCCGCACCAGAGTCTTATACAACTGCAACATGACCTCAGGACTCCGGAACTCAATTCCTCTACCAATAAAAGCCAGTACGCCATATGCCTTCTTCACCGCACTATTTACCTGGGTGGCAACTTTCAGAGATCTGTGTACATGGACACCAAGATCTCTCTGCTCATCCACACTACCAAGTATCCGACCATTAGCCCAGTACCCCATCTTTTTGTTACTCATACCAAAGTGAATCACCTCACACTTTTAGATTACTTACAGTGTGGAAACAGGCCCTTCGGCCCAACAAGTCCACACCGCCCCGCCGAAGCGTAACCCACCCATACCCCTACATCTACATCTACCCCTTACCTCACACTACGGGCAATTTAGCATGGCCAATTCACCTAACCTGCACATCTTTGGAGTGTGGGAGGAAACCGGAGCACCCGGAGAAAACCCACGCAGACACGGGGAGAACGTGCAAACTCCACACAGTCAGTCGCCTGAGGTGGGAATTGAACCCGGGTCTCTGGCGCTGTGAGGCAGCAGTGCTAACCACTGTGCCACCGTGCCGCCCACAAAGCTACATTGAACTCCATTTGCCACCTTTCTGCCCAGCTCTGCCGCTTATCTATATCCCGCTATAACCTGCCACATCCTTCCTCACTGTCAACAACCCCACCGACTTTCGTATCATCTGCAAACTTGCTCACCCAACCTTCTAGCCCCTCCTCCAGGTCATTTATAAAAATGACAAACAACAATGGTCCCAAAACAGATCCTTGCGGAACACCGCACTCCAAGATGAACCTTTACAATCAACTACTACCCTCTGTCTTCTTTCAGCCAGCCAATTCCTAATCCAAACCTCCAACTCACCCTCAATGCCATACCTCCGTATTTTTTGCAGTAGCCTACCTTATCAAACGCCTTACTAAAATCCATATACACCACATCTACTGCTTTACCCTCGTCCACCTCCTTAGTCACCTTCTCAAAGATTCAATAAGGTTTGTGCGGCACGGTGGCACAGTGGTTAGCACTGCTGCCTCACAGCACCAGAGACCCGGGTTCATTTCCCGCCTCAGGCGACTGACTGTGTGGAGTTTGCACGTTCTCCCCGTGTCTGCGTGGATTTTCTCCAGGTGCTCCGGTTTCCTCCCACAGCCCAAAGATGTGCAGGCTAGGTGAATTGGCCATGCTAAATTGTCCATAGTATTAGGGAAGGGGTAAATGTAGGGGTATGGGTGGATTGCTCTTCGGCGGGTCAGTGTGGACTTGTTGGGCCGAAGGGCCTGTTTCCACACTGTAATGTAATGTAATGACCTGCCCTTCACAAAACCATGCTGACTATCCTTGATCACATTATTCCTATCCAGATGTTCATAAATCCTATCCCTTACAATTCTCTCTAAGACTTTGCCCACAACAGAAGTGAGACTCACCGGCCTATAGTTACTAGGGTTATCCCTACTCCCGTTCTTGAACAAGGGAACCACATTTGCTATCCTCATAATGTACAGAGGCATTGCTGTTCTCTATTTCATATGCAGAGACTAGTGTCCTCCATGGTGTAAAGAGGCACTGCTATCCTCTACGTTGCACATATGGACTGCTCTTCTCTACATTGTACACAGTGACTGCTATTCTCTGCATTGTGCGCAGGGATTGCTGTTCTCTGGAGTATACACAGGAACTGTTCTATATGTCATACACAGGAACTGCTGATTTCAGTATTTACTGCTATTTTCTACATTATGCATCGGCACTACTTTTCTGTCGAATAGACACAGATACAGCTGTTCTCTGTTTTGTTCACAGAGGCTGCTGTTCTCAGGGGCTGCTGTACTCTATAGTGAACAGAAGGACTGTTGTTCTTGATATTATACACAGGGACTGCTGTTCTCTACAATATACACAAGGATTACTGTTCTCAACATTGTACACAGGATCTGCTATTTTATACATTACACACAGGGATTGCTGTTCCCTATATCAGACACAGGGACTGCTGTTCCCAATATGAGACACAGAGACTGCTGTTTTCTACATTATACACAGGCAGTGCTGTTCTGGAAAATAATCACAGAAACTGCTATTCTCTATATTTTACACAGGACTGCTTTTGTCAATATTGCACAGAGGGACTGCTGTTCTTGATAAAATGCACAGTAATTGCTGTTCTCTAAAATAGACAGAGAGACTGCTGTTCTCTATATTATACACAGCTCTCTAAATTACACACAAGGATAGATGTTCTCTATATTGTCTACACAGGGACTGCTGTTTTCTATATTATACACAGGGATGAATCTTTATATGAGATACAACATCTTCTGTACTCTCATCTCTGTGTGCTCTTTCACTATAAGCACTTTACATTCAGTGTGCTGTTTCTTTATCTGTTCTCTCAGTTCAGTGTTTTGTTTCTCCATCTGAACCCTCAGTCCATTGTGTTGTTTCTTTTTCTGTACTCTCAGTTCAGTGTGTTGTTTCTCTATCTGCACTCTCATATCAGTTTGCTGTTCCAATATCTGTCCACTCAGTTCATTGTGTTATTTCTCTATCTCTCCTCTCAGTTCAGTGTTTTGTTTCTCTATCTGTACTCTCAGTGCAGTCTGTTGTTTATCTTCGTATACTCTCAGTTTAGTATGCAGTTTCTGTATCTGTGCACTCAGTTCATTGTGGTTAGTTCTCTATCTGTACTCTCAGTTCAATGTGATGTTTCTTCATCTGTACACTTAGTTCATTGTTTTACTTCTCTATGTGTGCTCTCTGTTCAGTGTGCTCTTCTCTATCTGTACTCTTTGTGCATTGTGCTGTTTCTGTATCTGTACTGTCGGTTCATTCTTTTATTTCTCTATATGTACTTTCATTTCAGTGATCTGTATCTCTATCTATTCTCAGTTCAATGTGCTGTTGCTTTATCTGTACACTCAGTTAGGTGTGTTGTTTCTGTATCTGTACACTCACTTCATTGTGTTAGATCCCTACCTGTACTCTCAGTTCAGTGTGCTGTTTCTGTAACTGTATACTCTGTTCATTGTGTTAGTTCTTTATCTGTACTCTCAGTCAAATGTGCTGTTTTGCTATCTGAACACTCAGTTTATTGTGTTATTTCTCTATGTGTACTCTCAATTTAGTGTTCTGTTTCTCCCTCTGTACTCAGTTCCGTGTGCTGCGTCTGTATCTGAACACACAGTTCATTGTTTTATTTCTCTGTGTATTCTCAGTTTAGCTTGCTGTTTCTCCAACTGTACTCTTAATTCAGTGTGTTGTTTGTATAGCTGTACTCTCAGTTCAATGCCCTGTTTCTGTAACTGTATACTCAGTTCATTGCATTATTTCTCTACATGTACTCTCAGTTCACTGTGTTGTTTCTCTGTGTTCTGTTTCTCTATCTGTACTCAGTTCAGTGTGCTGTTTCTGTATCTGTACACACAGTTCATTGTTGTATTTTCTTATATGTACTCTCAGTTCACTGTGCTGTTTCTCTATCTGTACCCTCAGTTCAGTGTGCTTTTTCTGTATCTGCGCACACACTTCAGTGTTTTGCTTCTCTGTCTGAACTCGCCGATCAGTGTACTGTTTTTGTACCTGTACACTTAGTTCAATGTTCGGTTTCTGTATCTGTACACTCAGTTCAGTGTGTTATTTCTCTATCTGTACTCTTAGTTCAGAGTTTTGTTTATCTATCTGAACTTGCAGTTCAGTATTTTGTTTCTCTATCTGTACCCTCAGTTCAGTGCTTTGCTTTTGTATGTGTACACACAGTGTAGTGTGCAGTTTCTGTATCTGTACACTAAGTTCATTGTTTTAATTCTCTATCAGTCCACTTAGTTCAGTGTGCTATTTCTGTATTTGTACACTCCGTTCATTGTGTTATTTCTTTATGTGAACTCTCAGTTTAGTGTGTTGTTTCTTTATCTGTGCTGTCAGTTCAGTGTGCTGTTTCTCGAACAGTGTTCTCCGTTCAGTGTGCTGTTTCTCTAGCTGTACTCTCAGTTCAGTGTGCTGTTTCTATATCTGTACACTCTGTTCATTGTTACGTTTCTCAATATGTACTCTCATTTCAGTGTGCTGTTTCTCTATCTGTTCTCTTCGTTCACTGTGTTGTTTCTGTAACTGTACACTAAGTTCATTGTGTTCGTTCACTCTCGGTACTCTCAGTTCAGTGTCCTGTTTCTCTCTGTGTACTCTCAGTTCATTGTTTTGTTTCTCAATATGTCCTCTCGTTTCTGTGTGCTGTTTCTGTATCTGGACACTCAGGTCATTGTCTTATTTCTCTATCTATACTCTCCGTTCAGTGTTTTGTTTCTCTATCTGGACTTGTAGTTCAGTGTGTTGTTTCTGTACCTGCACACTCAGTTCATTGTGTTACTTCTTTATCTGTCCTATCAGTTCAGTATGCTGTTTCTTTATCTGTACACTCAGGTCATTGTGTTGTTTCTCTATCTGTACTCTCAGTTCTGTGTGGTGTTTCTCTATCTGTACTCTCTGTTCAGTGTTTAGTTTCTCTATCTGTACGCTCAGTCCATTGTGTTATTTCTTTATCTGTCCTCTCAGTTCAGTGTGTTGTTTCTGTATCTGTACTCTCAGTTCAGAATGTGTTGTTTCTTCACTTGTAAACTCAGTTCATTGCATTATTTCTCTATCTGTATTCTCAGTTCAGTGTGCTGTTTCTCTATCTGTACTCTCAGTTCAAAGCGCTGTTTCTTTATCTGTACTCACTGTTCAATGTGCTGTTTCTCTATCTGTACTCAGTTGAGTGTGTTGTTTCCCGATGTGTACTCTTAGTTCAGTGCGCTGTTTCTGCGTCTGCACACTTAGTTCATTGTGTTAGTTTCTCTATCTGTAATCTGTGTTCAGTGTGTTGTTCCTCTGTCTGTACCCTCAGTTCCATGTGCTGTTTCTCTCTCTGTACTCTCAGTTCAGTGTACTGTTTCTGTATCTGTACACTCAGTTCATTGTTTGTTTCTCAATATGTACTCTCGTTTCATTTTGCTGTTTCCCTCTCTGTTCTCTCTGTTCAGTGCTGTTTCTATATCTGTACACTCAGATCATTGTCTTACTCTATCTATACTCAGTTCGGTGTTTTGTTTCTTGATCTGAACTTGCAGTTCACTATGTTGTTTCTCTTTCTGTACTCTTGGTTCTGTGTGCTGATTCTCTTTCTGTACTCCCAGTTCAGTGTGCTGTTTCTCCATCTGTGCACTCAGTTCATTGCATTATTTATTTTTTTGTACTCTCAGTTCAGTGTGTTGTTTCTTTATCTGCACTGTCAGTTCAGTGTGCTCTTTCTCTATCTGGACTCTTGGTTCAAGTATGTTGCTTCTATACCTGTTCGCTCTGTTCAGTGTGCTACTTCTGTAACTCTACACTCAATTCATTCTGTCAGTGCCTTATATGTACTCTCAATTCAGTGTGCTGTTTCTCTGTCTGTATGCTCAGTTCATTGTGCTGTTCTTTATCTGTACTGTCAGTTCAGTGTGCTGTTTCTGTAACTGTGCACTCAGTTCATTGTGTTATTTCTCTATATGTACTCTCAGTTTAGTGTGCTCCTTCTCTTTCTGTACTCTTGGTACAGTGTGCTGTTTCTCTTTCTCTCCTCTTCCTTCATTTTTTACTTCTCTGTATGTACTCACTGCTCAGTGTGCTGTTTCTCTATCTGTACTCTCGGTTCAGTGTGCTGTTTCTCTATCTATACTCTCAGTTCAGTGTGCTGTTTCTCTATCTGTACTCTCAGCTCATTGTGCTGTTTCTTTATCTGTACTCTCAGTTCAGTGTGCTGTTTCTGTAACTCTACACTCAGTTCATTGTGTTCATTCTCTATCTGTATGCTCAATTCTGTGTGCTGTTTCTCTATCTGTACTCTCCGTTCTGTGTGCTGTTTCTGTATCTGTACATTCAGTTCATTGTTTTATTTCTCTCTATGTGCACTCAGTTCAGTGTTTTGTTTCTCTATCTGAGCTTTCAGTTTAGTGTGCTGTTTCTCTCTCTGTACTCTCTGTTTAGTGTGCTGTTTCTCTATCTATACTCTCAGTTCAGTGTGCTCTCTGTATCTGTATATTCAGTTCAATGTTTTAATTCTCTATACGTACTCTCAGATCAGTGTGTTATTTCTCTCTCTGTACTCTCAGTTCAGTGTGCTGTTTCGGTATCTGTACACTCTGTTCGTTGTGTTATTTCTCTCTGTATACACTCAGTTCTGTGTTTTACTTCTCTATCTGTACTCTCAGCTCATTGTGCTGTTTATTTATCTGTGCAATCAGTTCAATGTGTTAGTTCGCCATCTTCACTCTCAGTTCAGTGTACTGTTTCTGCATCTGTGCACTCAGTTCATTGTTTTGTTTCTCAATATGTACTCTCATTTCGTTGTGCTATTTTTCTCTCTGTTCTCTCAATTCAGCATGCTGTCTCTGTATCTGTGTACTCAGGACATTGTGTTATTTCTCTCTCTGTACTCTCTGTTCAGTGTGCTGTTTCTGTATCTGTACTCTCACTTCATTGTCTTATTTCTGTTTATGTGCTCCCAGTTCTGTGTTTTGTTTCTCTATCTGTACTCTCAGTTCATTGTGTTATTTCTCTATGTGTACTCTCAGTTCAGTGTGCTCTTTCTCAGTCTGTACTCTTGGTTCAGTATGCTGTGTCTCCTACTGTACTCTCAGTTCAGTTTTTTATTTTTCTTTATGCTCTCTCAGTTCAGTGTGCTGTTTCTCTATCTGTACTCTCAGTTCAATGTTTCAGGTTTTGTATCTGTACTCTCAGTCCAGTGTGCTGTTTCTGTATCTGTACACAGTTCTTTTTTTTATTTCTCCATATGTACTCTCATTTCTGTGTGCTGTTTCTCTATCTGTACTCTCAGCTCATTGTGCTGTTTCTTAGCTGTACACTCAGTTCAGTTTGCTGTTTCTTTATCTGTACTCTAATTTCAGTGTGCTGTTTCTGTAACTGTACACTCAGTTCATTATGTTAGTTCTCTATCTGTACGCTCAATTCTGTGTGCTGTTTCTCTATCTGTCATCTCCGTTCTTTGTACTGCTTCTGTATCTGTACATTCATTTCATTGTTTTATTTCTCTCTATATACTCTCAGTTAAGTGTTTTGTTTCTCTATCTGAACTTGTAGTTCAGTGTGTTGTTTCTCTTTCTGTACTTTCAGTTTAGTGTGTTGTTTCTCAATCTGTACTCTCAGATCAGTGTGTTGCTTCTTTATTTGTACTCTCAGTTCATTGTGTTATTTCTCTATCTGAGCTCTCAGTTCAGTGTGCTCTTTCTCTGTCTGTATCCTTGGTTCAGTGTGCTGTTTCTCTTTCTGTACTCCTGGTGTTGTTTATCTGAACTCTCAGTTCAGTGTGCGGTTTCTCTTTCTGTACTCCCAGTTCATTCTTTTACTTCTCTGTATGTACTCTCAGTTCAATGTGATATTTCTCTCTCTGTACTCCCAGTTCATGGTGTTTTTTTCTTTATCAGTTCTCTCAGTTCAGTGTGCTGTTTCTGTATCTGTACATTAAGTTCACTGTGTTATTTCGCTTTCTATACTCTCAGTTCAGTGTGCTTTTCTTGATCTGTACACTCAGTTCATTGTGTTAGTTCTCTGTCTGTACTCTCAGTTCATTGTGTTAGTTCTGTATCTGCACTCTCAGTTCAGTGTACTGTCTCTGTATCTGTACATTCAGTTCAGTGTACTGTCTCTGTATCTGTACATTCAGTTCATTGTTTTGTTTCTCAATATGTACACTCATTCCATTGTGCTGATTCACAATCTGTTCTCTCAGTCAGCGTGCTGTTTCTGTACATGTATATTCAGTTCTTGGTGTTATTTCTTTCTCTGTACTCTTAGTTCAATCTGTTGCTTCTTTATCTATTTTGTCAGTTCAGTATGCTGTTGCAGTATCTTTACACTCACTTCATTGTGTTATTTCTCTATCTGTATTTTCAGTACAGTGTGCTGTTTCTATGTCTGTCACTTAGTTCATTGTGTTATTCCTCTATCTATACTTTCAGTAAAGTGTGTTGTTTTTCTATCTGAACTCGCAGTTCAGTGTTTTGTTTCTCTATCTGTACTCTCAGTTCAGTGTGTTATTTCTCTCACTGTACTCTCAGTTCAGTGTGCTGTTCTTGTATCTGTACACTCAGTTCATTGTGTTATTTCTCTTCCTGAACTCTCAGGTCAGTGTGCTCTTTCTCTATCTGGCCTCGCAGTTCAGTGTGCTGTTAGTGTATATGTGCACTCAGTGTTACTTCTGTCTCTGTACTCTCACTTCAGTGTTTTGAATCTCTATCTCAAATTGCAGTTCAATGTGTTGTTTCTCTTTCTGTACTCAGTTCAGTGTGCACTCAATCCATTGTTTTATTTCTCTATCTGTACTCTCAGTTCAGTTAGCTGTTTCTCTATCTGTACTCTCCGTTCAGTGTGCACTTTCTGTATCTGTACATTCAGTTCATTGTTTTAATTCTCTATATGTACTCTCAGATCAGTGTGCTTTTTCGGTATCTGTACACTCAGTTCAGTGTCTTTTTCCGTACAACACTGTTCGTTGTGTTATTTCTCTCAGTTCAATGTGCTGTTTCTCTATCTGTACTCTCAGTTCTGTGTTTTGTTTCTCTTTCTGAAGTTGCAGTTCTGTGTTTTGCTTCACGATGTGTATTCGGTTCAATGTGTTGTTTCTCTATCTGTTCTCTTAGTTTAATGTGCTGTTTCTGTTTCTGTATCTGTACACTCCATTCATTGTTTTTTTTTCTCGACCTGTACTCGCGGTTCAGTGTGTTGTTTCTCTCTCTGTAATGCGAACTCAGTGTGTTACTGTTCTATCTATACTCACAGTTCAGTGTGTTATTTCTTGATCTGTACTCTCAGTTCAGTGTGGTGTTTCTGTATCTGTGCACTCAGTTCATTGTGTTATTTGTCTGTCTGTCTTCTCAGGTCAGTTTTTTTTTGTTTTTCTTTCAGTACTCTCAGTTCAGCATGCTCTCTCTCTATCTGTATTATCCAATCTGTGTGTTATTTCTCTGCTTCTAATCTCAGTTCAGTGTGCTGTTTATCTGTGTTTGCATCTCACTGTACTGTTTCTGTGTCTCTACTTTCAGTTCAGTGTGTTGTTTCTATATCTGTACACTCAGTTCATTGTGTTATTTCTCTATCTGTGTTCTCATTTCAGTGTTTTGTTTCTCTTTCTGTACTGTGCGATCAGTCTATATCTGTACTCTCAGATTAGTGTGGTGTTTCTTTATCTGTGCACACAGTTCATTGTGCTACTTCTCAGTCTGTGCTCTCAGTTCAGTGAGTTATTTCTCTATCTGTATGCTTAGTGTACTGTGTTGTTTCTCTGTATGTACTCTCAGTTCAATGGGTTGTTTCTTTATCTGTAATATGTAATATGTAATTACATATGTAAAAACATATGTAATATGTTCTCAATATGTACTCTCATTTCAGTGTCCTGTTTCTCTATCTGTTCTCTTCGATCACTGTGCAGTTTCTGTAATTGTACTCTCAGTTCATTGTCTTATTTCCCTATCTTTATTCTCAAGTTAGTGTGCTGTTTCTCTATCTCTCCTGTCCGATCAGTATGTTACTTCTCCATCTGTACTCTCAGTTCAGTGTGATATTTCTCTCTCTGTACTCTCAGTTCATGGTGTTTTTTTCTCCATCTGTTCTCTCAGTTCAGTGTGGTGTTTCTGTATCTGTACACTAAGTTCACTGTGTTATTTTGCTATCTATAATCTCAGTTCAGTGTGCATTTCTCGATCTGTACGCTCAGTTCATTGTGTTAGTTCTCTGTCAGTACTCTCAGTTCATTGTGTTAGTTCTGTATCTGCACTCTCAGTTCAGTGTACTGTCTCTGTATCTGTACATTCAGTTCATTGTTTTGTTTCTCAATATGTACACTCATTCCATTGTGCTGATTTGCAATTTGTTCTCTCAGTCAGCGTGCTGTTTCTGTACATGTATATTCAGTTCTTGGTGTTATTTCTTTCTCTGTACTCTTAGTTCAATCTGTTGCTTCTTTATCTATTTTGTCAGTTCAGTATGCTGTTGCAGTATCTTTACACTCACTTCATTGTGTTATTTCTCTTATCTGTACTCTGACTTCAGTGTGTTATTACTGCATTAGTACTCTTGGTTCAGTGCGGTGTTTCTGTGTCTGTACACATACTTCATTGTGTTATTCCTCTTGCTGAACTTTCAGTTCAGTGTGCTGTTTCTCTATCTGTACTCTCAGTTCAGTGTTTTGTTTCTCTATCTGTACTCTCAGTTCAGTGTGTTATTTCTCTTTCTGTACTCTCAGTTCAGTGTGCTGTTTCTGTATCTATACACTCAGTTCATTGTGTTATTTCTTTTCCTGAACTCTCAGGTCAGTGTGCTCTCTCTTTATCTGGACTCGCGGTTCAGTGTGCTGTTTCTGTATATGTGCACTCAGTACATAGTGTTGCTTCTGTCTCTGTTCTCTCACTTCAGTGTTTTGTATCTCTATCTCAACTTGAAGTTCAGTGTGTTGTTTCTCTTTCTGTACTCTCAGTTCATTGTGCTGTTTCTGCATCTGTGCACTCTGTTCAGTGTGTTGTTTCTCTTTCTGTACTCTCAGTTCAGTGTGTTGTTTCCCCATCTGTACTCTCAATTAGTGTGTTATTTCTCTGTACTCTTCTGTCAGTGTGCTGTTTCGGTATCTGTACACTCTGTTCGTTGTGTTATTTCTCTCTCTGTACACTCAGTTCAGTGTTTTGTTTCTCTCTCTGAAGTCGCAGTTCTGTGTTTTACTTCTCTATCTGTACTCTCAGTTCAGTGTGCTGTTTCTCTATTTCTACTGTCAGTTCCCTGTGATACATCTCTATCTGTACTCTCAGTTCCTTGTGTTATTTCTCTGTCTGTGCTCTTATTTCAGTAGAATCGACATTTCGGGCATGAGCCCTTCTTCAGGAATGAGGAAAGTATGTCCAGCAGGCTAAGATAAAAGATAGGGAGCGGGGACTTGGGAGAGGGGCGTTGGAAATGCGATAGGTGGAAGGAGGTCAAGGTGAGGGTTTTAGGCCGGAGTGGGGGTGGGGGAGGAGAGGTCAGGAAGAAGATTGCAGGTTCGGAAGGCGGTGCTGAGTTAGAGGGATTTGACTGAGACAAGGTGGGGGGAGGGGAAATGAGGAAACTGGAGAAATCTGAGTTCATCCCTTGTGGTTGGAGGGTTCCTAGGTGGAAGATGAGGCGCTCTTCCTCCAACCGTCATGTTGCTATGGTCTGGCGATGGAGGAGTCCAAGGACCTGCATGTCCTTGGTGGAATGAGAGGGGGAGTTGAAGTGTTGAGCCACAGGGTAAGGAGATGTGGCTGTGGTAGCGAGTCTGTTTGAGAACGTGGCTGAAGAGATTCTGGGCAGAGGCGATGACCTGGGGTGTGCAGTGAGAGAGGGACTCACTGAAATCCTTGTAGAGGAGGAAGAGAGCTTCTTCAAGGAAGGCATCCTTGCAAGAGGATTCGCAGTAGGTTAAAATCTTCGAGGAGAAAGTGAGGACTGCAGATGTTGGAGATCAGAGCTGAAAACATGTTGCTGGAAAAGCGCAGCAGGTCAGGCAGCATCCAAGGAGCAGGAGAATCGACGTTTCGGGCATGAGCCCTTCTAAGGGCTCATGCCCGAAACGTCGATTCTCCTGCTCCTTGGATGCTGCCTGACCTGCTGCGCTTTTCCAGCAACATGTTTTCAGCTCTGATCTCCAACATCTGCGGTCCTCACTTTCTCCTCTTACTTCAGTGTTTTGTTTCTCTTTCTGTACTGTCCGATCACTGGGTTATTTCTCTATCTGTACTTTCAGGTTAGTGTGGTGTTTCTTTATCTGTACACTCAGTTCATTGTGTTATTGCTCAGTCTGTGCTCTCTGTTCAGTGAGTTATTTCACTTTTTGTACTCTTAGGTAAGTGTGCTGTTTCTCTATATGTACTCTCAGTTCAGTGTGCTGTTTCTTTATCTGTACTCTCAGTTCAGTGTGTTATTTCCGTATCTTTACTTTTAATTTAGTGTGCTATTTCTCTATCTGGACTGTCTGATCAGTCTGTTATTTCTCTATCTGTATTCTGAGTTCTGTGTGCTGTTTCTCTACCTGTCCTCTCAGTTCAGTGTACTGTTTCTGTATCTGTACACACAATTCATTGTGCTATTTCTCTATCTGTACCGACATTTCAGTGTGCTATTTCTGTATCTGTACTCTCAATTCAGTATGCTCTTTCTCTATCTGTACTGTCTGATCATTGTGTTATTTCTCTATTTACTCTCATCTCACTGCTGTTTCTCTATCGCTGCAGTGTGTTGTTTGCTTATCTGTACTCTCAGTTCACTGTTATTTCTCTACCTGTTCTCTCAGTTCAGTGTGCTGTTTCTCTTTCTGTACTCTCAGTTAATGTTGTTATTTCTCTATCTGTACTTGCAGATCAGTGTGCACATTCTCTCTGTACTTCCAGTTCAGTGTGTTATTTCTTTATCTGCACTCTCAGGTCACTGTGCTGTTTCTCCTTCTGTACTCTCAGTTCAGTGTGCAGTTTCGGTATCTGTACGCTCTGTTCATTGTGTTATTTCTCTCTCTGTACACTCAATTCAGCGTGTTGTTTCTCTATCTGTACCCTCAGTTCAATGTGCTGTTTCTCTATCTGTACTCTCAGTTCTGTGTTTTGTTTCTCTTTCAGAAGTTGCAGTTTTGTGTTTTGCTTCACGATCTGTACTCGGTTCAATGTGTTGTTTCTCTATCTGTTCTCTTAGTTAAATGTGCTGTTTCTGTTTCTGTATCTGTACACTCCATTCATTGTTTTATTTCTCGACCTGTACTCGCAGTTCAGTGTGTTATTTCTCTATCTGTACTCGCAGTTCAGTGTGTTATTTCTCTATCTGTACTCGCAGTTCAGTGTGCAGTGTTTCTGTATCTGTGCACTCAGTTCACTGCTATTTCAGTGTCTGTACTCTCAGTTCATGTTGTCATTTCTCTATCTGTACTCGCAGATCAGTGTGCAGTTTCTCTCTGTACTTTCATTTCAGTGTATTGTTTCTTTATCTGTACTTTCAGTTCAGTGTGCTGTTTCTCTATCTCTACTCTCAGTTCATTGTATTATTTCTCTCTATGTCCTTTCAGTTCAGTTCCTCTTTCTGAATTCACAGTTCAATGTTTTGCTTCTCTATCTGGAGTCTCGGTTTTGTGTGCTGTTTGAGTATATTTACAGTCAGTTTGTTGTGTTATTTCTCTATCTGTACTCTCAGTTCAGAGTGCTGTTTCTCTATTTGCACTGTCCGATCTGTGTGTTATTTCTCTTTATCTACTCTCCGTTCAGTGTGCTGTTTCTCTATCTGTACTCTCATCTCACTGTGCTGTTTCTGTATCACTGCTCTCAGTTCAGTGTGATGTTTCTTTATCTGTACTCTCATTTCAGTGTGCTGTTTCTGTATCTGTACACTCAGTTCATTTTGTTATTCTTAGTTTGTTGTGTTGTTTCTCTATCTGTACACTCAGTTCAGCGTGCTGTTTTGCTATCTTTACTGTCCAATCAGTGTGTTTTTTTCTTTCTCTGCACTCTCAGTTCAGTGTGCTGTTTCTCTATCTGAACTGTCCCATCAGTGTGTTATTTCTCTTCTGTACACTCTGTTCAGTGTGTTTTATCTTTATCTGTACTCTCAGTTCAGCGTGCTGTTCCAGTATCTACACATTGTGATATTTCTCTATCTGTCCTTCAGTTCAGTGCATTATTTCTGTATGTGTGCACACAGTTTAGTGTGCAGTTTCTGTATCTGTACACTAAGTTCATTGTTTTAATTCTCTATCAGTCCACTCCGTTCAATGTGCTATTTCTTTATGTGACATCTCAGTTCATTGTACTGTTTCTATATCTGTACACTCAGTTCATTGTTTTGTTTCTCATTATGTATTCTCATTTCAGTGTGTTGTTTCGCTGTCTGTACTCTCACCACTGTACTGTTTGTGCATCTGTACACTCAGTTCGTTGTTACGTTTCTCAATATGTACTCTCATTTCAGTGTCCTGTTTCTCTATCTGTTCTCTTCGATCACTGTGCTGTTTCTGTAACTGTACACTCAGGTCATTGTGTTCGTTCACTCGCGATACTCTCAGTTCATTGTGTTATTTTTCTATCTGAACTCTCAGTTCAGTATGTTGTTTCTCCATCTCAACTCTCAGTTCAGTGTACTGTTTCTTTATCTGTGCACTAAGTTCATTGTTTTGTTTCTCAATATGTCCTCTCATTTCTGTGTGCTGTTTCTGTATCTGTACTCTCTGTTCATTGCAATATTACTCTACAGGTACTCTCAGTTCACTGAGTTGTTTCTCTGTGTGTACTCTCATTTCAGTGTGCTGTTTCTCTAACTGTACAGTCCATTCAGTGTGTTATTTCTCTGTCTGTAATCTCAGTTCAGTGTGCTGTTTCTCTAACTGTACAGTCCATTCAGTGTGTCATTTCTCTTTCTGCAATCTCAGGTCAGTGTGTTGTTTCTCTATCTGTGCCCTCTGTTCAGTGTGCTGTTTCTCTGTCTGTACTGTCCATTCAGTGTGTTATTTCTCTATCCGTACTCTCAATTCAGTCTGCTGTTTCTTTATCTATTTCTGTATTTGTACACTCTGTTCATTGTGTTATTTCTTTATGTGAACTTTCAGTTCAGTGTGTTGTTTCTTTATCTGTACTGTCAGTTCTGTGTGCTGTTTCTCTATCTGTACACTCAGTTCATTGTACAGTTTCTATATCTATACACTCAGTTCATTGCATTATTTCTCATTATGTATTCTCATTTCAGTGTGCTGTTTCTCTATCTTTTCTCTTCGTTTACTGTGCTGTTTCTGTAACTGTACACTCAGTTCATTGTGTTTGTTCACTCTTGATACTCTCAGTTCAGTGTCCTGTTTCTCTCTATGTACTCTCAGTTCAATATGCTGTTTCTCAATCTCTACTCTCAGTTCAGTGTGCTGTTTCTGTATCTGTACACACAGTTCATTGCCTTATTTCTCTATGTATAAAGTCAGTTCAGTGTTTTGTTTCTCTATCTGGGCTTGCAGTTCAGTGTGTTGTTTCTCTTTCTGTATTCTCAGTTCAGAGTGTTATTTCTCTATCTGTACTCACAGTTCAGTGTGCTCTTTCTCTGTCTGCGCTCTCAGTTCTGTGTGCTGCTTCCCTATCTGTACTGTACGAACAGTGTGTTTTTTCATTATCTGTACTCTCAGTTCAGTGTGTTGTTTCTCTTTCTGTACTCTCAGTTCAGTGTACTGTTTCTATATCTGTACACTCAGTTCATTGTTTTGTTTCTCATTATGCATTCTCATTTCAGTGTGCTGTTTCTCTCTGTGTACTCTCAGTTCACTGTACTGTTTGTGTATCTGTACACTCAGTTCATTGTTATGTTTCTCATTATATATTCTCATTTCAGTGTGCTGTTTCTCTGTCTGTACTCTCAGTTCACTGTACTGTTTGTGTATCTGTACACTCAGTTCATTGTTATGTTTCTCATTATATATTCTCATTTCAGTGTGCTGTTTCTCTGTCTGTACTCTCAGTTCACTGTACTGTTTGTGTATCTGGACACTCAGTTCATTGTTATATTTCTCATTATATTCTCATGTCAGTGTGCTGTTTCTCTATCTTTTCTCTTCATTCACCGTGCTGTTTCTGTAACTGTACACTCAGTTCATTGTGTTTGTTCACTCTCGATACTCTCAGTTCAGTGTCCTGTTTCTCTATGTGTACTCTCAGTTCAGCGTGCTGTTTCTCTATCTCTACTTTCAGTTCAGTGTACTGTGTCTTTACCTGTACACTAAGTTCATTGTGTTGTTTCTCAATATGTCCTCCCAGTTCAGTGTATTGTTTCTCTATCTGAACTCTCAGTTCAGTGTGTTGTTACTTTTTCTGTACTCTCAATTCAGTGTGTTGTTTCTGTTTCTGGACACTCAGTTCATTGTGTTATTTCTACATCTATACTCTCAGTTCAGTGTTTTATTTCTCTCTCTGGATTTGCAGTTCAGTGTGTTGTTTCTTTTTCTGTATTCTCAGTTCAGAGTGTTATTTCTCTATCTGTACTCTCAGTTCAGTGTTCTGTTTCTCGATCTGTACTCTCAGTAAGATGTATTGTTTCTCTATCTGTACTCTCAATTCAGTGTGCTGTTTCTGTTTCTGTACACACAGTTCATTGTGTTATTTCTATATCTGTGCTCTCACTTCAGTGTGTTGTTTCTTTATCTGTCCTGTCATTTCAGTGTGATATTTCTGTATCTGTACACGCAGTTCAGTGTGCTGTTTCTCTATCTGAACCGTCTGAGCAGAATATTATTTCTCTATCTGCTCTCTCAGTTCAGTATGCTGTTTCTGTGTCTGTACACACAGTTCAATGTGTTATTTCTCTATCTATACTCTCAGGTCAGTGTGCTGTTTCTCTATCTGCACTCTCAGTTATGTGTGCTGTTTCCCTATCTGTATTGTTCAAACAGCTATTTCATTATCTGTACTCTCAGTTCAGTGATTTGTTTCTCTGTCTGACCTCACACTTCAGTGTGTTGTTTCTCTTTCTGTACTCTCAGTACAGTGTACTGTTTCTGGATGTGTACACTCAGTTCATTGTTTTATTTCTCTATCTGTACTCTCTGTTCATTGAGTTGTTTCTCGATCTGTACTCTCAGTTCATTATGTTATTTCATTTTCTGTACTCTCAGTTCAGTGTGCTGTTTTTCTTTCTGTTCTCTCAGTTAGTTGTTTTGTTTCTCTATCAGAACTTGTAGTTCAGTGTTTTGTTTCTCTGTATGTACTCTCAGGTCAGTGTTTTGTTTCTATATCTGTATTCACAGTTCAGTGTGTTGTTACTTTATCTGTACTCTCAATTCAGTGTGCTGTTTCTGTACACTCAGTTCAGTGTGCTGTTACTGAATCTGTACACTCAGTTCATTGTCTTAGTTCTCCATCTATACTCTCAGTTCAGTGTTTTGTTTCTCTATCTGGACTTGCAGTTCAGTGTGTTGTTTCTCTTTCTGTATTCTCAGTTCAGAGTGTTATTTCTCTATCTGTACTCTCAGCTCAGTGTGCTCTTTATCTATACTGTTCAATAAGTGTGTTAATTCTCTGTCTGGTCTCTCAGTTCAGTTTGTTTTTTCTCTATCGGCACTCGCAGTTCAGTGGGCTGTTTCTGTACCTGCACACTCAGTTCATTGTGTTACTTCACTATCTATCCTATCAGTTCAGTATGCTGTTTCTCTATCTGTACACTCAGGTCATTGTGTTATTTCTCTATCTGTACTCTCAATTCTGTGTGGTGTTTCTCTATTTGTACTCTCTGTTCAGTGTGCTGTTTCTGTATCTGTACACTCGGTTCATTGTTTTATTTCTTTATTTGTACTCTCAGTTCAGTGTGCTGTTTCTGTATCTGCACACTTAGTTCATTCTGCTACTTTTCTTCATGTACTCTCAGTTCAGTATTTCGTTTCTCCTTCTATTCAGTGTGTTGTTTCTCTGTCTTTACTCTCAGTTCAGAATGTGTTGTTTCTTTGCTTGTAAACTCAGTTCATTGCATTATTTCTCTATCTGTATTCTCAGTTCAAAGCACTATTTCTTTATCTGTACTCTCAATTCAGTGTGCTGTTTCTGTAACAGTACACTCAGTTTATTGTGTTATTTCTCTATCTGTACTCTCAGTTCAGTGTGTTGTTTCTTGATGTGTACTCTTAGTTCAGTGTGCTGTTTCTGCATCTGCACACTTCGTTCATTTGGTTAGTTTGTCTATCTGTACTCTCAGTTCAGTGTACTGCTTCTGTATCTGTACACTCAGTTCGTTGTTTTGTTTCTCAATATGTATTCTCGTTTCATTTTGCTGTTTCTCTCTCTGTTCTCTTAGCTCAGAGTGATGTTTCTACATCTGTACACTCAGGTCATAGTGTTATTTCTCTATCTGTAATCTCAGTTCAGTGTGCTGTTTCTATATCTATACACTCAGTTCATTGTCTTAATTCTCTATCTATACTCTCAGTTCAGTGTTTTGTTTGTTGATCTGAATTTGCAGTTCAATGTGTTGTTTCTCTTTCTGTAATCTCACTTCAGTGTGTTGTTTCTCTATCTGAACTCTCAGTTCATTGCACGATTTCTCTTTCTGTAATCGCAGTTCAGTGTACTATTTCTGTATCTGTCCTCTCAGTTCATTGTGTTCTACTCTTTCTGTACTCTCAGTTCAGTGTGCTGTTCCTGTATCCGTACTCTCAGTTCATTGTTATTTCTCGAACTGTACTCTCAGTTCAGTGTGTTGTTTCTGAATCTGTACTCTCAGTTTACTGTGCAGGTTCTGTAGCTGAACACTCAGTTCTTTGTGTTATTTCTCTGTCAGTACTCTTAGTTCAGTGTACTGTCTCTGTATCTGTGCTCTCAGTTCAGTGTGCTCTTTCTGTATCTGTTCACACAGTTCATTGTTTTATTTCTCCACACGTACTCTCAGTACATTGTACTGTTTTTCTATCTGTACTCTCAGTTCAATGTGCTGTTTCTTTATCTGTACACTCAGTTCATTGTGTTATTTCTCTATCTGTGCATTCAGTTCACTGTGCTGTTTCTCTATCTGTACCCTCAGTTCAGTGTGCTGTTTGTTTAGATGTACTGTCAGTTCAGTGTGCTGTTTCTGTATCTGTACTCTCAGTTCATTGCATTATTTCTCTATCTATACTCTCAGTTCAGTATGCTGATTCTCTCTCACTACTGTTAGTTCAGTGTGCCGTTTTCTGTGTCTGTACACTCAATTCATTGTGTTGTTTCTCCCTCGGTACACTATTTCTCTATTTGTACTTTTAGTTTAGTGTGCTGTTTCTCTATATGTCCTCTCAGTTCAGTGTTTTGTTTCTTTATCTGAATTCGCAGTTCGGTGTACTGTTACTGTATCTGTACACAGAGTTCATTGTGTTATTTCTCCACTTGTATTCTCAGTTCTGTGTTTTACTTCTCTGTCTATACTCTCAGTTCAGGGTGCTGTTTCTCTATTTGTACTCTCAGTTCCCTGTGATATTTCTCTATCTGTACTCTCAGTTCATTGTGTTATTTCTCTATCTGTGCTTTCATTTCAGTGTTTTATTTTTCTTTCTGTACTGTCCGATCACTGGGTTATTTCTATATCTGTACTTTCAGATTAGTGTGGTGTTTCTTTGTACACTCAGTTCATTGTGTTACTGCTCAGTCTGTGCTCTCTGTTCAATGAGTTATTTCTCTATTTGTACTTTTAGTTTAGTGTGCTGTTTCTCTATATGTACTCTCAGTTCAGTGTGTTGTTTCTTTATCTTTACTCTCCGTTCAGTGTACTGTTTCTGTATCTGTACATTCACTTCATTGTTTTGTTTCTCAATATGTACTCTCAGCTCAGTGTGCTGTTTCTCTATCTCTACACTCAGTTCATTGTGTTATTTCTCTATCTGTACTCTCTGATCAGTGTGCTGCTTCTCCTTCGGTACTCTCGGTTCAGTGTGCTGTTTCTTTATCTGTACATTCAGTTCATTGTGTCAATTTTCTATCTGTACTCTCACATCAGTGTGCCGTTTCTCTATCTTTACTGTCCATTCGGTGTTATTACTCTATCTGCAATCTCAGGTCAGTGTGTTGTTTCTTTATCTGTACACTCAGTTCAGTGTGCTGTTTGTCTACCTGTATTCTCTGTTCAGTGTGCTTTTTCTATATCTGTACTGTACATTCAGTGTGTTGTTTCTCTTTCTGTACACCCAATTCATTGTGTTATTCCTCATTCTGTATTCTCAGTTCAGTGTGCTGTTTCTCTATCTGTACTGTCCGAATAGTGTGTTATTTCTCTGTCTGTACTCTCAGTTCAGTGTGCAGTTTCTGTATGTGTTCACTCAGTCCATGTCATATTTCTCTTTCTGTACTCTCTCTTCTGTGTGCCATTTCCTTTTCTGTACACTCTGTTCATTGTGTGAATTCTCTATCTGTACTCTCAGTTCAGTGTGCTGTTTCTCTTTCTGTACTGTCCGATCAGTTTGTTGTTTCTCTATCTGTACTCTCTGTTCAGTGTGCTGTTTCTGTATCTGTTCACTCAGTCCATGTAATATTTCTCTTTCTGTATTCTCTGTTCAGTGTGCCCCTTCCTTGTCTGCACACTCAGTTCATTGTGTTACTTCTCTATCTGTACTCTCAGTTCAGTTCAGTGTGCTGTTTCTCTAACTGTACAGTCCATTCAGTGTGTTTTTTCTCTATCTTTAATCTGTGGTCAGTGTGTTATTTCTCTATCTTTACTCTCAGTTCAGTGTGCTGCTTCTTTATCCGTACACTCAGTTCAGCGTGCTGTTTCTCTATCTGTATTCTCAGTTCAGTGTGCTGTTCCCCAATCTGTACTGTCCGATCAGTGCGTTATTTCAGTAATCTCAGTTCAGTGTGCTACATCTCGATCTGTATTGTCGGAATAGTTTGTTATATCTCTATCTGTACTCTCAGTTCAGTGTGCTGTTTCTCTATCTATACACTCAGTCCATGTGATATTTCTCCTTCTGTACTCTCTGTTCAGAGTGACATTTCCTTGTCTGTGCACTCAGTTCATTGTGTTAATTCTCTATCTGTTCTCTCACATCAGTGTGCAGTTTCTCTATCTGTTTGGTCTGATCAGAATGTTATTTCTCTATCTGTCCTCTTGGTTCAGTATGTTGTTACTTTTCCTGTACTCTCAGTTCAGTGTGCTGTTTCTGGATCTGTACACTCAGTTCATTGTTTTATTTCTCTATTTGTACTCTCAGTTCAGTGTGCTGTTTCTCTATCTATACTCAGGTCAGTGTGCTGTTTCTGTATCTGCACTCTCAGTTATGTGTGTTGTTACTTTATCTGTGCTTTCAATTCAGTGTGCTGTTTCTGTTTCTGTACATTCAGTTCAATGTGTTATTTATATATATCTTTCCCTATCTGTACTGTTCGAACAGTGTTTTATTTCTTTATCTGTACTCTCAGTTCAGTGTTTTGTTTCTCTATCTAAACTCACACTTCAGTGAGTTGTTTGTCTTTCAGTACTCTCAGTTCAGTGTACCAATTCTGGATCTGTACACTCAGTTCATTATGTTATTTCTTATCTGTAATCTCATTTCAGTGTGCTGTTTGTCTATCTGTACTCTCAGTTCATTGTTTTGCTTCTCTATCTGAACTTGAAGTTCAGTGTGTTGTTTCTCTTTCTGTACACTCAGTTCATTGTGTTATTTCTCGTTCTGTATTCTCAGTTTAGTGTGAAGTTTCTTTATCTGTATTCTCAGTTCAGTGTTGCTGTTTCTCTTTATGTACTGTCCACTCAGTGCTGTTTCTCTTTCTCTCTCTCACTTCAGTGTGCTGTTTCTCTAACTGTACCCACAGTTTATTGTGTTATTTCTCGATCTGTACTCTCAGTTCAATGTGTTGTTTCTTTATCTGTACTCTCCGTTCAGTGTGATGTTTTTGTATCTGTACTCTCAGTTCAGTGTGCTGTTTCTCTATCTGCACTGTCTGATCAGAATGTTATTTCTCTATCTCTGTTCTCAGTTCAGTGTATGTTACTGTATCTGTACTCTCAGTTCAGTATGCTGTTTCTGTTTCTGTACATTCAGTTCATTGTGTTATTTATATATATATATGTTCTCTCGGTTCAGTTTGTATTTCTTTATCTGTACTGTCAGTTCAGTGTGATGTTTCTGTATCTGTACACTCAGTTCAGTGTGCTGTTTCTCTATCTGCTCGGTCTGATCAGAATGTTATTTCTCTATCTGTACTCTCAGTTCAGTGTGTTGTTTCTGTTTCTGTCCACTCAGTTCATTATGTTATTTCTATGTCTGTTCTCTCAATTCAGTGTGTATTTTCTTAATCTGTACTGTCAATTCAGTGTGATTTTCCGTATCTGTACTCTCAGTTCAGTGTGCTGTTTCTCCATCTGTACACTCAGTTAGTTGTTTTGTTTCTCTATCTGAATTTGCAGTTCAGTGTGTTGTTTCTCTTTCTGTAGTCTCAGTTCAAGGTGTTGTTTCTTTATCTGTACTCTCCGTTCTGTGTGCTGTTTCTCTATCTGTACTTTCAGTTCAGTCTGCTGTTTCTGTATCTGTACACTCAGTTCATTGTGTTATTTCTCTCTCTGTTCTCTCAGTTCAGTGTGTTGTTTCTTTATCTGTACACTCAGTTCAGTGTGCTGATCCTCTATCTGCTCGGTCTGATCAGAATGTTATTTCTCGATCTGTACTCTCAGTTCAGTGTGTAGTTACTTTGCCTGTACTCTCAGTTCAGTGTGTTCTTTCTCTTTCTGTACTTTCAATTCATTGTGTTATTTTTCTATCTGTACTTTTTCTTCATTGTTTTATTTCTCTATCTGTACTCTTAGTTCAGTGTGTTGTTTCTCTATCTGTACTCTCACTTCAGTTTATTGTCTCTCTATCTGGACTTTCAGTTCAGTGTGTTGTTACTTTACCTGTCCTCTCATTTCAGTGTGTTGTTTCTGTTTCTGTCCACTCAGTTCATTGTGTTATTTCTATATCTGTTCTCTCAATTCAGTGTGTATTTTCTTTATCTGTACTATCAGTTCAGTGTGATGATTCCATATCTCTATGCTCAGTTCAGTGTGCTGTTTCTCTGTCTGTACTCTCAGTTCAGTGTGCTGTTTCTCTATCTGTACTCTCAGTTCAGTGTGCTGTTTCTCTATCTGTACCCTCAGGTCAGTGTGGTGTTTCTCTATCTGCACTGTCTGATCAGAATGTTATTTCTCTATCTGTACTCTCAGTTCAGTGTGTTGTTACTTTACCTGTACTCTCTTTTCAGTGTGTTGTTTCTGTGTTTGTACACATAGTTCATTGTGCTCTTTCTGTATCCGCACTCTCAGGTCTGTGTGCTGTTTCCCTATCTGTACTGTACGAACATTGTGTTATTTCATTATCTGTACTCTCAGTTTAGTGTTTTGTTTCTCTATCTGAAGTTGCAGTTCAGTGTTGTTTCTCTTTCTGTACTCTCAGTTCAGTGTACTGTTTTGGGATCTGTACACTCAGTTCATTGTTTTGTTTCTCTATCTGTACACGCAATTCAGTGTGTTGTTTCGCTTTCTGTACTCTCAGTTCATTGTATTATTTTTCTATCTGTACTTTTACTTCAGTGTGTTGTTTCTCTATTTGTCCTCTCAGTTAGTTGTTTTGTTTCTCTATCTGAATTTGTAGTTCAGTGTGTATTTTCTCTTTCAGAACACTCAGCTCAGTGTTTTGTTACTTTATCTGTACTCTCAATTCAGTGTGCTGTTTTTGTTTCTGTACATTCAGTTCATTGTGTTATTTCTATATCTGTTCTCTCAATTCAGTGTGTATTTTCTTTATCTATACTATCAGTTCACTGTGATTTTTCCTTATCTGTATACTCTGTTCAGTGTGCTGTTTCTCTATCTGCACTGTCTGATCAGAATTTTTAGATTAGACTAGATTACTTACCGTGTGGAAACAGGCCCTTCGGCCCAACAAGTCCACACCGACCCACCGAAGCGTAACCCACCCATTCCAGTACATTTACCCCTTTACCTAACACTACGGGCAATTTAGCATGGCCAATTCACCTGACCTGCACATCTTTGGACTGTGGGAGGAAACCAGAGCACCTGGAGGAAACCCACGCAGACACAGGGAGAACGTGCAAACTCCACACAGTCAGTCGCCTGAGGCGGGAATTGAACCCGGGTCTCTGGTGCTGTGAGGCAGCAGTGCTAACCACTGTGCCACCGTGCTGCCCACATTTTTTTTTTAACAAGTCCACACCAACCCGTCGAAGCGCAACCCACCCATACCCCTACATTTACCTCTTACCTAACACTACGGGCAATTTAGCACGGCCAATTCACCTGACCTGCACATCTTTGGACTGTGGGAGGAAACCAGAGCACCCAGAGGAAACCCACGCAGACACGGGGAGAAAGTGCAAACACCACACAGTCAGTTGCCTGAGGTGGGAATTGAACCCGGGTCTCTGGCGCTGTAGAGAATGTTATTTCTCTATCAGTACTCTCAGTTCAGTGTGTTGTTACTTTGCCTGTACTCTCAGTTCAGTCTGTTGTTTCTCTATCTGTACTGTCAGTTAGTTGTTTTGTTTCTCTATCTGAATTTGCAGTTGAGTCTGGTGTTTCCCTTTCTGTCGTCTCAGTTCATTGTTTTGTTTGTCTTTCTGTACTTTGAGTTCAGTCTGCTATTTCTGTACCTGTGCATTGTGTTATTTCTCTATCTGCACTCTCAGTTCAGTGTGTTGTTTCTTTATCTGTACTCTTATATCAATTTGCTGTTTCGGTGTGTGTACATGCAGTTCATTGTGTTATTTCTCTATGTGTACTCTCAGTTCAGCGCGCAGTTTCTCTACATTTCCTGTCTGCTCAGTGCTGTTTCTCTTCCTCTCTCTCTCTCAGTTCAGTGTGCTGTTCTTCTATCTGTACACACAGTTCATTGTATTATTTCTCGATCTGTACTCTCAGTTTAGTGTTTTGTTTCTTTATCTGTACTCTCAGTTCAGTGTTCTGTTTCTCTATCTGCACTGTCTGATCAGAATGTTATTTCTCTATCTGTACTCAGTTCAGTGTGTTGTTACTTTGCCTGTACACTCAGTTAAGTGATTTGTTTCTCTATCTGAAGTTGCAGGTCAGTGTGTTGTTTATCTTTCTGTACTCTCACTTCAGTGTACTGTTTATGGATCTGTAAACTCAGTACATTGTTTTATTTCTCTATCTGTACTCGCAGTTCAGTGTGTTGTTTCACTTTCTGTAGTCTCACTTCAGTGTATTGTTTCTCTATCTGAAATCTCAGTTCAGTGTGTTGTTACTTTATCTGTACTCTCAATTCAGTGTGCTGTTTCTGTTCTGTACATTCAGTTCATTGTGTTATTTATATATATGTTCTCTCAGTTCAGTGTGTATTTCTTTATCTGTACTGTCACTTCAGTGTGATGTTTGTCTATCTGTACTCTCAGTTCAGTGTGCTGTTTCTCTATCTGCACTGTCTGATCAGAATGTTATTTCTCTATCTGTCCTCTCATTTCAGTGTGTTGTTTCTGTTTCTGTCCACTCAGTTCATTGTGTTATTTCTATACCTGTTCTCTCAATTCAGTGTGTATTTTCTTTATCTGTACTATCAGTTCAGTGTGATGATTCCATATCTGTACACTCAGTTCAGTGTGCTGTTTTTCTATCTGCACTGTCTGAACAGAATGTTATTTCTCCAGCTGTACTGTCTGTTCAGTGTACTGTTCTATATCTTTACACTCTGGTCAGTGTGCTGACTCTCTCTCTCCACTCTCAGTTCTGTGTGCTGGTTCCCAATCTGCACTGTTCGAACAGTGTGATATTTCTTTATCTGTGTTCTCAGTTCAGTGATTTATTTTTCTATCAGAACTTTCACTTCAGTGAGTTGTTTGTCTTTCTGTACTCTCAGTTCCGTGTACCGATTCTGGATCTATACAATCAAATCATTATGTTATTTCTTTTTCGGTACTCTCATTTCAGTGTGCTGTTTGTCTATCTGTACTCTCAGTTAGTTGTTTTGTTTCTCTAGCTGAACTTGTAGTTCAGTGTGTTGTTTCTCTTTCTGTCACTCAATTCATTGTGTTATTTCTCGTTCTGTATTCTCATTTCAGTGTATTGTTTCTTTATCTGTACTCTCAAATCAGCGTGCAGTTTCTCTATATGTACTGTGTGCTCAGTGCTGTTTGTCTTTCTCTCTCTCAGTTCAGTGTGCTGTTCCTCTATCTGTACACACAGTTCATTGTGTTATTTCTCGATCTGTACTCTCATTTCAGTCTGCTGTTTCTGTATGTGTACACGCAGTTCATTGTTTTATTTCTCTATCTGTACTCTCAGTTCAGTGTGCTGTTACTTTATCTGTACTCTCAATTCAGTGTGCTGTTTCTGTTTCTGTACATTCAGTTCAATGTGTTATTTAGATATATCTTTCCCTATCCGTACTGTTCGAACAGTGTGTTATTTCTTTATCTGTACTCTCAGGTCAGTGTTTTGTTTCTTTATCTGAACTCACACTTCAGTGAGTTGTTTGTCTTTCTGTACTCTCAGTTCAGTGTACCGATTCTGGATCTGTACACTCAGTTCATTATGTTTTTTCTTATCTGTACTCTCATTTCAGTGTTTTGTTTCTCTATCTGAACTTGAAGTTCAGTGTGTTGTTTCTCTTTCTATACACTCAGTTCATTGTGTTATTTCTCGTTCTGGACTCTCAGTTCAGTGTGAAGTTTCTTTATCTGTACTCTCAGTTCAGTGTTGCTGTTTCTCTATATGTACTGTCCACTCAGTGCTGTTTGTCTTTCTCTCTCTCAGTTCAGTGTGTTGTTTCTCTAACTGTACACACAGTTCATTGTGTTATTTCTCGATCTGTACTCTCAGTTCAATGTGCTGTTTCTCTATCTCTACTGTCTGATCAGAATGTTATTTCTCTATCTCTATTCTCAGTTCAGTGTATGTTACTTTATCTGTACTCTCAATTCAGTATGCTGTTTCTGTTTCTGTACATTCAGTTCACTGTGTTATTTATATATCTGTTCTCTCAATTCAGTGTGTATTTTCTTTATCTGTACTCTCAGTTCAGTGTGCTGTTTCTCTATCTGCACTGTCTGATCAGAATATTATTTCTCTATCAGTACTCTCAGTTCAGTGTGTTGTTTCTGTGTCTGTGCATATGGTTCATTGTGTTATTTCTCTATCTGTACTCTTGTTCAGTGTGCTGTTTCTCTATCTGCATTCTCAGTTCTGTGTGCTGTTTCCCTATCTGTACTGTTTGAACAATGTGTTATTTCATTTTCTGTGCATTCAGTTCATTGTGTTATTTATCGTTCTGTACTCAGTTCAGTGTGCTGTTTCTTTATCTATACTCTCAGTTCAGCGTGCCGTTTCTCTATATGTACTGTCCGCGCAAGTGTGCTGTTTCTCTGTTTGTACTTTCAGTTCAGTGTGTATTTCTTTATCTGTACTGTCAGTTCAGTGTGATGTTTCTGTATCTATACACTCAGTTCAGTGTGCTGTTTCTCTATCTGCACTGTCTGATCA
The DNA here is from genome assembly GCF_047496795.1 of Chiloscyllium punctatum. Classification (NCBI taxonomy): domain Eukaryota; kingdom Metazoa; phylum Chordata; class Chondrichthyes; order Orectolobiformes; family Hemiscylliidae; genus Chiloscyllium; species Chiloscyllium punctatum. The sequence goes on along the minus strand of NC_092748.1, from coordinate 25,414,186 downwards.
GAATGTTATTTCTCTATCTGTACTCTCAGTTCAGTGTGTTGTTACTTTGCCTGTACTCTCAGTTCAGTGTGCTGTTTCTCTATCTGTACACTCAGGTCAGTGTGCTAGTTCCCTATCTGTGCTGTTCGAACAGTGTGTTGTTTCTCTTTCTGTACTCTCAGTTCAGTGTGTTGTTTCTCTATCTATACTCTCAGTTAGTTGTTTTGTTTCTCTATCTGAACTTGCAGTTCAGTGTGTAGTTTCTCTTTCTGTACTCTCAGTTCAGTGTGTTGTTACATTATCTGTACTGTCAGTTCAGTGTGAAATTTCTGTATCTGTACACTCAGTTCAGTGTGCTGTTTCTCTCTCTGCACTCTCTGATCAGAATGTTATTTCTCTATCTGTACTCTCAGTTCATTGTGTTGTTACTTTGCCTGTACTCTCAGTTCAGTGTGCTGTTTCTGTGTCTGTACACGTAGTTCATTGTGTTATTTTTCTATCTGTACTCTCAGTTCAGTATATTGCTTCTGTCTGTACCCTCAGTTCATTGTGTTGTGTCTTTATCTGCACTTTTCGTTCAGTATGCTGTTTGTCTATCTGTATTTTCACTTCAGTGTGCTGTTTTGGTGTCTATACACTCAGTTCATTGTGTTATTTCTCGATCTGTACTTTCAATTCAGTGTTTTGTTTCTGTATCTCTACTCACAGTTCAGTGTGTTTCTGTATCTGTGCACTCAGTTCATTTTGTGATTTCTCTATTTTTACTCTCAGTTTAGTGTGTTGTCTATTTATATGTGCTCTCAGTTCAGTGTCCTGTTTCTTTACCTGCAACAGTCAGTACATTTTGCTGTTTCTCTATGTGTATTGTCAGTGCAGTCAGCTGTTTTTGTATCTGTAATGTCCGATGAGCATGTTGTTTCTCTATCTGTCCTCTCAGTTTAGTGCGTTGTTTTCTGTATCTGTACTCTCCATTCAGTGTGCTGTTTCTCCATCTGTACTTTCTCTTCATTGTTCTGTTTCTGTATCTGTTCACTCAGTTCATTGTGTTACTTCTCTATCTGCACTTACAGTTCAGTGTGTTGTTTCTCTGTCTGTACTCTCAGTTCTATGTGTTGTTTCTTTATCTGTACTCTCAGGTCAGTGTGCTCTTTCTCTGTCTGCGCTCTCAGTTCTGTGTGCTGTTTCCCTATCTGTACTGTACGAACAGTGTGTTATTTCATTATCTGTACTCTCAGTTCAGTGTTTTGTTTCTCTATCTGAAGTTGCAGTTCAGTGTGTTGTTTCTCTTTCTGTACTCTCAGTTCAGTGTACTGTTTCTGGATCTGTACACTCAGATCATTGTTTTATTTCTCTATCTATACTCTCAGTTCATTGTGTTATTTTTCTATCCGTACTTTTACTTCAGTGTATTGTTTCTCTATCTGAACTCTCAGTTCTGTGTGTTGTTACTTTATCTGTACTCTCAATTCAGTGTGCTGTTTCTGTTTCTGTACACTCAGTTCATTGTGTTATTTATATATATGTGCTCTCAGTTCAGTGTGTATTTCTTTATCTAAACTGTCAATTCAGTGTGATGTTTCTGTATCTGTACACTCAGTTCAGTGTGCTGTTTATCTATCTGCTCGGTCTAATCAGAATGTTATGTCTCTATCTGGACTTTTAGTTCAGTGTGTTGTTACTTTACCTGTACTCTCATTTCAGTGTGCCTCTTCTGTTTCTGTCCACTCAGTTCGCTGTGTTACTTCTATATCTGTACTCTCAATTCAGTGTGTTTTTTCTTTATCTGTACACTCAGTTCAGTGTTCTGTTTCTCTATCTGCACTGACTGATCAGAATGTTATTTCTCTATCTGTACTCTCAGTTCAGTCTGTTGTTACTTTGCCTCTACTCTCAGTTCGGTGTGTTGTGTCTGTATCTGTACACACAGTTCATTGTGTTATTTCTCTATCTGTACTCTCAGTTAGTTGTTTTGTTTCTCTGTCTGAATTTGCAGTTCAGTGTGGTGTTTCTCTTTCTGTACACTCAGTTCAGTGTGTTATTTCTCTCTCTGTACGCTCACTTCAGTGTACTGTTTCTGTGTCTCTTTTTTCAGTTAATTGAGTTGTTTCTATATCTGTACACTCTGTCCATTGTGGTATTTTATTATCATTACTCTGAGTTAGGTGTGTTGCTTCTTTATCTGTGCTCTCAGTTCAGTGTGTCGTTTCTTTATCTGTACTCTCAGTTCTGTATACGGTTTCTCTATCTGTACATTCATTTTGTTGTGTTGTTTCTCTGTACTCACAGTTCAGTGTGCTGGTTCTGTATCTGTACACTCAGTTCATTGTGTTAATTCTTTATGTGTACTCTCAGTTCAGTGTGTTGTTTCTCTATCTGTACTCCCATTTCTTTTTTTTATTTCTCTGTCCGTACTCTCAGATCAGTGTTCTGTTTCTCTATCAGTATTCGCAGTTCATAGAGTCATAGAGATGTACAGCAAGGAAACAGACCCTTCGGTCCAACCCATCCATGCCGACTAGATATCCCAACACAGTCCCACCTGCCAGCACCTGGCACATATCCCTCCAAACCCTTCCTGTTCATATATTCAAATGCCTCTTAAATGTTGCAATTGTACCAGCCTCCACTACATCCTCTGGCAGCTCATTCCATACACGTACCACCCTCTGCGTGAAAAAGTTGCTGCTTAAGTCTCTTTTTTTATATCTTTCCCCTCTCAGCCTAAACCTATGCCCTCTAGTTCTGGACGCCCTGACACCAGGGAAAGAACTTTGCCTATTTATCCTATCCATCACCCTCGTAATTTTGTAAATCTCTATAAGGTCACCCCTCAGCCTCTGACGCTCCAGGAAAAACAGCCCAGCCTACTCAGCCTCTCCCTGTAGCTCAGATCCTCCAACCCTGGCAACATCCTTGTAAATCTTTTCTGAAACCTTTCAAATTTCACAACATCCTTCCGATAGGAAGGAAACCAGAATTGCACACAATATTCCAACAGTGTCCTGTACCAATGTTTGGTTTGGCATTGAGGGTTTGGTTAAGAAAAAGAAGGAAGCATATGTCAAGGACAGATCGAGTGAATCCTTAGAAGAATATAAGCCTAACCAATGTCCTGTACAACTGCAACATGACCTCCCAACTCCTGTACTCAATATTCTGACCAATAAAGGAAAGCATACCAAACGCCGCCTTCACTATCCTCTCTACCTGCGACTCCACTTTCAAGGAGCTATGAACCTGCACTCCGAGGTCTCTTTGTTCAGCAACACTCCCTAGGACCTTACCATTAAGTGTACAAGTCCTGCTAAGATTTGCTTTCCCAAAATGCAGCACCTCACATTTATCTGAATTAAACTCCATCTGCCACTTTGCAGCAATGTTGGCCCATCTGGTCAAGATCCTGTTGTATCTGAGGTAACCCTCTTCACTGTCCACTACACCTCCAATTTTGGTGTCATCTGCAAACTAACTAATTGTACCTCTTATGCTCGCATCCAAATCATTTATGTAAATGACAAAAAGTAGTGGACCCAGCACCGATCCTTCTGGCACTCCACTGGTCATAGGCCTCCAGTCTGAAAAACAACCCTCCAACACCACCTTCTGTTTTCTACCTTTGAACCAGTTCTGTATCCAAATGGCTAGTTCTCCCTGTATTCCATGAGATCTAACCTTGCTAATCAGTCTCTCATGGGGAACCTTGTCGAACACTTTACTGAAGTGTATATAGATCACAACTACTGCTCTGCCCTCATCAATCCTCATTGTTACTTCTTCAAAAAACTCAATCAAGTTTGTGAGACATGATTTCCCATGCACAAAGCCATGTTGACTACCCCAAATCAGTCCTTGCCTTTCCAAATATATGTACGTCCTGTCCTTCAGGATGCCCTCCAACAACTTGCTCATCACAGAGGTCAGGCTCACCAGTCTATAGTTCCATGACTTGTCTTTACTGCCCTTCTTAAACAGTGGCACCACGTTTGCCAACCTCCAGTCTTCCGGCACCTCACCTGTGACTATTGATGATACAAATATCTCAGCAAGAGGCCCAGCAATCATTTATCTGGCTTCCCACAGAGTTCTCGGGTACACCTGATCAGGTCCTGGGGATTTATCCACCTTTAACCATTTCAAGACATCCAGCACTTCCTCCTCTGTAATCTAGACATTTTGCAAGATGTCACCATCTATTTCCCTACAGTCTATATCTTCCATATCCTTTTCCACAATAAATACTGATGCAAAATAATCATTTAGTATCTCCCCCATTTTCTGTGGCTTCACACAAAGGCCATCTTGCTGATCTTTGAGGGGCCCTATTCTCTCCCTAGTTACCCTTTTGTCCTTAATATATTTGTAAAAGCCCTTTGGATTCTCCTTAATTCTGTTTGCCAAAGCTATCTCATGTCCCCTTTTTGCCCTCCTGATTTCCCTCTTAACTCTCGTCCTACTTCCTTTATATTCTTCTAAGGATTCACTCGATCTATCCTTGACATATGCTTCCTTCTTTTTCTTAACCAAACCTTCAATTTCTTTAGTCATCCAGCATTCCATATACCCACCAGCCTTTCCTTTCACCCTGACAGAAATATACTTTCTCTGGATTCTTGTTATCTCATTTCTGATGGCTTCCCATTTTCCAGCCGTCCCTTTACCTGCCTCCAATCAGCTTTCGAAAGTTCTTGCCTCATACCATCAAAATTGGCCTTTCTCCAATTTAGAACTTCAATTTTTAGATCTGGTCCATCCTTTTCCATCACGATTTTAAAACTAATAGAATTATGCTCGCCTGCCCTGCCTTATTTCCCAAGAGTAGGTCAAGCTTTGCACCTTCTCTAGTAGGTACATCCACATACTGAATCAGAAAATTGTCTTGTACGCACTTAAGAAATTCCTCTCCATCCAAACCTTTAACACTATGGCAGTCCCAATCTATGTTTGGAAAGTTAAAATCCCCTACCATAACTACCCTATTATTCTTACATATAGCTGAGATCTCCTTACCAGTTTGTTTCTCAATTTCCCTCTGACTATAATACAATCCCAATAAGGTGATCATCCCTTTCTTATTTCTCAGTTCCACCCAAATAACTTCCCTGGATGTATTTCCGGGAATATCCTCCCTCAGCACAGCTGTAATGCTATTCCTTATCAAAAATGCCACTCCCCTTCCTCTCTTGCCTCCCTTTCTATCCTTCCTGTAGCATTTGTATCCTGGAACATTAAGCTGCCAGTCCTGCCCATCCGTGAGCCATGTTTCTGTAATTGCTATGATATCCAAGTCCCATGTTCCTAACCATGCCCTGAGTTCATCTGCCTTCCCTGTTAGGCCTTTTGCATTGAAATAAATGCAGTTTAATTTATTAGTCCTACCTTGGCCCTGTCTGTCCTTACTGTTGGACTCACTTCTGTTCTCAGCTGTACCCGTCTCAGATCAATCTCTTTCCTCACTATCTTGCTGGGTCCCACAATCCCCACCACCACCCCCCCCCCCCCACCCCCACCACCCCCGCCACCTTACTAGTTTAAATCCTCCCAAGCAGTTCTGGCAAATTTCCCTGCCAGTAAATTAGTCCCCTTCCAATTTAGGTGCAATCCGTCCTTCTTGTACAGGTCACTTCTACCCCAAAAGAGATTCCAATGATCCAAAAATGTGAATCCTTCTCCCATACACCAGCTCCTCAGCCATGCATTCATCTGCTCTATCCTCCTATTCCTGCCCTCACTAGCTCGTAGCACTAGGAGTAATCCAGATATTTCTACCCTTGAGAACCTTCTTTTTAAATTTCTGCCAAATTCTCTGTAATCTCCCTTCAGAATCTTAACCTTTTCCCTTCCTATGTCGTTGGTTACAATGTGGACAATGACCTCTTGCTGGCCCCTCTCCCCCGTGAGAACATTGTGCACCCTCTCTGATCTTGGCACCAGGGAAACAACACACCGTTCTGCTTTTTCTCTGCTGGCCACAGAAACGTCTGTCTGTACCTCAAACTACAGAATCCCCTACCACAATTAATCTCTTGGAAGCCGATGCACCCCTCATTGAATTAGAGCCAGTCTCAATACCAGAAACTTGGCTGTTTGTGCTACGCTCCCCTGAGAATCCATCACCCCCTACATTTTCCAAAACAGCATACGTGTTTGAAATGGGTATATCCACAAAAGACTCCTGCACTAGGTGCCTACCTCTCTTACTCTTCCTGGAGTTAACCCATCTATGTGACTGGATCTGAGATATCCCCCCTTCCTATAACTGCCATCCATCACATACTGTTGCTGTTGCAAATTCCTCATCACTTCTAACTGTCTCTTCAACCAATCCATTCGATCTGATAAGATTCACATCCAACAGCATTTATGGCAGATATAATCCGCAGTAACCCTTAAACTCTCTTTAAACTTTCACATTTGACAAGAAGTACATATCACTGCAAAGACCATTTTTGCTCCTTCACAATCTACAGACCCAGAAAATAACACCGTCTTATTCCTCTACAAAATACTGCACCAGGTTAAATTAATAGCTGTGGCTTATATTTTAAGTTTAATCAAGAGACTTATCTCCAAAAACATATAATCAAGAAAGAACCCACTGTACTCACTAATACAGCCTTTCTCTTGGACAGACTTAAAACAACAATTAATTTATCTGATTCTGTGCTGTGAAGTTCACCCAAACCAGTTCCTCCAAGATTAGTTGTGAAATTCATTGTTTGTTAATTTTCCCAGAAGCACTCCAATATCCAGAGACACATGAATTCAAAAACAGCAAAGGCAGTAACTGTGCAGGTTCTCTTTCTCTCTCTCTCTCTCTCTCTCCCCCCCCTCTCTCTCTTGCACTATCCTCACCATGTGCTTCCTTTGTCTGTTCTTCTCCCTTTTAAAACTGCTGTTGTTTTGACTTTTTTTTTCCAAAGTTCCAAAACAATGCAACAGCATATAAAGCAGTAATTGCTGCTCCTGGAATTCAAGGAAATCACCTCCAGCACTTAAAATACCTCACAAAAAGGAGCAGCTCTTACAGCCAGAAACTTTTCCCATCCTCCATCTTGGATTACCCAGAGTCCATTTATGGAACAAAATAACATGTAATTCTGCAAAAGCTTGTATATGTGTGCATATCGGAGTGACAGATTGAGTGTGGGAGTGAGTACACATGATAGAGTGTGTGTGTTTGTGTGTGTGTATATAAGCTTGGAGAAGTGTGTGTGTGTATAAGCTTGGTGAAGAGTGTTTGTGAATGTGATGGGGTATGTGTGAGAGGGTCCAGGACATTCGGCCTCTGACATTTAGGTGACCATCCTCCAAGGCGGACTTTGGGACAAGCAACAACGCAGAGTGGCTGAGCACAGGTTGATACTGAGCAAAGTTCAGTACCCATGGGGATGGCCTCAACTGGGACTTTAGCTTCATGCCACATTGCAGGCGACCCCACTGCACAATACACACTCTCACACGCGAGTGCACACACACTCCGAGATACTCACGCACCCACGCAGACCCTCTCTCATACAAAAACTCTCTCTCATGTGTACACACATACACCTCCTGCACTCACACCAACACATGTAACCTCTCACACATAGGGTCCATTTGGCCTCAGACTGTCTCTCAAAATTTAAGATGGGTGTATCTTCATTATGTCATCAGTGTAAAATAAGTCTCAGTACTCTCACTCATTGTTTCTAGTCTTGCTGCAGGCTCTGTGCATATTGGAGTGCTGTGGCAGGAGTGATAGAGCGGGTCTTAGGGACCAAGGTTGAGATAGACTCCATCTCTCTTCTCCTGGGCCTACCCAATATATCTTCTCTGGACACACATGAGAAAAAACATTTTAATATTCTCACTTTTTGTACAAGGTAAAATATTCTGATGCGATGTGAGCCCGGGGGGGTGGGGGGGGGGGTCTGTTGGGTTGGCACAGGCTTATCGTGGAACATACTCCTGTGGTTTTCCTACGAAATGGTATTCTGGAAAACTGAGAAGTTTCATAGGATATGGCAGCCCTTTTTGGATATAGATTTATCTGCCATCTTAACAAGGGCTTTTGTGTAGCCATGACAGCTTGATCTCACATACTTGATATCCCTGAAGGAAGAGGTTTGGATAAATTCATGTGTAATACTCAATGCTCTCAGAGGTTGGGAGCTAATGCTTTGTTGTGCTGAGCTGTTTTCTTT